>NC_133332.1:213353493-213701763 GCF_042186555.1 Aquarana catesbeiana | reverse complement strand
GGGGGGAGGCCGGGATCTGGGGGTCCCCTTGTTAAAGGGGGCTTGCAGATACTGATAACCACCGGGCAAGGGTTGTGGGGATGAGGCCCTTGTCCCCATCAACCCTCCCCATGTTGAGGGCATGTGGCCTGGTACGGTTCAGGAGGGGGGGGTGCACTCTCGTCCCCCCCTCTTTTCCTGCGGCCTGCCAGGTTGCGTGCTCGGATAAGGGTCTGGTATGGATTTTGGGGGGACCATTTTTTTTTTCATTTTGGCGCAGGGTTCCCCTTAAAATCCATACCAGAATTGGAGGATCTGGTATGGATTTTGGGGGGGAGCCCTACACCATTTTTTTAAAAAAAATTGGCGCAGGGTTCCCCTTAATTTCCATATCAGACCGAAGGGCCTGGTATGGATTCTAGGGGGACCCCACGCAATTTAAAACATTTTGGTTAGGGGTTCCCCTTAATATTCATACCAGACCCAAAGGGCCTGGTAATGGACTGGGGGGGATCCCATGCTTTTTTTTTTCAATGAGTTTTATCTATATTGCCAAGACCCGACAATTCATTACAGCCGCAAGCAGTTTTAAATGACAATTTTTCCTTTAGAAATGTCATTTTGCTGTGGTACTCTTCTAAACATGGGAAAACTGTGCCACTTTACAGGCATACTATAGACACCCCCCCAAGCACGATATTTAAAGGAATATTTCATTTTTATTGTTTCACTTTAAACTCCCTGGCGGTATGATTATTTCAGATTTTAGGTGCTGAAAGCGGTACAATTATTTTGCATGGAAATTTGGCGTTTTATATTGCAGGCCTGTAATTCTTAGGAATAACACACTTAAATCTGTCCAAACAAGAGTCTAGTAGACATCCCGGGTATGATAAAGTTTGAAACACAAAATCATAAATTATAATATAATAAATAATAGGGTTGTCCCGATACCGATACTAGTATCGGTATCGGCACCGATACCGAGCATTTGCCCAAGTACTTGTACTCGGGCAAATGCTCCCGATGCTTCCCCCGATACCTAGAGGACAGCTGTGATCGTCGCGTGGGGGAGTTACAAGATTCTCCCCCAGCGGCTTTCACCAGCTTTAGTGACATACAGCGGTGATCGCTCACAGCTGACTGTCACTGCATCCTCCTCCATGCCCCCTCCGTTCCTCTGTGCCTCTCCGCTGTCCCCTGCATTCCTCTCTCCTTATCTGTCCCCCTCCGTACTCCCCCTTCGTTCCTCTCTCCTTATTTGTCCCCCTCCGTTCTCCCCCTCCGTTCCCTCTCTCCTTATCTGTCCCCTGCATTCCTCTCTCCTTATCTGTCCCCTCCGTTCTCCCCCTCAGTTCCTCCGTCCTCCCCCTCCTTCCTTTGTGTATGGATAGAGTCAGCTGACTCTGTCCATTCACATAACTGAAACATTGTAATCTCCTGTGATTACGATGTGTCAGTTTATGAATGGAGAGAAGCCGCTGTCTTCTCTCCATTCATTCTCAGTGCAGCTGAGGCTGCAGAGAAAGGGACTGGGAAATCTCTATCCTCTGTCTCTTTCTCTGTCTCAAGGGGGAGATATCAGAGGTCTGTTAAGACCCCTGATATCTCAACAAAGCCCCCCAAAAGGGCTGATTAAAAAAAAAAAAAAAAACAATAAAGAATAAAAAAATATTATTGTAAAAAATAAAAATTGTAAAAAACAAAAAACAAAAAAAACACACACACATACAACGTTCACCCCCCCCCCCCCCCCCGAAAAATAGCAAAAAAAAAAACTGTCACGTGACATTAAAAAAAAAGTATCGGTATCGGCGAGTACTTGAAAAAAAGTATCGGTACTTGTACTCGGTCCTAAAAAAGTGGTATCGGGACAACCCTAATAAATAACTATAAATAATTATAACAAATAATAATATAATAATAATAAAAATTATTCAATAATGTAATCAAATCAAAAACACTGAAATTTGCTCAGTTGCAGAATTGTCGTTGCCATTACTTTCAGTGTTTGATGACGAATTTCCCACAAATCACTATTGCTCAATTCTGCAAGTGATTCTAATTTATTATCGCTATTTTCTTGCTGGTCTAAAACCACTTTTGACATAAAGGGACACTTTCTGGTTGCTATGGACAATCTCCAGTTTCCAGGCAGAAAGAAATGTATTTATAATATAAAAGTGCATGTAGGGCACTGGACAAACCACTAGGGACAAAGGGGATGTGTAAGTATTTTATACAGTACTGTAATCTGTAAGATTACAGTGTACTGTATGTATTGTGTGTTTTCAATATTTTGAATTTGGCGCCGAACTCCGTCCCCTTGCGTCGCAACACTCGCAGGGAACGGAGCTCAGCAGTCGGCACTCGGCACTGTGAATCGAGCGAGATGACAGCTCGCAGACACAGCAAGGAGACATCGCAGGATCCAGGGGACAAGGTAAGTTACTTTGCCTGGATATTGCGATGCGATCCCGAGTCTGGCTCGGGGTTACCGCTTTTGGTACTGAAATTTCACCCCGAGCCAGGAAAACCGCCTGGGAGATTAAGCATTAAAAAAATCACTGCTCCTGGAAAATGTTTTTTGCATTGATACATGTCCCCAGGGGCAGGACCCAGGTCCACAAACACTTTTTATGAGAATAACTTGCATATAAGCCTTTAAAATTAGCATTTTTCATGTTAGTGTCCCATAGACTTTAACAGTGTTCCGAATGTTCCCTGAACACTGCATATTGTTTGGTGTTCACAGAACATCCGAACAACCAAAGTTCAGCCCGAACTTATGCTCGGGCCGAACCATTTGCCCATCCCTAGTCACTAATAGGCAAATGGTTACTCTTTTAAAATCAGAATAGACAGCTCTTGAGTGTGAAGATTGAAGAAAGTAACACCTAGATGCCAATACACATTTTGGGCTTTGGGCACAAATAAAATGGTTTGCGTCAATTTTAAAGAATCCCCGACATACTCACAAACCAGTTATATGGGACATGCTTGCGACAGCCATGCAGTGATTGTATTTGCTGGAATCAGACTGACAATGCTGGTGTTGAAATCCTATCCCAACCCAGCCATCAGAACCTGCAGGTCCATATAACCCATTAATCTCTCTTCCTAGCAGGTAATGTGCCACCCACAGGTTTGATTGGTCAAGGGTTAGAATCCAGCCCACATCCATATCTTAGTAAATTGAGGAGAATGAGATATGGGCGGGGTGATTCGTACAAAGCCTAAACAAGATGAATTGCTGGACCTTAGCATGCTCCTGCCAGCAGGATAAACCATACTGCTTCATCAGTAAAAGTTTATTTCTGTATCTTCTCCCCTTATATTTAATAGTGAATATAAAAACTTTGCATGGCTTTTTGTCTTTTGTCTTTTTTGGGGGGGAGCCCTACACCATTTTTTTCAAAAAATTGGCGCAGGGTTCCCCTTAATTTCCATATCAGACCCGAAGGGCCTGTATGGATTCTAGGGGGACCCCACGCAATTTAAAACATTTTGGTTAGGGGTTCCCCTTAATATTCATACCAGACCAAAGGGCCTGGTAATGGACTGGGGGGGATCCCATGCTTTTTTCTTCAATGAGTTTATCTATATTGCCAAGACCCGACAATTCATTACAGCCGCAAGCAGTTTTAATGACAATTTTTCCTTTAGAAATGTCATTTTGCTGTGGTACTCTTCTAAACATGGGAAAACTGTGCCACTTTACAGGCATACTATAGACACCCCCCCAGGCACGATATTTAAAGGAATATTTCATTTTTATTGTTTCACTTTAAACTCCCTGGCGTATGATTATTTCAGATTTTAGGTGCTGAAAGCGGTACAATTATTTTGCATGGAAATTTGGCGTTTTATATTGCAGGCCTGTAATTCTTAGGAATAACACACTTAAATCTGTCCAAACAAGAGTCTAGTAGACATCCCGGGTATGATAAAGTTTGAAACACAAAATCATAAATTATAATATAATAAATAACTATAAATAATTATAACAAATAATAATATAATAATAATAAAAATTATTCAATATGTAATCAAATCAAAAACACTGAATTTGCTCAGTTGCAGAATTGTCGTTGCCATTACTTTCAGTGTTTGATGACGAATTTCCCCACAAATCACTATTGCTCAATTCTGCAAGTGATTCTAATTTATTATCGCTATTTTCTTGCTGGTCTAAAACCACTTTTGACATAAAGGGACACTTTTGGTTGCTATGGACAATCTCCAGTTTCCAGGCAGAAAGAAATGTATTTATAATATAAAAGTGCATGTAGGGCACTGGACAAACCACTAGGGACAAAGGGGATGTGTAAGTATTTTATACAGTACTGTAATCTGTAAGATTACAGTGTACTGTATGTATTGTGTGTTTTCAATATTTAGAATTTGGCGCCGAACTCCGTCCCCTTGCGTCGCAACACTCGCAGGGAACGGAGCTCAGCACTCGGCACTCGGCACTGTGATCGAGCGAGATGACAGCTCGCAGACACAGCAAGGAGACATCGCAGGATCCAGGGGACAAGGTAAGTTACTTTGCCTGGATATTGCGATGCGATCCCGAGTCTGGCTCGGGGTTACCGCTTTTGGTACTGAAATTTCACCCCGAGCCAGGAAAACCGCCTGGGAGATTAAGCATTAAAAAAATCACTGCTCCTGGAAAATGTTTTTTGCATTGATACATGTCCCCAGGGGCAGGACCCAGGTCCACAAACACTTTTTATGAGAATAACTTGCATATAAGCCTTTAAAATTAGCATTTTTCATGTTAGTGTCCCATAGACTTTAACAGTGTTCCGAATGTTCCCTGAACACTGCATATTGTTTGGTGTTCACAGAACATCCGAACAACCAAAGTTCAGCCCGAACTTATGCTCGGGCCGAACCATTTGCCCATCCCTAGTCACTAGCCGCCGGGCCTTGGGACTCAGGGCTAATAATTGCCAGAAAAAAGACTGAGACCCGGGGCTTTTTAGGGGCCCACTCAGGGCTATAGCCCCCGCCCCCCCTCCTGACGCCACTGAGTGCAGTACGCTGACACTTGTAGAACAGAAGCCGGCTTCTGCATTTACAAGTGACAGAAAGTAGTGACAGTGAGTCTGGCCAGCCAGGGCCTATTTTATGGTAGGGGCCTGGTGCTGCAGATCCAATAGCTCCTATGTTAATCCGGCCCCGTGGATTTTACCTTCATGATTCTGCTCTACCTGCTGAGTGGAAGCAGAGGGTCTGAGAGTGACTCTTGAAGCGGTAGAAGATCTTTTCAAAGAATGACTACGATTTGGGCTGTGTCAAGAGCGCTCATCATTACAGTGTACATGAGGCCTTAAGAGTACCTGTCACCACCTATCACTGTCACAAGGGATGTTTACATTCCTTGTGACAGCAATAAAAGTGATCAACATTTTTTTTTTTTTTTTTTTACAGAGACAAAAAAAAAAATTAAAAAAAATAAGAAAAAAAAAAAACATGCAGGACACCGCAGAGGGTGGGTGACCGTCCATAGAATCTGGAACCCCCCCCCCAGTCTTCTGAGAGAGAGGTCCTTGCCCCCATCCAAAATCCTTTGATTATGTTAAGACTGAGCAGTAGGATCCTGATCCTTAGCACGTCATCACTTTCCCTCCTGGGCTCTGCATCCTTCCTCAGCGTACATCATATAAAACATCATATAAAAACATTAAACATCAAAATATTTTCCAGTGTGTTTTCTTGTTCACATTATAATTCATATCTCCAATTTTTACCCACTCCCCCCCCCCCCCATTCCAATTAACTACCCCTTAATCCTTTCATCTTGTTCACCTCTCAAATCTATGGCTGTTTTTATATGTACCTATGTGTAGTAACTATTTTACTCTACATTTTTGATCTATTATTCTAACCCACCTTTAATATCTTACAAAGAGTATTATTTCCTTACCTATGAGGTTACTTTTAACCATTTCTCTGAACTTTCTCTATTTCCTTCCTTCTAGGAGGGATATCCCATCTTATCCAGCCAAAGCTTCCACATCTTTTCAAATTCCTTAAGATTCTCTCGTTTAGTATAAACTACCTTTTCCTTCCATACTACAGTATCTCATTTATGGTTTGGGTCCATTCTCTCACTGACCGGGGCCTCATCGACTGCCATCCCTGCGCGATCAGTTTTCTTGCTTGGAATAAATACCTTAATACCACTACCGTAGTGCTTGCCAATCCACTAGATTTCTCCCTATATCCCAATACACAGAGTTTGGCTTCCATCTCCAACGTAGTCCCATAGGTTATATTTATGGTGTCGAGAACCTCTGCCCAGTATTGAAATAACTTTGGGCATCTCTATACCATATGCATAAGGTCTCCTGTCTCCTGGCACCCGGGGCAATTAGCCTCCGGTCTTCTACCAAACGAGAACAACCTCTTAGGGGTATAATAGGCTCTATGTATCAACATCAGATGTGATACTTTTTGTGAGGGGGAGACCGATACCAATGGCCCCAGCTCCAGTATCCTCCTCCACTGTCCCTCCGTTATTTCCCCTATATCCTCTTCCCATCTCTTCCTACTGTTAAGGGGCTCTGGTCCTGCGATGGCTCTGCTACATATCTGTGCGTATAACTCAGAGATAAGCCCCTTGGTCATATCCGTCTTAATTATCCTGTTCTATCAGAACTTTAATCACAAAGTGTCAGCCATCTCTTTCTCATATGATTAACATATGAATGCCAGTCATATTTTAAACGATTGACAGGAGCGTGGCTATAGTATTGGATGCTTCACAAGATTGTATTCTTGGACTTGATTCTTTGTTTTGTGTATTTCATTGAGTATTTATTGCTTTTTATAAGTTTTAAAAATTATTATGATTCATTGTTGTGTATATTTATTACCAATTTGATTGGAAGCATGTTTTAGCAGAGCAAGCACATAGTAGTATATATATTGCAGAAACTGTCCCTTGGAAAGGGAAACTTCAAAGGACCTCAGTGAAGGAGCTAGCTGAGGACCTAGAAATTGTTAGGGGCTTCATATTTCAAGAAACCCAATATAGGAATCAGGGACAACCCAAACCATCCCCAGTGATCCCACCACAGAGCAGGTCAATCAGCAAAGTCCGCTTACTGGCCCCTGGGTGCAGGAAGTCCATGCACACTCTACCCCTAGGCATACAAAGGATTGTTTAGAAAGGCCGGCACCAAAGAAAAAAAGTGTTCATATCTAGACTGCCGAGCCTGGCCCATACAAGCTTCCTAACAATCCAGTGGGTCCCTCACTTATCAACCTTATCCAAGTTAAAGGTGTCTAGACTAAGGTGTTGCTAGACATCGGAGCACAAGTGACACTACTATCTTGAGACTTCTATTTAAGGTACCTGATGCACATACCACTTAAGAAGTTGGGGGAGTTAGAGATTTGGAGAATCAGGACCCATAAGTTTCCGTAGGATGGGTATATCCCCATTAGGCTCACCTTCAGCCCTTCAGTAGTAGGGAACACTGAGACCTTTAACACTCTGTCAGTCGTGTGTCCGCACCCTTCGGGGTCAAAGCAAAGCTATTTACTGATAGGGACTAGCACTGACCTGGTAGGAAGACTTCTCACCCCATTGGCTGTGAAGAACACTATATCTGTAGAAACTATTCACCCTCAGTTATACCAGGTCTATCTAGAACATAGGGCCCCTGAAGAGGAAGTAAGGAGACTCCAATGCTATGGAAGTCCCAGGCTTCCATAAGAGCCCTGCATCGGCATTAGGACTGCCCATGGTGCTTGTTATTAATCCCGCCACCCAACCCAGGTGGCACTTGCGGAATGCAGGACCGGTCAGGCCAGGGGAGAGTTCTCCCTGTCGGCCCATTGCTTTCCTTGTTTTCCATTCATGGCCTGTTCTTTTTGGGTGGCTCGGCCCAGGGCTTTCCTTTTCAGAGAATAGGTGCAGGAACCCCCCCCCTTCCTGTGGGGGGGAGCACGCCAAATCATAGGGTGGGTGTGGCCAAACTGTACAGTGGGAGGGTCTTAAAGGGACATTGTTCAATAAAACCAGGAATGCATAACACAGGTTTCAGGAGAGCGTAATACACAGAGCGCTGGGTTCAGAAGAGCGTAATACACAGAGCGCTGGGTTCAGGACAGCATAATACACAGAGCGCTGGGTTCAGAAGAGCGTAATACACAGAGCACTGGGTTCAGGAGAGCGTAATACACAGAGCGCTGTATTCAGGAGAGGGTGCCCATCAGTGCCCATCAATGCAGCCTCATCAGTGCCCAGCCATCAGTACCCATCAATACAGCCTTATCAGTGCCCAGCCTTCAGTGCCCATTAATGCAGCCTCATCAGTGCCCAGCCATCAGTGGCCATTAATGCAGCCTCATTAGTCCCCAGCCATCAGTGCCCATTAATGCAGCCTTGTCATCAGTGCCCAGCCACATCCCATCAGCCATACCTGGCTGTGCCCAGGCATCGACGAGAGCAGCTGCAGCCTGCAGCAAGTTTACACAGAGCGGGCCCCGGGGATCTCCCACTTACCCACCGTGTTCAGTCCCGCCTCCTGGACCAGGTCGGCTCCTATGATAGACAGCTCCAGGAGGTGGGACCTCGTGTGTCACTCGGCCGCGCCGGGTAAATGGGAGATGGAGATCCCCACTCTGTAAACCGGCGGTGCTCGCCCCCCTTCCCTGGCTTCAGAGGCAGCCCGGCGGCAGGCAGCCAATAGCCCCGAGTTCCTGGCCAAACCCAGGCCTTGGGACTCAGGGCTAATAATTGCCAGAAAAAAGACTGAGACCCGGGGCTTTTTAGGGGCCCACTCAGAGCTATAGCCCCCGCCCCCCCTCCTGACGCCACTGAGTGCAGTACGCTGACACTTGTAGAACAGAAGCCGGCTTCTGCATTTACAAGTGACAGAAAGTAGTGACAGTGAGTCTGGCCAGCCAGGGCCTATTTTATGGTAGGGGCCTGGTGCTGCAGATCCAATAGCTCCTATGTTAATCCGGCCCCGTGGATTTTACCTTCATGATTCTGCTCTACCTGCTGAGTGGAAGCAGAGGGTCTGAGAGTGACTCTTGAAGCGGTAGAAGATCTTTTCAAAGAATGACTACGATTTGGGCTGTGCCAAGAGCGCTCATCATTACAGTGTACATGAGGCCTTAAGAGTACCTGTCACCACCTATCACTGTCACAAGGGATGTTTACATTCCTTGTGACAGCAATAAAAGTGATCAACATTTTTTTTTTTTTTTTTTACAGAGACAAAAAAAAAAATTAAAAAAAATAAGAAAAAAAAAAAACATTTTTTTTAAAGCACCCCCATCCCCGCGAGCTCGCGCAGCAAAGAAAACGCATACGTAAGTCGTGCCCGCATATGTAAACGGTGTTCAAATCACACATGTAAGGTATCGCCACGATCGTCAGAGCGAGAGCAATAATTCTAGTACCAGACCTCCTCTGTAACTCTAACCTGGTACCGCAATTTTTTTTTAACGCTTCGCCTATTGAGATTTTTAGTTACCGTAGTTTGTCGCCATTAGGGCGTTCGACTCGAACATCGTGTGTTCGATCGTTCGCTGAATTACGAACGTTATCGGCCGTTCGCGCCAAATTCGAGTGGTGCGTCACGGCCCATAATTCACTGCGGCAGTGCATTGCTGGCTGATGATTGGCCAAGCATGCACTATGACCCGCATGCTTGGCCAATTACAGCGCCGTGTGGACAGAGAGCTGTAATTGGCCAAAGCCAGGGAGGCTTTGGCCAATTATGGCTCAGGGGGTTTAGTACACGCCCCACACTATATAAGGCCGCCTGCGCGTCGGCCCTGTGTAGTGTGTTGCGGTGGAGAGAGATAGATAGACAGAGAGACAGTGTCATTTGATTTACGTTAGATAGAGTTGGCAGGTCGAGTCAGTTAGCTGCACTTGCAGTGTATTGTGTATATATATGCATCCCAGGTGTTATATATATATATATATATATATATATATATATATATATATATATACACTGTATTCAGTTTAGCTAGATCCTGTTCTTCTCTTCCTAATATACTGACAGGCAGGCAGGTGTTTTTACAGTATTTCCAGTTACTGTACTGTGTACCCTGCACAGTTGCACCTACGGTATAGCTATCTGAAGCCAGGTGCTTGTGTAGGCTCTTGACGTAATTCCAGTTACTGCACTGTGTACCCTGCACAGTTACCCGGTGACCCCGCCCCCCGTTATTTAAGAACCGTCAGACGAGGAGACTCCGTCACACAGCGGGAGCCTCCCTCCATGCCAGCATGGGTGCGAAGCGGCCCGGAGAAGAAAAGGAAGAAGAGAAGAAGGAAGAAGAAAAGAGGATGAAGAAGAAGATGAAGAGAAGAGCGGGAGCCTCCCCCCATGCCATGGGTGCGGAGCGGCCCGAGGAGAAGAAGATAGAAGACGCCGCGGAGGAGATGCTGGACGAGAACGCCGGAGGAAGAACCAGAAGAGCCAGAAGAACCAGAAGAACCAGAAGAAGAAGAAGATGAAGGAAGATAGAAGAAAGAAGAAGCATTTAAATAAAGGAAACTGTCTCTTGTCATTTTTAACATTTTTGACAGTTTTTTAGTGAAATGGTAGGGGTAAGTACCCCCTTACCATTTCACACAGGGGGGGGGCCGGGATCTGGGGGTCCCCTTGTTAAAGGGGGCTTCCAGATTCCGATAAGCCCCCCGCCCGCAGACCCCCACAACCACCGGCCAGGGTTGTGGGGATGAGGCCCTTGTCCTCATCAACATGGGGACAAGGTGTTTTGGGGGGCTACCCCAAAGTACCCTCCCAATGTTGAGGGCATGTGGCCTGGTACGGTTCAGGAGGGGGGGGCCGCACTCTCGTCCCCCCCTCTTTTCCTGCGGCCTGCCAGGTTGCATGCTCGGATAAGGGTCTGGTATGGATTTTTGGGGGGACCCCACGCCGTTTTTGTTTTTTTTTGGTGCGGGGTTCCCCTTAAAATCCATACCAGACCTGAAGGGTCTGGTATGGAATTTAGGGGGAACCCCACGTCATTTTTTTTTTTTTTTTTGGCCGGGGTTCCCCTTAATATCCATACCAGACCTGAAGGGCCTGGTATGGAATTTAGGGGGACTCCCACGTCATTTTTTTTTTTAATTTTTGGTTCGGGGTTTCCCTGTGTTGAATTCCCATGCCGTTTTTATCAATGAACTTCTATGTGTATTGTCGGCAATGCAATAGCCGCGGGTAGTTTTAAATGGAATTTTTCCTTCGAAATGTCATTTTGCTGTCAGACTGTTCTAAACACGGGAAACATGCGCCCCTTTACAGGCATACTATAGACACCCCCCAGGTACGAAATTTAAAGGGATATTACACTTTTATTGTTTGACTTTAAGCATTATTAAAATCACTGCTCCTGAAAAAACGGCCGTTTTTAAAACTTTTTTTTGCATTGATCCATGTCCCCTGGGGCAGGACCCGGGTCCCCAAACACTTTTTATGACAATAACTTGCATATAAGCCTTTAAAATTAGCACTTTTGATTATTCATGTTCGTGTCCCATAGACTTTAACGGTGTTCGTGTGTTCAAGCGAACTCTTTTCCTGTTCGCATGTTCTGTTGCGAACCGAACAGGGGGGTGTTCGGCTCATCCCTACTCTTGACGTATTTCCAGTTACTGTACTGCGTACCCTGCACAGTTGCACCTACAGTATAACTACCTGAAGCCAGGTGCTTGTGTAGGCTCTTGACATATTTCCAGTTACTGTACTGTGTACCCTGCACAGTTGCACCTACAGTATAACTACCTGCAGCCAGGTGCTTGTGTGGGCTCTTGACGTATTTCCGGTTAATGTACTGTGTACCCTGCACAGTAGCACCTACAGTATAACTACCTGCAGCCAGGTGCTTGTGTGGGCTCTTGACATATTTCCGGTTAATGTACTGTGTACCCTGCACAGTTGCACCTACAGTATAACTACCTGAAGCCAGGTGCTTGTGTGGGCTCTTGACGTATTTCCAGTTACTGTACTGTGTACCCTGCACAGTTGCACCTACAGTATAACTACCTGAAGCCAGGTGCTTGTGTAGGCTCTTGACGTATTTCCAGTTACTGTACTGTGTACCCTGCACAGTTGCACCTACAGTATAACTACCTGAAGCCAGGTGCTTGTGTAGGCTCTTGACATATTTCCAGTTACTGTACTGTATACCCTGCACAGTTGCACCTACAGTATAACTACCTGCAGCCAAGTGCTTGTGTAGGCTCTTGACGTATTTCCAGTTACTGTATACCCTCCACAGTTGCACCTACAGTATAACTACCTGAAGCCAGGTGCTTGTGTAGGCTCTTGACGTATTTCCAGTTACTGTACTGTGTACCCTGCACAGTTGCACCTACAGTATAGCTACCTGAAGCCAGGTGCTTGTGTAGGCTCTTGACGTATTTTCAGTTACTGTACTGTGCACCCTGCACAGTTGCACCTACAGTATAGCTACCTGAAGACAACTGCAGGTGTTCTCATACTAATACTACTACAGGCAGGCAGTTGATTCTGCTAGCTGCAGTATAATCGGTATATATATACATCCCTGTTTTGTGCAGCTACATCTCACTGCAGGCCAATAGTATGTCTGGAAGTCCAACAACAAAGCCAACAGCTGCCAACGCGGCCTCTTCCCTCGGCTCAATGGCATCAGTGACTCCTTCCCTAGCCTCACCATGTCCTCCTGAGGAGTTCCCCGAACTGTTTGACCACAGTGTTGGGTACATGCTCCAGGAGGTTGCCCAGCGTTTTGAAGGCTCTGATGATGGTACTCAGCTAGAGGAAGGCAGTAAAGTGAGCCCAGACAGAGGGGGTGCCCAAGAAGGACAGCAATCTGCCAGTCATGTTCCCCCTGCTGCAGCATACTGCCAGGTTTGTTCCAGTGATGAGGAGGGAGGGGATGATGAGGTCACTGACTCCACGTGGGTGCCTGATAGGAGAGAGGAGGAGGAGGCACATCACCAACAAGGCAGGATGCCCTCCAGGGGTTAGCCTAAGGGCAGCACACTGACTGCATCACACCGCAGAGCTCCGCATGTGCAGGGCGCTGCTGTCTCTGCATGTTATTGCAAAAGTTCTTTCGTGTGGGCCTCTTTTGAGACAAACGCATCAGATCCCACCGCTGCTATTTGCAACATATGTCTCAAGCGTATCTCGCATGGCCAAAACATCTCCTGCTCGGGCACCACATGCTTGACCAGACATATGTTGACCTGCCATGCAGTTCGTTGGGAAGCGTACCTAAAAGACCCACATCAAAGAACAAAGAGGACCTCTCCTTGCTCCTCATCAGCTGGGATCTCCAACCCCACTATACCTTCAGTCCTCTCTGAGACCTGCACTGAGAGCAAAGAAGGTGTAGAATTAGGTGTGTCACAGCCAAGTACTTGCGGGCAATCTACTATCGGTACACCAACGTCAGATTGTACCAGGCAAATTTCCCTGCCCCAGTTGCTGCACCGCAGAAAGAAGTTTGCTCCCAGCCACCCACATGCCCAGCGGTTGAATGCTAGCTTGGCAAAATTGCTAGCACTTTAACTGCTACCTTTTCAGTTGGTAGACTCTGCCCCCTTCCGTGAGTTTGTGGAATGTGCGGTTCCTCAGTGGCAGGTTCCCAAACGCCACTTTTTCTCACGGAAGGCGATTCCGGCTCTCTACCAGCATGTGGAAGGCAATGTCTTGGCCTCGCTGGACAGGGCGGTCAGCCGTAAGGTGCATATTACCGCTGACTCATGGTCCAGCAGGCATGGACAGGGAAGTTACCTAAGTTTCACGACGCATTGGGTGACTCTGCTGGCAGCTGGGAAGGATGCAGGACAAGGTGCAGTAGTGTTAGAGGTTGCTCCGTCACCACGCCTCCAAAATGCCAGTACTGGTGATTCTGACACACCTCTCTCCTCCACCCCCTCCTCTTCTTCTTCCTCCATGGCCACTTCCTGTGCTTTGTCCTCGGAACCAGCGGTGCTCCGTAGGTGTTCAAGGGGCTATGCAAGTACGCAGGCCAAAAGATGCCATGCGGTGCTTGAGCTGGTGTGCTTGGGGGACAGGAGCCACACTGGGGCAGAGATTCTGTCAGCTCTGCAGGGAGGCAGGTTCAGAGGTGACTGACGCCACGCCAACTTAAGGCAGGAATGGTGGTTTGCGACAATGGCACCAACCTCCTCTCCGCCCTCCGACAGGGACAACTGACCCATGTGCCCTGTTTGGCTCACGTCCTTAACTTGGTGGTGCAGCGGTTCTTGGGCAGGTACTCAGTCTTACAGGATTTCCTGAGGCAGGCCAGGAAAGTCTGTGTGCATTTCCACCGGTCATATAATGCCAGTGCTCGGCTGGCAGACCTCCAAAAGGAATGTAATCTGCCCAAGAACCGCCTAATCTGTGACATGCCCACCAGGTGGAACTCAACGTTGGCCATGCTGCAGCGGCTGCACACGCAGCAGAGGGCCATCAATGAGTACCTGTGCAACTGTGGCACCAGGATAGGGTCAGGGGAGCTTGTTTTTTTTCCCCACGCCAGTGGGCCATGATCAGGGATGCATGCACTGTCCTGTCACCATTTGAGGAGGTCACGAGGATGGTGAGCAGTGACAGTGCATGCATCAGTGACACTGTCCCCCTTGTCCACCTGTTGGAGCACACGCTGCGTGGAATAATGGACAGGGCACTTGAGGCAGAACAGAGGCAGGAAGAGGAGGACTTCCTTAGCTCTCAAGGCCCCCTTTATCCAGACAGTGTTCCTGCGTGCCCGCCAATCACACAGGAAGAGGAGGAGGAGGAGGATTGTGTCAGCATGGAGGTGGAGCCTGGCACTCATCGGCAGCAGTCTTTAAGGGATCATTTACAGTCCCAAGAAACCCATGGACTTGTACGTGGCTGGGAGGAGATGGCTGCGGATCATGTCGTCCTTAGTGACCCAGAGGACTCCGGACTGAATGCCTCAGCAAAACTACGCTGCATGGCCTCCCTGATCCTGCAGAAGGATCCTCATATTCGTGGTATCAAGGAGAGGGATTAATACTGGCTGGCAACCCTCCTTGATCCACGTTACAAGGGTAAGGTTGCGGACCTTATCTTGCCATCGCAGAGGGAGCAGAGGATGAAACATCTTTGGGAGGCCTTGCAGAAAGGTCTGTGCAATGCGTTCCCAGAGGTTACAAACCCCTGTTCCTGAACAACGTGTTGCTGAGGCTTCAGTCAGTCAAAGAAAGAGCGGTGGAGAAGGTGGGCGTCTGACCGATGCGTTCAGACAATTTTTTAGTCCGCAGCCCCAAGGTATGATCGGTTCCAGCGTCTCTTTTACATGGTGCAGGAATACCTAGGGGCAAGATCTGACTTGGACACCTTTCCCAAAATCCTCTGGGTTACTGGGTCTTGAGGATGAATCACTGGCCAGAGCTTGCACAGTATGCAATTGAGCTACTGGCCTGTCCTGCATCCAGCGTTCTTTCGGAACGCACATTCAGTGCTGCTGGAGGCTTTGTAACCGATCACAGGGTGCGTCTGTCCACCGACTCGGTCGATCGACTGACCTTCATAAAAATGAATCAGTCTTGGATCACCACCAGCTACCAAGCACCTGATGCTGATGTAACCGAATAATTTTTTTTGAAATGTCAGATCCCTTCAAGACTGCCTATGCTGATGCTGAGTGACTATCCTGTTATGCTGAGTGATTATCCTCTTCCTCCTCAATGATCATGCTGATAGCTAGTAAGAACATTTTTGGTTCTGGGCGTCGCCAGCAGTGGCTAAGGCCCAATTTTTCAGCCCCTGTTTAACAGGGGCGTGTAATTACAATTTTTGATGCAATACTTTGCAGGAGGGTTCGTTGCTGCGCTCAACTAGAGTATCTGTGAGGGGTTGCAGTGTTGTGGCACCAGCACCAGTGCCTAAGGCCCAATTTTTCTGCCCCTGTTTAACAGGGGCGTGTAATTATAATTTTTGATGCAATACTTTGCAGCAGGGCTCGTTCCTGCGCTCCAACTAGAGTATCTGTGAGGGGTTGCAGTGTTGTGGCACCAGAACCAGTGCCTAAGGCCCAATTTTTCTGCCCCTGTTCAACAGGGACATGTAATTACAATTCTTCATCTAATATTTCACAGCAGGGCCCGTTCCAGCGTCCACCAAGAGTAACTGTGAGGACTTACAGTGTTGTGGCACCAGCACCACCACCATCACCAAAGGCCCAATTTATCTGCAACTGTTCAACAGGGACATGTAATTACAATTCTTGATCTAATATTTCACAGCAGGGCCCTGTGAGGGCTTACAGTGTTGTGGCAACACCAACACCTAAGGCCCCAATTTCTGCAGAGGATATAGGGCAGGCCCCTACTTTCAAACATCCAACTTACAAATGACTCCTACTTGCAAACGGAAGGAAACAGGAAGTGAGATGAAATCTACCCCTAGGAAGGGAAATTCTCTCCTGTAAGAGTTAATATGGGAAAAATGTTTCTCCTTTCCACTGATGCTTTATCACCAATCCTTGTTTCATTAAAACCCCAAATTTTCTAAAAACATTTGTCATTGGGACAGAAAGTGAGGTGAAATCTTCTGAAGAGGAGCACAGACAGAAAAACAAATGTCACAGGGGTGATAACCCTTCCCTATGTTTTCCAAAAAGCTTAAAATAGATTTTTTGGCTGGAGCTAAACAAGTTCAAAATGACAAATAGATTCTACTTAACAACAAACCTACAGTCCCTGTCTTATTTGCACCGCCTGTATACTGCTGTTCAAAGTATATAGGGCCTGGTGGCCCCACGCCTTTCCTTTTTTTAATTTGGGTGCAGAGTTCCCCTTAATATCCATACAAGACCCAACGGGCCTGGTAATGGACTGGGGGGGTACAAATGCCGTTTGTCTCACTGATTTTCATCCATATTGCCAGGACCCGACATTACATTAAAGCCGCAAGCAGTTTTAAATGACTTTTATTCCTTTAAAAATGTCATTTTGTGCAGGGACTAAGCACGGGAAACACATGCCACTTTACAGGCATACTATAGACACCCACCAGGTACGATATTTAAAGGAATATTTCACCTTTTTTTTGTTACTTTAAGCATCATTAAAATCACTGCTCCCGAAAAAACGGCCGTTTTTAAAACTTAACTTTTTGCATTAAGACATGTCCCCTGGGGCAGGACCCGGGTCCCCAAACCCTTTTTAGGACAATACCATGCAAATTAGCCTTTAAAATTAGCACTTTTGATTTTGAACGTTCGAGTCCCATAGACGTCAACGGGTTCTAACGTTCGTGCGAATTTTCGGTCCGTTCGCAGGTTCTGGTGCGAACCGAACCGGGGGGGGGGTGTTCGGCTCATCCCTAGTCGCCATTCCACGAGTGCGTGCAATTTCAAAGCATGACATGTTAGGTATCTATTTACTCAGCATAATATCATCTTTTACATTATACAAAAAAATTAGGCTAACTTTACTGTTTCGTTTTTTTAAAATTCATTTACCCAAAAATTGTGTTTGAAAGACCGCTGTGGAAATACCGTGTGACATAAAATATTGCAACGATTGCCATTTTATTCTCTAGGGTCTCTGCTAAAAAATATATATATATAATGTTTGGGGGTTCTAAGTAATTTTGTAGCAAAAAATACAGATTTTAACTTGCAAGCAACAAATGTCAGAAATAGACTTGAAAGGGTTAAAGGTGCCTGCAAGGGCGGTACAGATGAACAGGTAAATCAAAGCAGCCCTCAAGGGGGCAGTGCTACATATGTTTTATTATTTTACATATATGTTTCAATATTTAAGTACTGCTACTATTTAAAAAAATTTTTTTTTTAATTTTTAATTATGTTTTGCACCAATTGATAAAATCTGTATGTAGCAAGGTCCCAGGCTTCCTTTGGTCTGATGAGAACCTCCAGGGCCAGAGATAGCTGACATCCTTCTGTATGTAGTGGGTTCATGGCATGGTGGGTGCAGATTACTTAGAGTTATTGGGCACCAGACACTTTCTGTATGCAAAAGAAAGTTTATTTCTCTTAAAGCGGTGTTCCGCCCCAAAAAAATAAAAATTAAAAGCTACACATACTGCAGCAGCTGGCTTTTAACAACAGGACACTTAACTGTCCTGGAGTGCAGCGATGTTGGCACCGCCATTGCAGGTAAGGGTACCCGGCAGTGTAGCCTTACGGCTTCACGCCGGGAACCCTACTGCGCATGCACGAGGCCCTGCTCCTCTCTCCTACTGGCCCAGCGACAGGGAGAGGAGGAGGAACCCCGCGGTGATGTCACAGGCCGCGGCCCGGAATCCCGGAAGTAGGAACAGGATACCTGTCCCCCTTCCCCGAGAGATGCCAATTGTGGCACCGGAGGGGGAGAGGTGACAAATGAGCGGAAGTTCCACTTTTGGGTGGAACGCTGCTTTACCAAAACTTTTTGGGGGATAGAGGGTTAGGGCCATGACACCCTTAGGTAGTTTCAAGATGAACTGGCAGACTCTAAGACTTCAGTAGGAGGATAGCCATGCAGGGAAAGGCATCTAGCAAGACGCCACATCTGCATGTGCAGGAATACTTGTCTCCTATGGCAACAGTCTTTAACAGTTTTCAAACACAAGGCTTAACAGTTCCTTCACTTTCACTATAATCACTCCTTGTAGTTCTTCAGCACGCTGAGCTCCTGGTCTCTCACTAGACCCACTGATTCACTGTCACTAAATCACTTGAGCTCTTCAATCTTCACAGTGGTATCTTCCTCAAGCGGCACCCCCGCTTCTCTGCTGGGTCCCTAGCTTGGCTCCCAAGATACCTCTCAAGCTTCACCCCACTGGCCTGCTCGGTCCCTAGCCTGACTCAGTCCCTAGCCTGACTGCTCTGTAAGCATCACCTCTGCTGGCTGGGTCCCTGGCTTGATTCCCACTGAAGCTTCACGATTCTTCACCGTCCCCGGATGGCGAGAATACTGCTCCGGTACTTGCTTCAGTTACTCACTCTGGTCCCTGGTAATAAGGCGGATAGTCCCTTACTGGCGACAGCTTCCCCTCTACCTCTGACCACAACAGGTTTTCCGGCTGGCAGAACCGTCACTTCTGATTGTACTGCAAGCCGTAGTCCCAACCCTGCGCTGCGCTCTTGTTTCTGGATAGGCCCTCAGACAGCCTAGCAGCCAGATGTGCCTGGGATAGGCCCAATCCCTGGCCTAGCAGCCCGGGCAGTACAATACACATCCACCCAGACAGCCGTCCAGGTGGCACAGAATGCAGATCACCTGACCTCACCCGAATATATAGGCTCTCCCAGCAGGCCAAGGGATTTAAGAAAACCCCTGCCCATTGGCTGAGATACCCCATATACCCACAACCTGACCTTGCGTTGCCCTTCTCGTATCTAGTACCACCAAGTACCCGGCCACCTAGTGGTAGAAGAGAAAAGTGCAACAAGGCCAAACTTAGGGAGAAATCAATAGATCTCTACAAATCAACCAAGATCACTACTCCTGGCAAGTAAATTTGTGAAGAGCAACCCTGCCTAAACTCCAGGGTGCTACATGTATATAAAATGTTTTTTCATAAAGCCTTTAACCACTTCCCGCCCGGCCTGTAGCAGAATGACGGCGGGCAGTGGTTCTGTTATCCTGACTGGGCGTCATATGACGTCCAGCAGAATAACATGCCAGCGGGGTGGGTGCAGCGTGTCAGTCTGACACGCCGCATCTCTGATCATGGTAAGGAGCTTCTGACGGAGGCTCCTTACCACGTGATCAGCTGTGACCAATCACAGCTGATCATCACATGAAACAGGAAGTGCCAGTAAACGGCATTCCCCGGTTCGCGCTGACAGGGAGAGCCGATTGGCAGCTCTCCCTGTCAGAGGGGTGGCCTGTGCTGATAATCAGCACATTGATTATCAGCACAGACCCTATCAAATGTACCCATCAGCTGTCAATCAGTGCCCAGCCGCTGCCAGTCAGTGCCGCATCATTAACTCCTGTCAGTGCCCAATAAAGTGCCAATCAGTGCCCACCACAGTGCAAATCAGTGCCCACCATAGTGCCAATCAGTGTCCATCACAGTGCCAATCAGTGCCCAGCATTAACTCCTGTCAGTACCTGTCCAATCAGTGCTGCCCATCAGTGCCATCTATTAGTGTCCATCAATACCACCTGTCAGTGCCAATCAGTGGCGCCTATCAGTGCCGCCAGTTAGTGCCTATCAGTGCCACCTGTCAGCGCCCATCAATGCTGCCTGTCAGTGCCCATCAGTGCCGCCTATCAGTGCCCATCGATGCCGCCTATCAGTGCCTATCAGTGATGCATCTCAGTGCCACCTATCGGTGCCCATCAGTACTGCATATCAGTGGCGCCTATCGGTGCCCATCAGTGCTGCATATTAGTGCTGCCTATCAGTGCCAATCAATTCTACATATCAGTGCCTCTTCATCAGTGCCCATCAGTGCAGCCTCATCAGTGCCCGTCAGTGAAGGAGAAAACAAAATGTTATAACAGAAACTAAGAAAAACTTTTTTTTTTCAAAAATTTTGGTCTTTTTTAGTTTGGCAAAAAATAAAAACCCCAAAGGTGATCAAATACCACTAAAAGGAAGCTCTAAGCTCTATTTGTGGAGAGAAAATGATAAAAATTTATCAGTGCTGGAAGCTGAAAATTGTTCTGGGTAGGAAGAGGGGAAAATGCCTGGTATTGAAGTGGTTAAAGTCGTCCACTTTATACATATTGTTCTTTTTATAACTAGATTTATCTGGATGTGGCATTTTTATTTGAGCCAAGCTACAGAAATTAATGTTATATGGCCAGCTTGTAGGCAGGTGCAATCTTCCTGCAAGGGTTGCATTATCCGTCAGAGAGGGCAGAGGACAAGTGGGAATCAGGTCCCTCCGAGGCCTCCGTAGGTCTCTTCAGGGAAACAGCTGTCCGATTGGATGCTGTTACCCTGGTTGACCTGTTGGCCATCTGTTAGCTGGACAGTGCTTATAAAAGGCACTGTCCTCTTCGGGTTGGCGCGCATTTAGCATATGGGCCGGTCAGGTTCCTGTGGAGGAGGGACAGAGCAGGGACTGTTGATGTGCACCATCAGCAGTCTTCCTGTGTTGGACCTGATTTTTTGTCTGCCTTACAGCTGCCTCCCCATGCCGGATGCTGTCAGGTGTCTCCAGTGTGTAACGTACTATGGTTCATTGTAAGTGTTCCAGTCTGGTGTGGCCGTTCTCCAGAGTTTGTTGTTCTCTCTCCACATTTTACTATGTTAATATACTTTGCTAAATCAGCCAGTCTCTGTGACAGTGTCCTGCCCCTGCCGGCAGCAAGCCTGGGCCATACCTACAAGCTTAATACTTAACAGGCCTAAACAGGCCATAGGCAGCTCAAGCTTTCACCAATGTCAACTAAATCAGCATAAAATTTAAGCAATGGGTGGCCCTATAAGCACCATCCAGCTCAGCAAAAGTCGAGTGAGCTTGGTGTAAAATTATCAGCCAAACAGTGACTGCATCAGATGCAGTTACTGGCAATGCCAAAGTATTCAGGGTGCAATGGCTGCTTGAATACAATAGCCTGCAGGGGAGATTTCTCCATCCACACTATTAGCGTAGATAGGGAATCAGTTGCTTTTCTCTCATTTAGTCTAATGCCACTTACACACGGTCGGACTTTTCAGCTACAAAAGTCTGACGGACGCCGACGGACCAAGTCCGGCGGACAATCCGATCGTGTGTGGGCTTCCCCGGACTTTCAGCTGACTTTTCCAGCCGCAAATCTGACGGAATTTAGATTTGGAACATGCTTCAAATCTTTACGTCGTAACTCCGCCGGACCCAGAAATCCGCTCGTCTGTATGCTAGTCCGACGGATAAAAACCCACGCTAGAGCAGCTATTGGCTACTGGCTATCAACTTCCTTATTTTAGTCCGGTCGTACCTCATCACGTACAAATCCGTTGGACTTTGGTGTGATCGTGTGTAGTCAAGTCCGGTCGTTAGAAAGTCTGTTGAAAGTCCGCCAAAAGTCAGTTGAAAGTCCGTCGAAAGTCTGTCGGACAGGCTGTCGGACTTTTGTAGCTGAAAAGTCCGACCGTGTGTACGTGGCATAAGGGATGAACTAGGGAAAACTGAGTCATGTATGACTACCTGTTTGGCACAGAGAAAGGACATAAGAGACATTCTCTCCAAATTGATGAATTCCCTTTTAGACAGCTGTCACAGGAAATATGTCCCCAAGGGAAAATTTCTTCTTTCTTCATGTTCTATAATTGTAAAATTTAAAATTTCTATCCAAATGACAATAGTCATCAAGAAGCCAAATAGAAATGCACAAACTCCCCCATTACAGTATATTACAGACAGCAACGGAAGTTGGCAGGGGTTCAAGCCCCTTTCCACTTCATTGAAAACTAGATAAAAGTGGGCTTTAGGGCTCGCTCACATGAAAGGCCAGGGGGACAGTAAAAACAAATGGTTGTGTAGCAGTTTTATCGCCCGGTCAGGGCTGTACACATGCCATGGCCACGATGGCTTGCTTCGTGGCAGCAGAAAAAATTAAACCACAAGGCACGTTACATTCTTCTAGCAGTACAGCACCTGCATATGACCCATTTTAGTGTTTGAGTCCGCGTCACAACCACCATGAAACCATGTGAAATGCAGTGATTTAGCCTTTTAGGGTTAATACAAGCTTTGAGGAAGCGACATTAGCCCCCTCACTGCCTTTCATATGTATTCTGTAAAGTGAAGGTCGACAAGAGCTACCACATATCAGATGAGCTTTTAGAAACACTTTGCATAAGAAAGCAAAGATGATTTTACAAAGGGTAATGCAGACTGTGTGTGCCTTCCTCAGTCGGTTTGCGCTGCACACCTACGTGTCTCATTACGATCCTCATACGTCAGAAACCTGCAGGCTTTTTCACTCTCTGAAAACATTCAAAGCTGAGGTGACAAGTTCCATACGCAGCTGAGCAGCAACAGGGACACATGGAGACTCGATAACTGATATCCCAGCATTGCCATGTAAGGAAAACTGTAGGCTGCTCAAGAATTGGGATCATTTTGCCTTAAATGGAGAGTGTAGCAAATTTTATGGAGGGTCTCCATCAAACTGCCTCTTCTCCTATATATTCTGTGCATTTCTCAGCTGCCATAACATGGAGGAGTTCTGTCCCCGGCAGCAAAGTTGGCAGAAAAATAATGTATGTCTTAGCAAAAACTATTTCCACAGGCCTTGGCTAAGAAATCATTTATTTGTCAAACATACAGAAATATATTTTTGCATAGTTCCCATATCATCCTCATTTTATGATGGATGATTCTGCTGCTGGAGTCAAACTCGGCAACAGAATTACTAAAGAGAGGCTCCTATTTCCCCTAATGGTATTGCTCCCTTCTTGGCCCAAAACACTGCAAAAGTTCATTCACTAGCCAGCCAGCTACATCTCACTGGCCCAGCTAGCTAGAAATTGACTCCTTAACAAATGAGGAGGGGTCTTATACTTGAATGGTATTAAAAACAGAATCACCACTTCTGTGCACACATATGCGTTGCCAAGAGAGGAAAAGGACCTTAGGACAGCTTTTTTCAACCAGGGTGCCCAGGCACCCTTGAGTGCCTTCAGGTTTCTTCAGGGGTACCTTGGCAAAAGCCTAAAAATTGCCCAAAAATTGTATACAAGCCAACAAGTGGATCAAGCCAGCCTTTTAATCAAACAAAGCAACAGGTTTTCATTGTGCACCATTACAACCTTCTAGTTGCCACTGTAGTAACAACCAATGACGTTATCGGTTGATAAGGAGGACATTGGGTACCTGCACATCATCCTTGTTTGCCCTTCTCCTGCTACCCTCTGTCAGCAGCTGGGGTCACATTAGCTATGTGGGGGTTGGGAGAAACTGAAAGAAAATAGAAACACTGGATTACTAATCAGTACCTGTGGGCAAAGGTGTATTTGCTTTGGAAGAGTAATCACCTCTAATGCCGCGTACACACGGCCGGACTTCCCGACAGAAAAAGTCAGATGGGAGCCTTCGGCCGGACATTCCGACCGTGTGTATGCCCCATCGGACTTTTTCTGTCGGCATTTCCAATGGACTCAGATATAGAACAAGTTCTAAATCTTTCCGTCGGAAATCCCGACGGAGTTTAGCCCGTTGGCAAGTCCGGCCGTGTGTACGTGGCATTAGAGGTCTAAATAGGGGAGATCAGCTGATCACGAAGGACCAAGAAGCCAATATTATACCCATTCAGTTCTAGGAATTTAAATAAATGACATTATAGCCACACCAGATTAAGAAAAAATAAAGTCAGCGCTGACCCCACAACCAACTCTCAAATGTTCACAGTCTATATAGAAAAAGTTCTCTTGCTCTAGGTGCTGCAGCTCTCTCAAAGATCCACTGGGTGGCGGACTTAATCTGAAATATACAAGGAAAAGAGAGCGCACAGCTGCCCTAGTATAATTCCATTTTAATGATACAAATGCAAAATCAAACAATAGAGGATTGCACTCACAAACATGGGACTTAGATCGCATGTACAGCAGGATGTATGTCTCCCTTCCTGGCCTGCATAACTGGGTTGGCTCCCAAGAACGAATAGTGATGGTATGAGAAGTCACTGCAGACTCTGTTTCCTCATCTCGTCAAGCTGTGTCTGCTGTAGGGCACGCGCACGGTCCAGCCGGTGCTGCGTGACGTCACTTGCGGCCGGAGAGGAAAGACAAGGTGAGTGAGATGTTTCCTCTTTAGCTAACAAAAAAACGGTTGCCAAGACTACATGTTTCGAAGGCGTGGCCTCCTTCTTCAGGTCACGCCCTTACCACCTCTAGCCTGTCTTTATATGAAACCTCCAGCCTCTCCCCCGGGACAGCCAATACCATTCGACAGACAAGGAGCACGGAGTTCACAACAGGAAACACATTCAAAGAGGGGAGGGCCTGATATTTAGCAACAACGTCCTAAGAAAAGTTTTGAACAGGTGTATATGCATTGATTATGTTTACTTTAATAAAATGTAGTCAAAAATAGAAAGTGTTTACCTATACTATTTAAAATATAAAATGTGATATATTAAATTTTTAATATATATATATATATATATATATATATATATATATATATATATATATATATATATATATATATATATATAAAGGTCAGATTCTCATTATTATCATTAATAGAAAACATGCTTTGAGAACATTAACATTTGTCGTATTTTTACTGAAATTCATCCTTAATCTATTAAAATCATCATTCTAACCTAAAATAGTTAGTCACCTTCAATAATTCTCAAAAAAATGCAGAAAGTCGCAAGGAGAAGTCACAAAAAGAAATCGCAAAAAAGGAAAAAAATTGCAGAAAGTCGCAAAGAGAAGCCGCAAAAAGAAATCGCAAAAAAAAAGGGGTAGAAAATCGATACAAATAAATTATATGAATAAAAATGTGTAGGAATAAAATTAATCTGAATTAAATTAATAAAATTAATTTGAATAGTTTCTATTTTTGTTTAAATTTTATTAAAGTAAACATAATCAATGCATATACACCTGTTCAAAACTTTTCTTAGGACGTTGTTGCTAAATATCAGGCCCTCCCCTGATTGGCTGTCCCGGGGGAGGGGCTGGAGGGTTCATAGTTCAGATAACTTTACCTTAGGAATACTTTACTGAACCTACTTTGAACACTGTGCTTAGACATCTTTAGCCTCCTTCACTACAAGAAACCTATTGCTTCCCACTACACCTTATCGGATTACAGTTAATGTGCTCCTACGTACCGGTGAAGACCATCAGATCTTCAACGGGGACACTATTGCTATTACTGATACAAGGGCCATTATACTATCACTTCTAAGCCTGATCTCTCATTAGGGTAACAGTCATAGGCCGGCCAGGTTCCATATTTTGCAGTGTGTCAGTATAATATGTTAGCTGTGTTTATCCCTGCATTGTTTCTTTGAGGAAGTGTATATTACCTACTGTTTATTAATATCTTGCCTTGTGTCATTCGGAGGAATTCCTTTGCAGAGTCGGCGCTGTTGCTGAAAACTCAGCAGATCTATTATCTTCTCTTTGTTACAGTATCTCTTTGATTGGTTCTAGTATTTATTATCTGACCATAATTACACAGAGTTGATTTATTACTCAACAGTGGTACGAGGATGTCAGAACCCAGAGTGTCAGATGGGTTGGTATGTTCACCAGGTCATGGCAGTGCAGATGAGTAGGTAATTCCAAGCAGTCCCTTAGGGGGTCGTGCTATATTTGGGGGCTCATCCGGGATGCTATCTGCAGCTGGCTCTAGTTGACCTAGACAAGGGTCACAATCTGTGTGGGAAGCCCCTTCTATGGCTGCGGTTGCTTGGTGCAGAAGTCATGGAGCTCCAGAAGAGATAAGGACTGTTTTGGGAAATTAGCACCAATCAAAAGGTGGCTGAGAGCCCTGGCACCAGGACACCGGGCCTACATTTTGGAAGCATAAACAATGGAGGAATTGGATGAAGTCAGGGCACTAATGGAATGGCAGGAAGAGATGCCTGTGTGCTTTCAGGAGGAAGAGGTACGTCTGGCTGAAGGAGTGACAGCCAGAGTGTTCCTACTCAAGATGGGGGGAGGGCAGACTGAGAAGCAGCCCTCAACCAGAACTCAGGAGAAGGGCCCTGTACCTGTGAGAGCTGACTCCCAAGGGGCCAGTACCCTGCCCCTCTCTTTCTACATGGATATGAGCCGATTGGTTGATAGATTGGTGAAGAATGGATCCAGGAGTGCCAAGTAGAGCTATCGCAGACTCAGGTTTTTCTCAGGACAATTGCCAACCCCTGTGGGAGAAGAGGAGTCAGCCTCTGCAGGCCATGGAAGAGTGGAGTGTTCCAGAAACGACAACGGCTTGATGACAGCCTTTCGAGGCCCAGCGGCTGATGTAATCTGTAATCTGAGGATGGGCAAAAAACCTGCCATGGACTACATAGATGCCCTGTATGCTGTATTTGGGAGGGTTGAAACTACTGCTGACCTAATGTATAAGTTCAACCACACTCACCGACAGAAGGGAGAGAATCTGTCCGAATACATCTCCCGAGTAGACAGGATGCTGCATCAAATTATCCTCAAGAGGGGTAGTGACCGCAAATATGTTGATCAGGCTCGTCTGAACCGGATTCTGCACGGAGCCTGACCAAATCATCCTATCGTATTAAAGTTATTACTGAAGAGAACTCAAGTGGTACCCACAAGTCCTGAGTTGATAAGATAGGTACGAGAGGAGGAGGCTCTGTTAGAAGAGAAAAGTCAAAGATAGGGAGAATTGAACTCTATTGCTGGGAACAAAGAAAGTGGTGGCTCAAGTTATCCATGCCAAAATGGATTTCTCTTAAGAAGATAGCGGAACTGAGTCTGAACCGGTGGGGTTGGTCCTTCTGGACATCCATAAACCCGTAGCAGAACTTGGGCCAACTGAATTGATGGCCCAGGTAGCTCAGGTCCAAATGCAAATGTATCACGCTCCGGTGCGAATAATGGAGACCCAAGCGAAGGTCCAGGAACAGGGGACTTATCAAAGTGAACAAAAACTGTACCAAGAGCGAGAGAAGAGATGTTATGGGTGGGATGATGTTGGACACTTCCGAGCTGAGTGCCCCAAGTCTGGTATCAGCCCTCAATTACTCACTGAAGTCCTAATTTCTTACAAAAATTGCTTTTCCCAAAGCCGGCGGGAAACTTCAGTGAAGGAGCTAGTTGAGAGTCCCAAGGGAAAACTGCGCTCCAAAGACCAGAAAAGAGACAAGAAAAGAAACGAGAAAAGAGACAAGAAAAGAGACAAGGGAAGGGGGGGGGGGCGCAAGTCACCGGTCACCCCTGACCTTTTGGTACCTAAACGAGCCACAGAATTAAAATCCTCGGAGAAGGGAAGGCGGGAGCAGGAAATCAATGCACACCTTGCTGAACGAGCAGTTAGACCGATACAGGTAGATGGCATCTATACACAAGCCCTACTGGATACTGGAACCCAGGTGACGTTGCTGGTGGTAAAAGTCTATATATAGACTTTTACCACCAGTACTTGAAACATATTCCTTTGTGCAAGCTCGAGGAGTTAGAGATTTGAGGCATCAGGACTCAGAAGTGCCCATACGATGGATACATACCCATCAAGATGACCTTCGACTCTGCTTTAGCAAGAAAACCAGAGACCTTTTATACACTGGCTGTTGTTTGCCCCGACCTCCTGGGGCAGGCCAAAACTCCCTATTGATAGGCACCAACACCAACCTGGTGAAGAGACTCCTCATTCCTCTGGCCATGGAGAGGGCCCCAGTAAGGAAGATTCATCCTCAGCTGAGGCAGGCGTTTCAGAGAGTGTTGCAAGAGAAGAAGGCACCTGCTGAAGGAGTGGGAAGAATGTGGCGACTGGATACCCATGAGAAGGTGTTGCAGCCTGTAGAGAGGGCCTTCTGAAAGCCACGTTCAAGCAGTAATGGGACCAGCTGAGTCTGTATGTGATGGTAGAAGCCGACTCAGTGGAAGAAGAGGTCAGAGTAGAACTGGTCCCGGAGATTGTCCCCACTTAAGCCTTACTAAGAAGTGGGGGGCAAATTCCTGTCAGTGTGCAGAATGTCACCAGCCACCCAATCAGCTTAAAGCCTCGGATGGTGATTGGAAAAGTGAGTGCTGCTACCCTGGTAGTGGGGCATGAGATAACTCAGAAGGGAAATTAAAGAAGAACCACTGTCCACTGCTCAAATCTACCCTCTTCATGGGAGGAGAGGATTAAAGCTCAGATAGCTCGCTGAGAGAAACTGTTCTCCAAGAATGACTTTGATGTGGGCTGTGCCAAGAGTGCTCAACATCGAATTCGACTGACCGAAGATAAGCCATTTCGAGAAAGGATGAGGTGAATCCCCTTGTGTGATCTGGAGGTTCTTCGAGAGCAATTGGCTAAGTTAAAGAAGTCAGGGGTCATTAAGGAGTCCAGGACCCCCTATGCCTCCCCAACTGTGGTAGTAAGGAAGAAGAATGGGTCCCTTCGGATGTGTATCGATTACGGAACCTTCATTCGAAGGACTATACCAGATCAATACATGACCCCTCACATAGAAAAAGCCTTCCAATGCTTATCAGGGGCCAAATGGTTCAGTGTGTTGGATCTAAAGAGCGGGTACTACGAGATTCCCATGCACCCAGATGACCGAGAGAAGACGGCTTTCATTAGCCCTCTGGGGTTTTTCGAGTTTGATCGGACTAACAGGGGCCTCTGCCACTTTCCAGCGACTGATGGAGAACACCATGGGTGATTTGAACTTGATGGAAGTGCTAGTTTATCTCAATGACATCATTGTGTTTGGCTGAACGTTGGCCGAACGTTGGATGAGCATAAAGCTCAGTTGGAGAGTTTTCCGGTGATTACATGAGGAGGGGTGGAAGCTGTCATTAGAGAAGTGCCAGTTCTATCAGACTTCAGTCACGTACCTAGGGCATGTGGTGTCCGCCGAAGGGATAGCGACTGATCCTCAAAAGCTGGAGGCTGTCCCTTCATGGCCTCTCCCAAATACCATCACTGAGTGTAGGTCGTTCTTTGGTTTCTGCTCTTACTATAGAAGATTTGTGAAGAAATTCTCACAGATTGCCCTGCCGTTGAACGAGCTGTTACAGAAGCAAATGGAAGGAGAACAGCAGAAAGCTCAGAAGGGGGGTCCCAGGAAGCCTCATGAATCTATCCAGGAAAAATGAACAGTGAAGTGTGAAAGGTCTTTCGAACAGCTGAAGGAGAGTCTGGTTGAAGCACCTGTAATGGCCTACGCTGATTCATTAAAACCATATGAACTGCACGTGGATGCCAGCAGAGATGGCATTGGGGGAGTGTTGTACCAGTCAGAAAGGAAGGAGGGAAGGGAAGGAGTCAGAAGGGAAACCTCGCCCAGTGGCCTATGTGAGTCTCAGCCTCACCCCTCCTGAGAATAACTATCCTGTGCAAGTTCAAGTTCTTGGCCCTCAAGTGGGCTGTGGTAGATAAGCTATCTGACTATCTGTACGGACTCATTTACTATCCACTGCAAAGTTGGAAGCCACGGGACATCGCTGGTTGGCAGCCCTGCCTGAGTTTCAATGCAGCCTGAAATATCGACCAGGAGTGGGAAACAGAGACGCTGATGCGCTTTCCCGAAGATCTAACTCCAACTAGGCTGGCCAGAAAAGTTGGGTTCATTTGCCTCGCGAAGGAGTACAGGCTGTGTGTCAGGGAATAGAGTATAAGAACAGAGGGGCCACAGGGGCCGAAGCTGTGGGAGTCACCCCTGCGGGAGTACCGGAGTACTACTGTAATTTGACCCAAGTACAAAGCCAAGAACTGCCTCAGCTAACTAAACAGGACATGAGACGGGATCAACGGGAATATCTGTTAGGAAGTCTGATAAGAAGATCGTTGTCCACCCATGACCCTCAAATATTGGTGAATAGCCCCATCGAGGGGGCCAAGGTGATTCATAGAGAATGGGAATGAATGAAGTTGCAAGAGGGGATTATATATTGAAGAGGTCCCTCTGAAGAGGCAGAGCCAGCTGTTCCTCCCTGAAAAACATTGTCTAACTGTGCTAACCGCTCTTCATGATGGCCATGGTCACTTAGGCTCAGATAGAACTTTCAAGCTGGTCAGGGATCGATTTTACTGGCCACCCATGAGAACGGAGGTGGAAAGTTACTGCCGCTCTTGTGTCAGGTGCATCCAGAGGAAAACTTTACCAGGCATGGCAGCCCCAAAGGGCCATCTACTGAGTCAAGGACCAATGGAGTTAGTGTGCATTGATTTCTTGTGCCTGGAACCTGATCTGAGTGGAAGGAGTAATGTCCTGGTTGTGACAGATCATTTCACCAGATATGCTCAAGCTTTCCCCACTAGGGATCAACAAGCTAGTACGGTGGCCAAGACTCTAGTGGAGAAGTTCTTCGTTCATTACGGGCTGCCTCAGCGCCTACATTTGGATCAAGGTCGGGACTTTGAGAGCAAACTGATCAGAAGACTATGTGAACTCTTAAACATAAAGAAATCCAGGACTACTGCTTACCATCCCCAAGGGGATACAAAACCTAAGCGTTTCAACCGTACCCTGTTGAACATGCTGGGAACACTACCATTAGAGAAGAAACAGCATTGGGGGGATCATATCGCTGCAGTAGTTCATGCCTACAATAGCACCTCAAATGATTGTACTCCCTTACAGATTAATGTTCGGGAGAGCAGCTCGCCTACCTGTGGATCTGGCTTTCAGAATATCATTAGATCACACCTCCCAAGCTTCTTATAGGGGATATATTGACAGGCTCCCGAAGAACTGAAAAGTGGCTTATGAGAAAGCCACAGAGGCCTCTACTATCAGAGAACAAAGGAACAAGAAAAACTTTGATCTTAGAGTTAGAGTTCAGGATTTGCAACCTGGGAATTGGGTGTTGTTGTGCAATCTAGGGGTGCCAGGGAAACATAAGCTGGCTGATTGATGGCATTCCCAACCTTACATTGCTTGCAAATGACTACCTGGACTCCCTGTGTATCAGATCCGGCCAGTACCCTCAACCCCTTGCTTAGAGGTATATCAGTCCCCAATGCTGATGCCTAAGGCCAGGAAAACTTGTCCACCCACACTCCCGGAGGAGGAAAGTGATGATAAGGAATTAACTCTTGATTGGTTGTGGGTTCCTTTTTTGAAAGATGATTCCATCGTCCCTGATGCTGGAAAAGAAGGCTGCCAAAGGACAGGTTCCCATTTCCCTGACACTGAGGCATTAGATTCCCACTCACCTAGGGGAAATGAGGAAATCAAACTGGAACCCTGCGAAGTGTCTAGTGCGACTGATGCTCTCATCCCTCCTACTAGCATCGCATATCCCTGAACCAGGATTAGAGCCTAAAGCAGAACCTGAGCCTGAGGTAGAACCTGAGCCTGAGGTAGAACCTGAACCAGGGGCTGGCTGCAGTTTTTGGGAAGCAGAACATGAACCAGAGTCACTGGAAGACATCCATTCCAGGTTAAGACAGAGGATATGCCCTCCAAAAGAATTTTCTTGGAGAAAATCTGGGGAACTTACACCCACTGCTCAACGTCCCAAGCACTGGCCTCCTTTACCGAATCTTTAGTAAAGTATGACCTTGATCCACCTTCTCACACTAGTGAGTGGGCCACTAACTTGTTATTGGACTGTCATAAAGTTAATATGACTGCTTGTGCTGATGTATATAATTTGCTATTAGAAGACCCTTCATTAGGTCAGTTATTAGCTGTTGCAACTTCCAGTTTGTTATTAATTATTTATTCTTCATGATGCAGTAAAGTGATTCCACAGGTTGTGTAGAACTGTAAAGTACAGTGACCCTCCGGTGTTTCCATCCATCGCATGTCCCTCTAGTGATCAGTAGGGATGAGCCGAACACCCCCCGGTTCGGTTTGCCCCAGAACATACCGAACAGGCAAAAAATTCGGCAGAACATACGAACACCGTTAAAGTTTATGGGACACGAACATGAATAATGAAAAGTGCTAATTTTAAAGGCTTATATGCAAGTTATTGTCATACAAAGTGTTTGGGGACCCTTTCACAGTTCTTATATAACTGAGGACGGGGCCACCCGGTGATGTACCTGGGTGACCCCGCCCCCTCTGACGCCACGGGGAAGCCATAGGGAAGTCCCGTGGCATCAGAGGGGGTGAGACAACCCGATGACGTAAACGGGTGACCCTGCTCCCCTCTGACGCCACGGGGAAGCCATAGGGAAGTCCCCATGGCATCAGAGGGTACGTTACCGGGTGGCCCCGCCCTCAGTTATATAAGAACTGTCATCAGCGAAGAAGCATCACACGGCGGGAGCCTCCCACAGAGGAGGATCGGTTGCGGATTTTTTTTTTCTTTTTCGGTCCGTCGCGGCGAGATAGAAGAAGATGAATGGACATCGTGGGACATTTTTATTTTTTTATTTTTTGATAAAGGACTTGTCCCCAAGCTGTGTCTTTTCGTTTTTAACATTTTGACACTTTTTTTGTGAAATGGTAGGGGTACTTGTACCCGTCACCATTTCACACAGGGGAGGAGGCAGGGATCTGGGGGTCCCCTTGTTAAAGGGGGCTTCCAGATTCTGATAAGCCCCCCGCCCGCAGACCCCCACAACCACCGGGCAAGGGTTCTGGGGATGAGGCGCTTGTCCCCATCAACATAGGGACAAGGTGCTTTGGGGGGCTACCCACCTGAAGGGTCTGGTATGGATTTTGGGGGGACCCCTACGCCATTTTGTTAAAAATTTGGTGCAGGGTTCCCCTTAATTTCCATATCAGACTCGAAGGGCCTGGTATGGATTTTAGGGGGACCCCCACGCAATTTTTTTTTTTAAATTTTGGTTCAGGGTTCCCCTTAATATTCATACCAGACCCAAGGGGCCTGGTAATGGACTGGGGGGGGTCCCATGCTCTTTTTTTCAATGAGTTTTATCTATATTGCCGAGGCCCGACAATTCATTACAGCTGCGATCAGTTTTAAATGACAATCTTTCCTTTAGGAATGTCATACTGTGGTACTGTTCTAAACACGAGAAAAATGCGCCACTTTACAGGCATACTTTAGACACCCCCCCAGGTACGATATTTGAAAAATAGTTCATTTTTATTGTTTCACTTTAAGCATTAAAAAAATCACTGCTCCCGAAAAAACGTCCGTTTTTAAAAAACATTTTTTCATTGACACATGTCCCCTGGGGCAGGACCCAGGTCCCCAAACACTTTCTATGACAATAACTTGCATATAAGCCTTTATAATGAACACCTTTTGATTTTTTTCATGCTAGTGTCCCATAGACTTTAACGGTGTTCCGGCTGCTTTTGAATTTCCCCCGAACACTGCATATTGTGCGGTGTTCGCAGAACATCCGAACAACCAAAGTTCGCCCATCCCTAGTGATCAGTATTAACAGGTGACATCATATTTGTGAGTCAAACAAAAGGGATTGTGGGATGAGTAGTTCCGCAGACTGATAATTGCTTCATATGATTATATGCTTGGACTACATATCCCAGGGATCTTTGTGACCATCAGGAAGATTTCTGAGAGTAGCTATAAAAGAAGCAAAAGCTTGGAGGTCTCTTCCTCCTGGGCCTGACGTGAGAAAGACCTCACTGTGCATGGAGAGAGGGGTCGCGGCCTACCACACATTTATGATTTCTTGGCCATTTTTCAGAGAATATGAATGATAACACAAAAACTTTTCTTTCACTCATGGTTAGTGTTTGGCTGAAGCCATTTATTATCAATCAACTGTGTTTACTCTTTTTAAATCATAATGACAACAGAAACTACCCAAATTACCCTGATCAAAAGTTTACATACCCTGGTGGTTTTGGTCTGATGACATTTGACACAAAGGCTATTAAAAGGTAACCATCCTCACCTGTGATCGGTTTGCTTGTAATTAGTGTGTGTGTCTATAAAAGGATAATGAATTTCTGGACTCCTGACAGACCTTGGCATCTTTCATCCAGTGCTGCACTGACGTTTCTAGATGCTGAGTCATGGGGGAAAGCAAAAGAATTGTCAAAGAATCTGCGGGAAAAGGTAGTTGAACTGTATAAAACAGGAAAGGGATATAAAAAGATATCTAAGGAATTGAGAATGCCAATCAGCAGTGTTCAAACGTTAATCAAGAAGTGGAAAATGAGGGGTTCTGTTGAAACCAAACCACGGTCAGGTAGATCAACTAGGATTTCAGTCACAACTGCCAGGAAAATTGTTCGGGATGCAAAGAAAAACCCACAAACAATTTCAGGTGAAATATAGGACTCTGAAAACATGTGGTCTGGCTGTTTCAAGATGCTTAATAAGGAGGCACCTGAAGAAAGATGAGATGCATGGTCGAGTCGCCAGAAGAAAGCCATTACTACGCAAATGCCACAAAGTATCCCACTTACAATACGCCAAACAGCACAGAGACAAGCCTCAAACCTTCTGGCACAAAGTCATTTGGAGTGATGAGACCAAAATTGAGCTTTTTGGCCACAACCATAAACGCTTTGGAGAGGAGTCAACAAGGCCTATGATGAAAGGTACACCATTCCTACTGTGAAACACGGAGGTGGATCGCTGATGTTTTGGGGATGTGTGAGCTACAAAGACACAGGAAATTTGGTCAAAATTGATGGCAAGATGAATGCAGTATGTTATCAAAAAGTACTGGAGGAACATTTGCATTCATCAGTCAGCAGGAAGCCGTGCATGGGACATACTTGGACATTCCAACATGACAATGATCCAAAACACAAGGCCAAGTCAACCTGTCATTGGCTACAGCAGAATAAAGTGAAGGTTCTGGAGTGGCCATCTCAGTCAATATTATTGAGCCACTCTGGGGAGATCTCAAACGTGCAGTTCATGCAACACAGCCCAAGAAATTACAGGAACTGGAGACTTTTTGCCAAGAGGAATGGGCAGCTTTACCATCTGAGTAGATAAAGAGCCTCATCCACAAATACCACAAAAGACTTCAAGCTGTCATTGATGTTAAAGGGGGCAATACATGGTATTAAGAACTGGGGTATGTAAACTTTTGATCAGGGTAATTTGGCTAGTTTCTGTTGTCATTATGATTTAAAAAGAGTAAACACAGTTGATTGATAATAAATGGCTTTAGCCAAACACTAACCATGAGTGAAAGAAAAGTTTTTGTGTTATCATTCATATTCTCTGAAAAATGGCCAAGAAATCATAAATTCTGCCGGGGTATGTAAACTTATGAGCACAACTGTATTATCAGAACATAAATACACAGAGTTGTCTGATTTATCACTCTACAGTGGTACAAGGATGTCGGAACCTAGAGTGTCAGGTGGGTTGGAATGTTCACCAGGTCATGGCAGTGTAGATGAGCAGGTAATTCCAAGCAGTCCCTTAGGGGGTTGTGCTACATAAGTCAGCAAAGATAACTTCCATGTTGCCATATTTACAAGGTCCCTTTAACTTGTCATCCATTCTGAACATCTAAAACCTAAAAGTAGATGCCAGTGTTTGCTTCCTTTCTCCACAAAAGCAGGTAGAGTGTTCTGTCTACGTTCAATTTGCAAGCTAGTCACCATTCTCCTAATTTTCAAGTCTAAAAGTATCTAAACCCAATATAAAAATATAATATATTGCAGCTTACCAGTCCCTAGATGTGTGAAGGCTGCATTATTGTTTTTTTAGTCTCCTTTCCTTTATGTTCACTTGGAGATCCAGCCAGTCTGTCGATTGAATTAAAACAGCAGCTTTTGTTTTTCACTTTTTAGTATAGTTTTATTACTTGTTATTCCTGCCAGTAAGTTTGTTATTATTCAACTTCCTTTAACCACTTGAGCCCCGAAAGATTTGGCTGCTCAATGACCAGGCCTTTTTTTGCGATACAGCACTGCGTTGCTTTAACTGACAATTGCGCAACCGTGCGACGCTGTACCCAAACAAAATTGACATCCTTTTTTTTCCCCACAAATAGAGCTTTCTTTGGTGGTATTTGATCACCTCTGTGTTTTTTTTTGTGCTATAAACAAAAGAATATCCCACATTTTTGTTCAAAAAAACAAATTTTTTCCTCAGTTTAGGCCGATATGTATTCTCCTACATATTTTTGGTAAAAAAAAAATCCTAATAAGCATATATTGATTGGTTTGCGCAAAAGTTATAGTGTCTACAAAATAGGGGATAGATTTATGGTATTTTTATTATTATTATTTTTTTTACTAGTAATGGCGGAGATCTTCGATTTTTATGGGGACTGCAATATTGCGGCGGACAAATTGGACACTTTTGACACATTTTTGGGACCACTGACAATTATACAGTGATCAGTGATAAAAAAGATGTACTGATTACTGTATAAATGTCACTGGTAGCGAAGGGGTTAACACTAGGGGGCGATCAAGGGGTTAACTGTGTTCCCTCACTGTGTTCTAACTGTAGGTGGGATGGGACTGTCTAGGAGGAGAGAGAGATTGGTGTTCATACTTAGTATGAACACACAATCTGTCTCTACTTCCCTGAAAGAACCGGGATTTTTTGTGTTTACACACACAGATCCCGGTTCTCGCTCTGTCACGAGTGATCGGGGGTGCCTGGTGGTCATCGCGCCCGCCATGCACTCGCATCGGCTTCGGGCACACGCACACCCCTAGTGGCCAAAAGGAAAAGCGACGTAAGGTAACACTGATTTGCCCAGCCGAGCCAGCCTGCCGCTGGCTGGTCCGGAAGTGGTAAAAAGACCAGGCTGTCCAGCAAAAATGGCCTTTGAGGCAAACTATTTAACACTGACAGGGGTGCAACGAATGATAAACTTTTATTTGTAGCGTTACCCCTGAAGGAGCCGTATGGTAATTTGGGGTTCTCTGTTCTGCAGTTCGACTCCAAGAACATCCTCCGCCCCTCTGACACACCTGGTTAAAAAAAAAAAAAGTCACTACAAGCATGTACAAAGACACAAGCATAGACCTTTAACCTGGCTGTAGGTTACTATCAGAAAATAGACACACACCCATTTAGTGGTAGATGCACTCAATATATTGATGCGGGTTAGAATAAATGGAGGTTTGAACATAAATGAGCACACAACTGGCAAATTCAGGCACAATCTGCTAGATACAGTAATAACTATGTCAAAGTGTCTAAGACTCAGGTTCTATACCACTACACTGAAATTAAAATGTGAATCAGCAATTTAGTAATAAACAGTGCAAATAAGCATTAGCTGCTGTATGAATAATAATACTACACTGGAATAGAGTGCACTATATTGGATTGGCTAGGTTATAGGGTAGCAACTGTTAAGTTGCAGTCTTTAGTCCTAGTGACACCGCAGCAGTGGTCCCTCTAATCAGGTGTTAGCTCACTCTGCGTTGCCTGGGGCAGCTATGGTAGGCAGCACAGCAAGGTCTGTATCCTGGCAGTGCACATATTCGCCAGCATACCATGGATTCTCAAATGTAGTCCAAAGCTTTTATTGCAGAAAGATCACATCACAAAAGAACAAATGTAACATTTCTAAGCTGCGCAGGACCACTTTGTCATGCCTGATAAAGGGGTCCTGCGTGGCTTCGAACCATTGCACTTGTTCTTTTGTGATTTGATCTTTCTGCAATAAAAGCTTTGGACATTTGAAGATCCATGGTGTGCTGGCGAATATGTGCATTGATCCATAATGTGTTCAGTATCCAGCTGGTAGTCGCTACTGATGAGCCCTGTTTCCAGGACAGTGTGCAATGAGAATATAGACAAGACTGTATCCTGGCAGTGGCTCCGTCATTCTGCCCTCGAGTCAAAGCATTGTGCTCTCTGGTTTTGCCACATTGTAGTGGCTTCCAGTGGCTCAGTCTCTCTCTTTTGAGCTGATGCTCCATAGCACATCCTCACTGATTCTCTGGTGAAACACTTTACCCGAGCAAATCTGGTTCTCTCCTCCTTTATTTAACTATGCTACTAGCTATGTGGGAGTTGTAGTTCAGAGCCCCATAGCCTCCACTACACAGCACTCTTGAAGGAACGACATGTCCCAGTGTCCTCCTCTAGTTCTTACTGATTGGTCCTTCTGCTGCTTAGCTGGATGGGGGAGGGAAAGAGCAGACGTTAAGCGGGGATTACACAGAGCCCACAGCTGCATATCCTGTCCTATCTCAGCATAGCCGCTCAAGTCCTCTGCCTTTTTGTTTAGTATTGCCGCAGCTGACAGCAGGAGGGGGTGAATGTGGGGGGGGGGGGGGGGGGGGGACTATGTGTACGGTCCTCTCCTTGGGTAGGGGTGGGAAGGGGAGAGCAGTGCAGAGCTGACAGTGCACCTGGCTACATATTCATTTAGATAAAACCTTTATCCCAAAATAAAAACCCTGTTTCTGTAGCTGCTTAAAAGTGTTAGCTGGAGACTAAAATTTGTTAGTCATTAGCAAGACCCTTGACTGGCCTGCACAGAGTCCTAAACTTAACCTGATAGACATAGGTGTGTGCAGCCTATTGTATTAGGGTGTGTACCCTTAAGCTCAAACACACATGCATGTGTATGTGTCTACATATATATGAACCCGGCACATTGATCTCCCTGGCGGCACAGTGAAAGTGAAGAGCATAAACACTTTTCTTATGGCAGAGCAGGTAAGAGGGAGATCTTTACCATGTTGCTGCTACACAGAGCTATAACACTAATGCACATGGGGTGATTAGGGTGTGCCTGGGCACGCCTATGCTGATAGAACATCTTTGGGATGAATTAGAGCGGAGACTGCAAGCCAGGCTTTCTCGTCCATATCAGTGCCTGACCTCACAACTGTGCTTCTGGAAGAATGGTCAAACATCCCCATAGACATACTCTTAAACCTTTTGGACAGCCTTCCCAGAAGAGTTGAAGCTGTTAAAGCTGCAAAGGGTGGGTTAACTCAATATTGAATCCTAGACTGGGATGCCTTTGAAGTTCATGTGCATGTAAAGGCAGGCGTCCCAATACTCTTGGTAATATAGTGTATGTAAAGTCCATCAAAATCTACTAGTTCATTTAACACAAGCCTTTCCACAAGATGACAATGCTGCTCTTCAATAGATACAGTGGAGGAGTGAGTATAGCCACAAACCCATTTAGATTTTTGTTGTTAAAAATAATAAACATGTTATACTTACCTGGATTTGCACAAAACAGCTCGGATCCTCCTCTTCTCGGGTCCCTCTTCGGCTCTCCTGGCCCCTCCCTCCAGACGAGTGACCCCACAGCTAGCTTCCTGTCATTTTGTAGCTCACCCCTCCCAAAAACATCAGCGATCCACCTCTGTACCTTTCATCATAGGCCTTGTTGACTCCTCTCCATAATGAAACGTTTATGGTTGTGGCCAAAAAGCTCAATTTTGGTCTCATCACTCCAAATGACTTTGTGCCAGAAGGTTTGAGGCTTGTCTCTGTGCTGTTTGGCGTATTGTAAGCAGGATACTTTGTGGCATTTGCGTAGTAATGGCTCTCTTCTGGCGACTCGACCATGCAGCCCATCTTTCTTCAAGTGCCTCCTTATTGTGCATCTTGAAACAGCCAGACCACATGTTTTCAGGGAGTCCTGTATTTCACCTGAAGTTTTTTTGTGGGTTTTTTTTTGTATCTCGAACAATTTTCCTGGCAGTTATGGCTAAAATTTTAGTTGGTCTACCTGACCGTGGTTTGGTTTTAACCCCTCATTTTCCACTTCTTGATTAGAGTTAGAACAGTGCTGATTGGCATTCTCAATTCCTTGGATATCTTTTTATATCCCTTTCCTGTTTTATACAGTTCAACTACCTTTTCCCGCAGATCCTTTGACAATTCTTTTGCTTTCCCCATGACTCAAAATCCAGAAATGTCGGTGCAGCACTGGATGAAAGATGCCAGGGTCTGTCAGGAGTCCAGAAACTCATTGACCTTTTATATACACACACTAATTACAAGAAAACAAATCACAGGTGAGGATGGTTACCTTTAGTAGCCATTCAAACCCCTTTGCATTAACTTGTGTGCATGTTATCAGGCCAAAATCACCAGGGTATGTAAACTTTTGATCAAGGACATTTGTGTAGTTTCTGTTGCCATTATGATTCAAAAAGAGTAAACACAGTTGATTAATAATAAATGGCTTTTCCCCAAACACTAATCATGAGTGAAAGAAAAGTTTTTGTGTTATCATTCATATTCTCTGAAAAATGGCCAAGAAATCATAAATTCTGTCGGGGTATGTAAACTTATGAGCACAACTGTATTAAAAACTTCTGATCTTACTACCACTTTAAGACAGGAAGTGTGTTACTGGCCAGATCACAAGGTGAAAATAAAGGCAGAAAAAAGAGAAAATGAATGCAGTCACCACATCTAAGGATTGGTAAACTGCAATATATTACATTTGCTCACTGGAAGAATCAACAGGTAATAAAACTACTGTATATTGCAAGGGAACTCCACAAAACAAAGCCTGCTGCTAGTGACAGACTGCATCATATATGTCATTTTTGATTTGTTCTCCTTTGTGCCCCTCCCTCAGACTTAACCCTCACCCTACGCAAACCCCCTGACCAATTAGATTGCCCTGTAATCAGTAATCAGGGGGCTCACAGCTGGGCGTGGCTTTAGGCCAGCCAGTAGTCATTAAAGTTGAGTCTTTGCTAACCAAATAAAACCAGATCAGACAGAACTTTACCTTTGAATGTTTAAAAACCGTTTCCAGCAAGGGAGCGACACTCACAGTTCAGCCAGCAAAAAAGCGACAAGGTAAAAAAGATGAGAGTTTTTTTTTTCTCTCTCAATTCCGGATGTGTCTCCAGAAAAGGAAGTGAAGGGAAATCATCCCAATGTAACAGACACCAAAGCAAAAAACCTGACAGTGGGTCAAACCATTCTCTGTTACTTTATAAACTTATAAAAAAAAAAAAACTGTTTTGGCTAGAGTTATACTTTAAGGATAGCCTCCTGCCATCTCAAAAACATATTGTTTCAATAATAACTCTAAAGGGCATATAACATTAAGGAGTGGCCTGCTACAGAGGGTTAAATTTGGGAAGCGCAGCTAGCACGTGTGCCAGGAACGATGCCCAGGCTCCTGTGTCACATGCAGTTCGGGTTGCATTCCTGACACCCAGCATCCATCTGTAATAGCCATTTTCACTCGAAATTAAAAAGGAGCTTCTGGAAGGAGATGAGGATTGCGAGGCAGCATACCAGCTTAATCGAAATAAAATTGGCCTCCGGGAAACGGCAACAGATTAACAGTAATGAATCAGCGCTGCATGTAAAAAAAAAAAAGCTTTTGTGATTTTGGAATAAGCACTCTCTCATCATTTCCTTCTTACGGTAGCATCTTTAGTCCTTCTTCCAGTCACCGGCCTTAACACAAGGCAGAGATTAAGAAGGGATTCTAAAACTCTTTTTATTTAGACAGCATGTGAAAATTTATCTGAAAAAAATCTTTTAGTCTATCCAACACCACCTATTTTTACAGGCTGACAATGCTGCTGTGCAAGGGTGGCTTTGCTGCTCCTCCATAGATACAGTGGAGGCAAGAGCTACCCTAAGAAAGGAAGTGTGTTAGTAGCTGGATTACCAGGTGAAAAAAAAGCCTAAAAAATAAATGTAATGCAGCCACCTCATCTAAGGACTCTATATTAAATATATTTTTATTTTTGGGTTTAAATATGTTTTAATCAATAAACCCAGGCACAACTGGTTCTCATTTATATAATTAACCACACTTGTCTATTTTATGTTTTCAGTGCTCTGTTAAATTGTATCTATTTTGTTTAAGTATTAGATAGAGGCAGTGGTGTATCCAGGGTATGGCAGATATGGCATGTGCCATGGGCATCATATGAAGTAGGCACTCCTGAGTGGCTGGGCAGCAAGGCACTTACAGAGATCTCTTCTTAAAATGGCCCTGGTATCGCCACTGTTACTCACTATCAGCCTGGGGTGAGATCCTGGCCAGCGGAGACTGCTTTAGGTCGTTCACCACTGGCCCCTGGCTCACTGCCCAAACTGTTTGCTAGCCATGACCTGTCTGTCGTCTAACAACCAGTGATGTCAGGAGGAGGAGAGAGGCAGAGACCCAGCATTCAGAGTGGAGGAGGATTTAACTTCCTTCACGCCCATTGCTTAGTTCCACCCACCTCCTCCTTTTCCAACGTTCACAAGAAGCATGTGAGGCACAGGCACTGACTGCAGTGCACAAAGGGAGAGAGGAGTTTAGGCAGTGGCGTCACGGTGCCCCCCTAAGTTATTTGCAAAATAGGCTGCCGTGCAGGAGAGGGGAAAGGAGCCGGGAGGTGCGCTGTGCTCTCCCTCCTCTCCAGCTTCACAGTCCTGACACTGCAGCTCTTCTTACCCAGTGGCTCTGTGTGTATATGAGCACCCTCCAGCTTCCCCCCTCCTGTCCTGTCATTGACTATAGAAGCAACAGAAAGGAACCAGCAGTCTCATACTATAAGAATGGCTGCCAGCAAGCCACAGGACCAGGGCCGGTGCTACTACTAGGCAAACTAGGCAGCCGCCTAGGACGCACTGCTACTTAGGGTGCCCGGCCACTGGTTTTCCTACGCTCTTCTCTTTGCAGCAAGCACCTAAGTCTCAGCATTAGAGGGCAGTCGTCTCTCCATTCACACAGTGTCAGAGGTGCAATGGCTGTGTCTGTGTCCCAACTCTCAAATGAACAGAAGCAAGCAAACATTCATTTATGGTAGGCTGCATTGATGGGTGCTGGTAGGCTGCATTTGATAGGCGCTGGTGAGGCTGCATTGATGGGTGCTGGTAGGCTGCATTTGATGGGCGCTGGTAGGCTGCATTTGATGGGCGCTTGTGAGGCTGCATTTGATGGGTGCTAGTGAGGCTGCATTTGATGGGCACTGGTGAGGCTGCATTAATGGGCGCTGGTGAGGCTGAATTTGATAGGCGCTGGTGGGCTGCATTTGATGAGCATGGGGTATACATGGGCAGGGCAAAGGGCGTGGAGTCAGGGGTGGAGCCAAAGGGGGCGGCAAAATGTGATTTCGCCTAGGGTGTCAAAAATCCTTGCACCAGCCCTGCACAGGACAAGAAAAAGTTAACAGCAGGAGCTGATCCGCCTCCTGCTGCTTACTGAGCCAATGGGCGCTGCTGTAACCCCGCCCCCTTCCCAAGCCGCCACCTTTGATAAAGAACAGAGTACTGGAGCTATGCTGGAGCCTGGAGAAAGAACCGAGCTGTCATGGGGAGTGGGGAGGGGGCAGAGAAGGAGGAGAAATGAGCAAGAGAATCAGAAGAATGCATTCAGGTGAAGGTAATCTGGAGAATGTGCGCGGGAAGAGACATTTACTGCAAGGGCTCCTCTCGTTATCCTCTCTGTACTTTTCTGATGTAGTCTGTATTCCTTCTCCCCCCCCCCCCAGTTCTCTCTCTCTTTCTCCTTCCATCTTCTCTCCCCCTCCCTTTTTTTCGCCTCTTGCCATAACCTTTATAAATACTTTGTGAATATTACAATAAAATATACAATGCTGTGCTATCTTCTTCACCTTAGTGTTTCAATTTAAATGTAATTGCATAATTTAAAGCAGTTGTATACTGCTGGACTTTTTTTTTTACCCTGCAAAGTAAAGGTATAATGTGCTAGTATGGATTGCATACTAGCACATTATTTTAAACTAACCTTTAAAACAAAGCCATCCCGCACCCAGAAGTCAACGCAGCGGGCGCTCCCATTTTTACTCATCTTGCTTCCGGGTTTGCGGGCTCTGAGAGTGGCCAGAGCCACAATGAAGTCACTCCGTGCATGCGCGCGTGAGCCACCGTTCATGGCACAGGGTTCTAAAGGAACAGCACCGGTGGCCATTGCTTCAGAGCGCATGCGCCAATGATGTCACTGGCTCCATGTAATGTAAATACTGTACATGTTTAGGAGATATTTACTGTACCTATAGGAAAAAGGCAGTAAAGGAAGTTTACTTCCACTTTAAGTGATGGTGGAGCCCTCCCTCTGAATACCATATACTGTATATGTGGTGTCCTGTAAACCAAGTATACAACTTTATATCTTTCAAACAAATAACAATATCAAACTATAAAATTGCAGCCTTTTTGCAGCATTTGAGGGAATGGTAACATCCCCTCAAGAAATAAAATAAATCCACTTACAATAGGGGGTGTCACCATCGCTAATATACTACAATTTATTATTTTGAAATTTTGACTTGTAGTTTTGTTAGCTGTTTTTTTGTTATGGTTATCTGAAAGATGGGTTTCAAATGTTTTGACAGGGGCGCAGTATCAGTGCTTGCCCTAGGTGCCATTTTCACTGATACGCCTCTGGATAGAGGTGAAAGGATTGGAACCTTTGTCAAGTCTTTGTTGGTGACTGTGTCCCCAATGGAAAATTCTAAATGTTTCTGTTGTCACCAGAACAGGAGGTGGGGAGAAATCTTCAAATGGGGACACCTATTCTGGTGACTACTCTCTATGAGGGGATTTCCCCCCACTTTGGAGAGCTTTCCTTTCATTTCCTATTGTATCTCCAAGACAGAAAGAACTAAAAGCAGCTGGAAGAGAGTGTGTGTTCTTAGCATGAGGTCATGCGTTTGACAGGGAGTCAACTGTCAGGGGGATTGATTAGGTACAAATTGCAATCTGACAATTACATGTGTGGCCAGCTTTAGGCCACATTCACACATGCATTTTGCCCCGACAGCATTTACATGTGAGAACTCCAGCAGAGGATCCTGGCCAATAGATGCAGGAGGCAGCCCAAATGAAAGTAAGGGGAAGCTGCTGGCTCCCAACCCTCTAGTGTGCTAGAATAGGTAAGTGTTAAGGTTTTTGTTAGAGTAGGAAAAGTGTTCAGGCTTGGCTGATAGCCAAGCCTGTGTTTTAATCGGGGTCGGGTGAGTGATCCAGGGAGGGCTGGTATGACTCATCTGGCAGCACCTCTGGTACCTCCCCCTACTTCTGGAACTTGCTGGAAATTTCCAAAAGAATGGGAGAGAGGTTAGGAGGAGCTGCCTGGAGTATTCATGAGAGCCCTAACCAATCCCCAACAGATGGGTTGGCAGGGGGCAGGCCCCCTCAAATACTCTGAGTCAGCCCAGCTGAGCAGGAGAGTTTGGGTGGAGGTTGGAGATGGAGTGCTAGGAGGCTGCTGGTGGACCCTTGAGGCTAACCCCTTAGTCTGGGGTTGGAGGGTGACCTCAGGTCTGGGAGCTCGGGTGCAGGAGGGATCCTCTACAACCCACGAGGAATCCTGTCCGGTGGCACGGGAGCAGGTGTGAGGACAGCAGGAGCCAGAGAGCACGTCCGGGAGATCTCCAAGGAGAAGACTGCAAGGTGGGCTAGTGAGTGTTACATCGGTGAGGACTGAGAGGCAGCCTGAGAGGACTGGGTGAGAGCAGTCTGAGATCAATACTTTAAAGTGAATCACTCATGTGCCACATCCGTAAAATTCATTAGAAAAGAAAAAGGAAACCCTCTTGGTCGGACTTTGGAAGCAGATTGGAACAACAATGTATTATCTTAAAAAATTAGATTTTATTGAACATAAATCCATAGAAATAAACAATATAAAATTATAAAAAGGTATCGTCCATTGACAGCCACGCAATGGCCAGAAGAGATGGACGTTACATATACCCAAAGAGAGGAATGATGTTTTAACAGTAAAAATGGCCTTATGGTCTTGCCAACGTAGAAGGCACCACATTGTCAGAAAATAATATAGATAATCCCAGTAGTAAGGCAGGTGACATGATGTTTCAGTGAATGAGCATGTCCATTGGGAAGCCGAAGGGAAGATCCTTCCAGCAACAAGTCACAATAGTCACACAAGCCACATCTAAATGTCCCCACCCTTTCCTCTTGTTGGTCTTTGTGTGTGGTGTAGTGGCTTTAAACCAGGCAGTCCCTAGTGGACCCTGATCTTTTAAAAGTGATCGCTGGATAGTCGTTGATATACTTGCAAAGGGTTGGGTCGCTAGTCAATAAATGCCAGTGTCTATTCAAAATTCTCCCTCCTTTCCTTGCAGGTCCTGTCTATAGAGGCTTAACTATTATGGAGGATCGAAGTATATTGATAAGTCTCTACTGATAACCTCAAATGTATAGTGAAGTATATAATATGATAGTTTATTGGCTTGCATTCGTGTTTGTTTGTTCTGGTTAATATGTCTCTGTTTGCACTGGGATTCACTTTGGATATTGATCTCCATTCTCTAATTAGAGCTATATTGAGAAATCTGGACACTTTTTTAAGTTGGTATTCCCTCTTTTCTTATTTTAATATAAAGTTTGTTGTTGATCTGGCCTATGTGGTTGTAACTCATGTATCTCACATGTAATGGCAGCTGCTGGATTATAGGCGGCATTAGTCATCTATTTTCTTCCTGTTATGTCTCTCCCTATGGGGAGATTTTGATGCGACAACCTGCCTGGGTCTGGTGGGGGCGTGTCCCTCCCCCGGGGCTTTGCATTCCTACATATGAAGGATGGCCACACCCTGGCGTGATGCTGTGCGGACTGCCTATATTGGGATGGTCTTCCCTGTAACACTGATGGGCGTGTGTGACACACAGCGCCGCGTCACTGTAGGGGGTGGATCCATATGCCTACTAACTAAGCGGCTGACCATGCCATAATATGACGCTATATGCATAATTCGATCACATGATCGCGTCGTGATATCACTGCTTGCGTCGTTCGTAGGCTCGCAATGGCTCCAATTAGGACACACAAATGTGTGTATATATAGGGTGCATACTCACCCTTCAATGGATGGTACTTTCAGGGGAAGATATACAAGCACACATTACATGTATGTTTGACTATCTATACTGAGCTGGTCATAACCTGTATCTACTTGCTTCATCGGTTGTGTTAAGGCTAGTAAGCTTATTATAATGTGTATTTGTTTTACCGAACTATGCTCCTCTGCATTTGTTTGGCCCCATGTAGGTGCTGCCCCCCCCTGTGGATTTATGCAGTTATAGTTTTCAGAGGAAGCTACACAGGCACATATTACTTACAGGTATGTTCAACTAAATATGCTGAGCTGGTTATAAACTGTGTATATCGATTTAATTGGCTGTGTCAAGAGTATTAAGCTTGCTATAGGGTGTATTGGTTTCATAGAACTATACTCCTCTGCGTTTGTTTGGCCTTATTTAGGTGCTGTCCCAATGTGGATATATTCGGATATAGCTGTGAAGTAGATAACCTTCATGCAACTATAAACTTTTGGATGGGCTAGCCTATAATCACCATCCAATGTGAATGTGACTACTGACTGCAGAACAGCGAGTATTTTACTCATGTTCGATAAGTGTACTATACAAGCTCTCATTTGCCCCTAGAGGCTGAAGTAAGTACTACAGCCCCCTATGTATGTATCTCTATTGAGATATGTGTTTCACATCAAGATGCCAGTATATATATAGCGATCACCTATAATGGATAGATATAACACTCCCTCGTTTTCTTAGTTTTTTTCTCTTTTTTATGCTCTGTAGCCACATTTTGATATATATTTCGAATTTGAAATCCTGGTTTTGGCTATTTTGGTGTTGTGATGCCCATCCAGGGAGAGTCCTATGTAGACAGCAGGGTATGTCCGGATCAGGTGAATACGAATGCATGACCAACTTTAATAGAATTGTAAAATATAATATTTATATTCTCTGATATATTTTGATGTATAACTTTCTATATATATATGTGAATATGTTGTGAGATGATGTGTTCTTCTATACCATGTAGTAAGACCTGTTTCTATACCCCCCATGTGTGTTCTGAGGAAGCGATCCAGCACACAGGGGCTCACGCATGTTCTGATGCCATACTGTTGTCGAAACATAATTTCTTTCTTTGGGTATATGTAACGTTACCTTTTTATAATTTTATATTGTTTATTTCTATGGATTTATGTTCAATAAAATCTCATTTTTTAAGATAGTACATTGTTGTTCCAATCTGCTTCCAAAGTCCGACCTAGAGGGTTTCTTTTTTCTTTTCTAAGCAGTCTGAGATTGATGCAGAGTCAGTTTGGGAGGACTGCGGAAGCTTAGCCAAGAGGGCTAGAAAAAGGGGCAGCTGCAGCCAGGTGGGCTGGCAGTGCCTAAAGAGGTGGTGCTGGGATCAGTAGCCGCAGAAGGACAACTGGGTACTAAGACTTTGCTACACACTAAAGGGGCCCGCGGTCCCATGCCTATAAGAGCCAGTTCACACTGGTCTGACATGTGCTTCCAGAGCACATGTCGCATGACATGTCAAAATCAATGGTTCCCAATGAGAGCCGTATTAAATGGGCTGACTGTGAAAATTCTTCCTGCACTACTTTGGTCTGACTTGGCACAATTTCAACCCACTGATTTGAATAGAAGTTGGGATCATCTTCTTATCTGATCCGACTTGTGGCATGCAACTTGTGCTCTGAGGATCTTGAGGGGGAATCCCACGCCAAAATTGAAAAAAAAAAACTGCATGGGGTCCCCCCCAAAATCCATACTAAACCCTTATCAGAGCATGCAGCCGGGCAGGTCAGGAAAGGGGGGGGGGGAGAACGAGTGAGCACTCTCCTTTCCTGACCTGCCCCCATACCAGGCCACAAGCCCTCAACATGAGGCTGGTGAGTGCTTTGGGGCAGGGGGCATCACAAGGGGGGAGTCTCATGGGGAAGTCACCTGATGGCCACACCACTTGGCTATATAAGAACTGGCAGACATTGCAGATGACACAACGGCGGGAGCCTGTGTCAGAGGGTGACAAGGTTGGCGGTGGAGAAGACAGCGGCGGAGAAGAAGACAGCAGTGGAGGGAGAAGACTGGAGGAAGAACACATCAACGGAGAGTACGGATGAGCTGAACACCCCCACAGCAGAACAGGCAAAAAACTTGTTCAAACAAGCGAACACAGTTAAAGTTTATGGGACACGAACGTGAAAAAGTGCTAATTTTAAAGGCTTATGTGCAAGTTATTGCCATAAAAAGTGTTTGGGGACAACAGTGTAAGCCCCTGCAGTTACTCTTGGTGTACACAGGAACGGGCCCTGCTGTGAAATATTATATCAAGAATTGTAAATACATGCCCCTGTTAGACAGGGGTAGAAAAATTGGGCCTTTGGTGGTGGTGGTGGCACCACAACACTGTAAGCCCTCACAGTTACTCTTGTTGGGCTCAGGAACGGGCCCTGCTGTATAATATTATATCAGGAATTGTAATTACATGCCCCTGTTAAACAGGGGCAGAAAAATTTGGCCTTAGGCAGTGGTGGTGGTGCCCTAAACCAAAAATATTGTTGGAAGCTACCATTATCAAGGTTGAGGAGGAATAGGATAGTCACTCAGCATAGGCAGTCTTCAAGGGATCCCACATCCGTAGAAAATTCAATCAGTTACATCAGCATCAAGTGCTTGATAGCTGCTGATCCAAGACTGAATTCATTTTTATGAATGTGAGCCTATCAACGGAGTCTGTGGACAGGCACACTCTATGATCTGTTACAAACCCTCCAGCAGCACTGAATGTGCGTTCAGAAAGAATGCTGGATGCAGGACAGGCCAGTAGCTCAATTGCATATTGAGCTAGTTATGGCCAGTGGTCCATCCTCAAGACCCAGTAACCCAGTGGATGCTCTGTTGGAAAGGTCTCCAAGTCTGCTCTTGCCCCTAGATATTCCTGCACCATGTAATGCAGATGCTGGCGATGGTTGCTTGAACCGATCAGACCTTGGTTCTGAGGACTGAAAAATTGTCTAAAGGCATCGGTCAGCCGTCCACCTTCTCCACCGCTCTTCCTCTGACTGAACAAAGCCTCAGCAACATGTTGTCCAGCACCGGGAAATTGTAACTTCCCAGGGTTTGGAAATACATTGCACAAATATTTCTTCAACACCTCCTGAAGATGTTTCATCCTCTGCTCCCTCTGCAAAGGCAGGATGTGTTCTGCAACCTTACCCTTGTAATGTTGATCAAGAAGGGTTGCCAGCCAGTAATGATCCCTCTCCTTGATACCACGAATCCTAGGGTCCTTTCGCAGGCTTTGCAGAAACAGGGAGGCCATGCAGCGTAAGTTTGCAGAGGCATTCGATTCTGAGTCCTCTGGGTCACTAAGGATCATATGATCCGTAACAATCTCCTCCCAGCCTTGTACAACTCCTTGTGTTTCCGGGGACTGAAAACCATCCCTTAAAGACTGCTGCTGAGTGTTATCCTCCACGTCCATGCTGATATAATCTGAGGTAAGGAAGTCCTCCCTTTCCTTCCGTTGTTCTGCCTCAAGTGCCCTGTCCATCAGTCACTGCATCAGTGACATTGTCCTGGGACAATGTCACTGATGCATACATTGTCGCTTGCTCACCATCCTCGTTGACTCCTCAAACGGTGATAGGACAGTGCATGAATCCTTGATCAGTAGCCACTGGTGTTGCGAAAAGAAGCCAAGCTCCCCTGACCCTGTCCTGGTGTCATACTCGCACAGGTACTCATTGATAGCCCTCTGCTGCGTGTGCAGCCGCTGCAGCATTGCCAATGTTGGGTTCCACCTGGTGGGCATGTCACAAATGAGGTGGTTGGTGGGCAGGTTGTGTTCCCTTTGAATGTCAGCCAGCCGAGCACTGGCATTGTGTGACTGGTGGAAATGACCACAGACTTTTCTGGCCTGCCTCAGGAGATCCTGTAAGCCTGGGTACCTGCTCAAGAACTGCTGCACCACCAAATTCAGGACATGTGCCAAACATGGAACATGGGTCAAGTGTCCCTGTCGGAGAGCGGAGAGAAGGTTGGTGCCATTGTCACATACAACCATTCCTGGCTGAAGCTGGCGTGGCGTTAACCACCTCTGAGCCTGCCCCTGCAGAGCTGACAGAATCTCTGCCCCAGTGTGGCTCCTGTCCCCTAAGCAGACCAACTCAAGCACCGCATGGCATCTTTTTGCCTGACTGCTTGCGTAGCCCTTTGAATGCTTACGGAGCACCGCTGGTGCAGAGGACAAATCTGCAGACGAGGCCATAGAGGAAGAAGAAGAGGGGGTGGAGGAGAGAGCTGTAGCAGAATCACCACTAGCATACTGGAGGCATGGTGGCGGAACAAGCTCCAACAATACTGAACCCTGTCCTGCATCTTTCCCAGCTGCCAGCAGAGTTACCCAGTGCACCCTAAAGGAAAGGTAACGCTCCTGCCCATGCATGCTGGACCATGAGTCAGCGGTAATATGCACTTTACTGCTGAAAGCCCTGTCCTTCTTGGGCACCCCCTCTCTCTAGGCTCATGTTACTCCCTTCCTCAACCTGGGAACCAACATCGGAGCCTTCAAATCGCTGCGCATCCTCCAGCAGCATGTACCTGACACTGTGGTTGAATAGTTCTGGGGACTCCTCCCTGCATGATGATGGGGCTAGGGAAGGGGTGACTGTGGACAAGGAGCAGGTGGAATAGGCTGCTTTGGCAGCTGCATTGGAAGGCAAACTACTCTGAGCCTGGGTGACAGAGGATGAGAGGATGAGGAGGATGAGGACGGCTTTGTTATCCACTCCACCAACTCTTCTGCATGTTCTGGCTCAATAACACGGCCAGCAGCAGAAAAAAAGGACAAGCTTGCCCCACGGCCACCTGCAGAGGATGCAACATGTCCATGACCAGCACTGTAGACACAGAGCCTGCTTGCCCTCTTTTAGTGGCCTATGAGCGTCTGGCTCTCTTTGGTGGCCTTCCAGACATGATGTATATTTTGTTTTGCTAAACCACACTACACTATTAGATACTGTGTACACCACCAGAAGTGTAGTAGCAACTGTACTATGGCTGCACTGTATTGTGTACTGTGTACACCACCAGAAAAGTACTGTAGTAGCAACTGTACTATGGCTGCATTGTATTGTGTACTGTGTACACCACCAGAAAAGTAGTAGCAACTGTACTAAGGCTACATTGTATTGTGTACTGTGTACACCACCAGAAAAGTAGTAGCAACTGTACAAAGGCTACACTGTATTGTGTACTGTGTACACCACCAGAAAATTAGTAGCAACTGTACTACGGCTGCACTGTATTGTGTATACCATCAGAAGTGTAGTAGCAACTGTACTACGGCTGCACTGTATTGTGTACTGTGTACACCACCAGAAGTGTAGTAGCAACTATACTAAGGCTGCACTGTATTGTGTACTGTGTACACCACCAGAAAAGTAGTAGCAACTGTACTACGGCTGCACTGTATTGTGTACTGTGTACACCACCAGAAAAGTAGTAGAAACAGTACACCACAGAATGCACTGTAGTTATAAGCTACCCTGGATGCAGAGTATATATGTTTATATATATATACGAGACTGTGTATATGTACAGTGGGGACGGAAAGTATTCGGACCCCCTTAAATTTTTCACTCTTTGTTATATTGCAGCCATTTGCTAAAATCATTTCACAAGTTCATTTTTTTTCCTCATTAATGTACACACAGCACCCCATATTGACAGAAAATCACAAAATTGTTGACATTTTTGCAGATTTATTAAAAAAGAAAAGCTGAAATATCACATGGTCCTAAGTATTCAGATCCTTTGCTCAGTATTTAGTAGAAACACCCTTTTGATCTAATACAGCCATGAGTCTTTTTGGGAAAGATGCAACAAGTTTTTCACACCTGGATTTGGGGATCCTCTGCCATTCCTCCTTGCAGATCCTCTCCAGTTCTGTCAGGTTGGTTGGTAAACGTTGGTGGACAGCCATTTTTAGGTCTCTCCAGAGATGCTCAATTGGGTTTAAGTCAGGGCTCTGGCTGGGCCGTTCAAGAACAGTCACGGAGTTGTTGTGAAGCCACTTCTTTGTTATTTTAGCTGTGTGCTTAGGGTCATTGTCTTGTTGGAAGGTAAACCTTCGGCCCAGTCTGAGGTCCTGAGCACTCTGGAGAAGGTTTTCGTCTAGGATATCCTGTACTTGGCCGCATTCATCTTTCCCTCAATTGCAACCGGTCATCCTGTCCCTGCAGCTGAAAAACACCCCCACAGCATGATGCTGCCATCACCATGCTTCACTGATGGGACTGTATTGGACAGGTGATGAGCAGTGCCTGGTTTTCTCCACACATACCGCTTGGAATTAAGGCCAAAAAGTTCTATAATGGTCTCATCAGACCAGAGGATCTTATTTCTCACCATCTTGGAGTCCTTCGGGTGTTTTTTTAGCAAACTCCATGTGGGCTTTCATGTGTCTTGCACTGAGGAGAGGCTTCCATCGGGCCACTTTGCCATAAAGCCCCGACTGGTGGGGGGCTGCAGTGATGGTTGACTTTCCACAACTTTCTCCCTTCTCCCGACTGCATCTCTGGAGCTCAGCCACAGTGATCTTTGGGTTCTTCTTTACCTTTCTCACCAAGGCTCTTCTCCCTTCATAGCTCAGTTTGGCCAGACAGCCAGCTCTAGGAAGGATTCTGGTCATCCCAAACGTCTTCCATTTAAGGATTATGGAGGCCACTGTGCTCTTAGGAACCTTAAGTGCAGCAGAAATTTTTTTGTAACCTTGGCCAGATCTGTGCCTTGCCACAATTCTGTCTCTGAGCTCTTCAGGCAGTTTCTTTGACCTCATGATTCTCATTTGCTCTGACATGCACTGTGAGCTGTAAGGTCTTATATAGACAGGTGTGTGGCTTTCATAATCAGGTCCAATCAGTATAATCAAACACAGCTGGAGTCAAATGAAGGCATAGAACCATCTCAAGGATGATCAGAAGAAATGGCCAGCACCTGAGTTAAATATATGAGTGTCACAGCAAAGGGTCTGAATACTTAGGACCATGTGATATTTCAGTTTTTCTATTTTATTAAACCTGCAAAAATGTCAACAATTCTGTGTTTTTCTGTCAATATGGGATGCTGTGTGTACATTAATGAGGAAAAAAATGAACTTAAATGATTTTAGCAAATGGCTGCAATATAACAAAGAGTGAAAAATTTAAGGGGGTCTGAATACTTTCCGTCCCCACTGTGTATATATATATATATATATATATATATATATATATATATATATATATATATATATGTAGGAAGGCCAGTATGGTGGCCTGAATTTATGGGAGGAGCCCGGGGGGTATTTAACCAGCCCGCTCACCTGTGGTGCTTGTCGGTTTCCTGTGCGCGATATACGTCACTAGGCCGACTATTCGTATACCAGCGTCCGCACTTCTTATCCTGCAAGTTCCCGCACTCGCAATTTCTCTGCTCGAGAGTTTCGAAGCCCGCGTTTACCGAGTCGTACGTTCGTACCACGCGTCTGGCTTGGCTGTCGCAGGTAGGGTCCCGTCGGACTTTTGTTTTTACGCATTATAGATAGCATGTCACTAAACTGTGATATCAAACTTACGAATCACTCGCAAATTGCACGAACGTACCGCAATGTATATCACTCGTACTATCGTTATGTTACCATTTCGCGTTATCTGAGAAACCAACGCGACGCAGGCGTCGCTTCATTTCAGGCATGTCTAAGTTGTTAAACATGTGTCAGTAGACAGCCATAGCGATTCGCAAATCTTATCGAATCACATCAGTTCGACACCAATCATTTCTCATTTCTGAACGTTTCTAAATACATTTCTAACATTTCAAACCATTTCGAATCATTTCTCATTTCAGTCACATACCGCGCTCCGATTCGAATCCAGTCGCACCTAAAGATGCACCGATTCGCTCCGGTGTGCCCCAGTAGTCACGGCCTCATTTCAGTACATGCTCCAGAGTCACGTCATTTTTTAGTCGCTTTCGACTCATTGATTCGTACCTCTGTCATGGTTATCATTTCATTGCCACGTACCACGCTCCGATACGAATTCAGTCGCATGGAAATGCACTGATTCGTCTCGGCGTGCCCCAGGTATTTGCCACATTTCAGTACATGCTCCAGAGTCCGAGTCGCAGTCAGTCACTATAGCGGCACGACCGATTCGCGCCTCTGTCATGGCAACAAAATGTTACACCTGCACTTACTGCGCTTCCGCTTCGAATCCAGTCGCATCTTCCATGCACCGATTCGTTACGGCGTGCCCCAGGGCTCGGCCTCATTTCTGAAACATGCTCCAGAGTCTGGATCATAGCTAGTCGCAGATATCGGGCGACCGGTCCGCATCTCTGTCATGGGAATCGCTACCATTTCACTCCCACAGGGCATCACCGTTTCAAAACCAGTCGCATCCGAGATGCACCGATTCGTCACGGAATGCCTCAGTTGTTTCGGCCATATCCATACCTATACCAGAGCTCGGTTCGTTGCCAGTCGCAAAATGCGGCACAACCAATTCGAGCCTCGGTTTAGGTAAAACATTTCTCTCATTTCATTTCATACTGCGCTCCGATTCGAATCCAGATGCATAAAACATGCACCGATTCGTCCCGGAGTGCACCAATGTTTTTTCAGTTGCCTCATTTCAGTACATGCTCCAGAGCCCGGTTCACGGTCGGCCCAGTCACGGCACGACCGAGCCGGACCTCTGTCATGACAAGGAAGTTCACTCATTTCATAATCAATGCAAACATTTCAAATCATTTCATTGTCACAAGATTGCAAGCACCATACAAGTCATTGCTTCTAGTTAGTCAGCAAAACCTTCACGAATTGTCACCTTTCATTTTCCTCCAGGTCAGTCAAAGTTCAGTAGGTCCACCCTGCACCAGGTTGGACGATATCCCCCCAGATAAAAAAAAAAAAAAAAAAGGGAAAAAATGGGAGAAAACAAGTCGGGTAAGTATGACTCAGGGAATCAAACCAAAACTTGAAATTCATGTCACCCTCAATAGGTTACAGTCAACCAAAAATACGAGCTCAAAGACAGGATATCCTCACCAGATCAACCATGTCTCAGGCCGGCAGCGAAGACTTCACGGCCCCTCTGTCACCTTCCCCGGTCTCAGAGAGTGGCAGCGTGCAGTCCCTCAGGGGATGGACCATCCCCAAACTGACGGCAGAGCTAAGACGCAGAGGCATGCCCTTCCCCGCCACAGCGAGGAAAGGCGAGTTGTTCAAGCTCCTCTTCCCCACACCAGCAGCAGGACCCAGTACCCAACAGGCATCCCTCCAGTCGATATCTTCAGCCATCCCACAACTGCACGCGATGGTGTCTTCCTTGTCTACCTCGGTCACAGACGTACAAACCAGGGTGGCACTACTGGAGGCTCGACCGGCCGCGGCTACCCCCGACCCAACCGCAACCCAAACCTTAACACCCCTTCCTGCAGGTACCACAGGCTGGAGCCCCATTGTCTACCCCTCCCATTTGGTTCCAACCAGCATCGGGAAGGACATTTTGGATGGCAGGGAAGTCAACCTGGCCTCTCTCCTTATTTCTGTGCACGATCTGGCAGAAAATAAGGCCTACAACTGGGGTGACATATCGGTGGTCCTTAAAGCCAAAGACCCCAGACTGAACCGGAAGTTATCTGTCCCAGAGTTCACCTTGGCCTTTGGCATGATGAGAGACGTCCTATGCTCAGCCGCCCCCAGCAGAAGGGAAGAGCTGGACTTGTACCTCCATACGTTAGTAGACCTGGGATACAAGTATGGAGGATTTTCCTTTTACGACTACCACCGTTCCTTTTCCGCAAAGGCGGCAGCCAGACTCACACAGTTCCAAACGACAACAAATTGTAGTCTCATGGACACAGAGCTGTTCTGCCGCCATTTTGCCGGCTTACACTCACCCCTGTGTGCGATTTGCCAGTCCTCCACCCACACTGCCACCTGGTGCGCCAATGCGACAATCAGACGTCCCTTCGAATTTCCCTCTACCTCTGGTGCACTTCAGGGTCAGTCGGTCCCTGAACAAACGCCTCAGGTGGACAAATTCGGACGCCCAGTCCGAACCGTGGGAGGGGCAGCCATCTGCAATATTTACAATTACAGGTCCTGCAACTTCAGTCAGTGCCGCCTACTCCACATCTGCACCTTATGCCAAAGAGCGCACCCAAGGAACTTGTGCGAAGTCAAACAACAGAAGAGGGCATGACTAAGCCGGATCAATGTCATATGGCTAGGACTCTACCTCACCTCACACCCCACCCCCTCCCTGGCCACCTACCTTATCCAGGGGTTCACAGTAGGGTTTCACACCGGCCTCATTTCACTACCCCACAGTACTTACGAATGTGGGAATCTTCGTTCAGCGGCCATTGACGAACAAGCCATAGATCGGCTCTTAGAAGCAGAAGTAGACCGAGAGTACGTCATAGGCCCCTTCACTCAGCCCCCTTTCAGCACTTGGAGAGTCAGCCCTATTGGGCTTGTCAAGGGCAAATTCACAAATAAATTACGTTTGGTGTACGACCTGTCTGCGCCTCATTCTTCCCACATCCCCAGTCTCAATTCCCTGATCCCCTCCGAAGAATTCTCCCTAAAATATTCCTCCGTGGACATGGCAATCCAAGCAGTCATCAAAGCAGGTACAGGTGCCTGGCTTTCCAAAGCCGACATCTCGGATGCCTTCAAGCTCCTGCCTATACACCCATCCCTTTGGTGCTGGCACGGCATCAAGTGGAAGGAGGCATATTATTTTGCCACAAAACTAACGTTTGGTTCGAAGAGTAGCCCTTGGCCCTTCGACACATTCGCTCAATCCCTCGCTTGGATACTGGTACACAAGGCTCAGTGCCAAGAAGTCATCCATTACCTGGACGACTTCCTACTAATAGAACCTCCCAGCAAGCCCCCAGGAGACCTCGACAAACTCAGAGTGGTATTCGGAAATCTCAATGTTCCCATCGCCGAGCACAAAGTCGACGGCCCAGCACACAACATCACCTTTCTCGGAGTCAACTTAGACACCTGCACTATGCAAGCCAGTCTCCCCCTCAACAAACTAACCCGCATCAGGGCGGTCCTTCACAAATTCACCCACACCAAAGGGTGTACCAAAAAGCAGTTGCAATCTCTCCTGGGAATGCTTAATTTCGCCATGCGAATTATTCCACAAGGCCGCACCTTCGTGTCACGTCTGCTGAGATTCCTGTCAGAAACACAAGACCCCGATCAGATCCTGAATCTAGACTCCGCAGCAATAGCGGACCTATCTATGTGGGAGGAATTCCTGTCCGCCTGGAATGGCATATCCCTATTTATACCCATGGTGTCGGCCCTTTCACCTCAGGTGGTGACAGACGCTGCAGCTTCCACAGGTTTCGCGGCAATTTTTGGCCACCAATGGTTTTCAGGACCCTGGCCTCAACAGATACTGTTGATACCCGGCTTTACCCGAACATCTTCCCTCTTCGAACTCTATCCCATAGTGGCAGCTGCACAACTCTGGGGTCACCATTGGACAGGGCAAACCGTGGTCTTCACCACTGACAATCAGGCCACGGCAGACATCATCAACAAAGGCAGGTCCAAGTCCCTAGCAGTCATGTCCTTCCTGCGCAGCTTGGTACAACTGTCTTTACAGCATCAGTTTAACATTCACTGTGCATTTATTCCAGGCAGATACAATTTAGCTGCTGACGCACTGTCACGTTTTAACTACACCTCCTTTTTCAAACAGGTTCCCGGAGCCGATCCAGTGTCGGCCCCTATCCCCGTCTGGTCACAGCTGACCCTGGACTAGCTCAACATTTACAAGGAGCAACGCAGCTCATCAATCACTCACTCTCTCATAACACACTCAAAGCCTACCAGACAGCTTGGAGGGCGTTCAATAAATTCCTCACATCCTGCTGTAAAGGACCAACAGATGTCAAACAGGTACTGGCCTTCACTTCATACTGCCATACTCAGCTGGCCTTATCTTACAATACCATTCGGCTATATCTAGCCGGCATACAACATTTCTTGACTCTTGAAGACCCCACAAAATCTTCACTGTTCTCATCACACGCTATACGAGCCATCCTTAGGGGCATTCAGAAACAACAACCAGTGATCAGCATCAAGCGCTTACCCATTACGGGGCCCATCTTCAGGGAGTTGTCGACTATTCTGGCTACTTCTCCATTCGGTCTGCTCCCCAGCACGGTGCTACAAGCAGCCATATATTTGGCTTACTATGGGTTCTTGCGACCTGGCGAGTTCACCTGTAACAACCCCACAGACCAAGTACTATGCAGACGGCACTTGCTTCGCTACCAAGACCATTTCATCCTTCACCTCGAGGTTTCTAAAACCCAGCAAACAGGCTCTGGAGTAGACATTCACCTCTACAAAACCAATAACAGCTGGTGTCCAGTCACCGTATTTAACCGTCTCCTGTCCCTCCTGCCTGAACAACCGGACACCTGTCCTCTTCTACCATTCCCAGTTAAACCTTTAAGTGCCTGTCAGTTTGTGAAACACATAAGGATACTTCTCCGCAATCTTCACCTTAACCCCAGTCAGTATTCCGGACACTCCTTTTGTATCGGAGCAGCCTCCGCAGCATCCCGCCATGGGGTCCCAGACCACGTCATCAAAAGATTAGGCAGGTGGAAATCAGCCTGCTTCGCCCGGTATATCCCCAATCCTCAAGTAGAGATGGCACAGGCATTTTCAAAATTGGCTCAATGAATAACTGAAAACCAATAAATATTATACCCCCACCTGAATGTTTTTGCCCCCTTATTTTGGCATACCGGCCATTAGACCAAGGCACACTTTCAGGTCCATTTCATATGGTAAGTCCACACTTCCAGGTCTATTTCTGATGGTAAGTCTTATGTTAACTATAATGTTATCTATGTCCATATCGGACATAGGGCTCCAACCATAAGTAGGAAGGCCAGTATGGTGGCCTGAATTTATGGGAGGAGCCCGGGGGGTATTTAACCAGCCCGCTCACCTGTGGTGCTTGTCGGTTTCCTGTGCGCGATACCCACCCTCCCATCCCCATTTCACAGCATTTCTCAACTATTCATTTCTCTTTACAGAATAATCATTTCTTAAACCAGGGTATGCCCCCTTATTTTGGCATACCGGCCATTAGACCAAGGCACACTTTCAGGTCCATTTCATATGGTAAGTCCACACTTCCAGGTCTATTTCTGATGGTAAGTCTTATGTTAACTATAATGTTATCTATGTCCATATCGGACATAGGGCTCCAACCATAAATATATATATATATATATATATATATATATATATTGTGAGGGGTTAGCTCGGCAGCGGGTGTGTGTGACCCCCTGGATGGGTTCACCACACAAAATCAGGCACAGCAGACAGCTTGGTAGGTGAAACAAAAACAAAGGTGCGGTTTATTCAGACTAGATGCATTGAAAAAAATAACAGAAAAACAAAAGAAACATGAAAAGAAATCCTGGTCAGCTTGACCGCTTACTACACACGTAGTGTCCCTAACTAACAACTGGGTGCAGCCTTGTGCTGCCCCAGACCCTATCTCTCTTTGAGAAGTTTTGCCACACAGGCGTTAACTCACCGCAAAGCTCAGATACCACACTCCCCAGTCTACACAATCACAGAACTGGTTCCAGGATGGAGCATCTCCCTAAGCATGCTGGGATGTTTTCTATAGGTCTTAATGAGCCCACTTACTTCAGCTGGGCTCATTACCTCTTCCCCTGCAGGACTCCCAGTACTCCCCCTAGTGGTATAAGTCAGCATAAAGCCTGAATCTAGGGCATACATATTTTCCATCCTGGATGCAACCAGGTGATTTTACCTGCCTGCTGTCACATACCCCCCCCTCTTGTTTCAACCTTGGGGTTGGAACACACGCAGTCAGGCACGCATGTACTCGAGACAAAGCATCCACATTCCCCATTTTAACGCCAGGGCGATGCTTTACTGTAAAGTTGAATTCCTGTAGGGCCAGGAACCACCTATTTATCCTTCTATTGGTCTCCTTGTTTTGAGCCATCCACTTTAAAGGAGCGTGATCAGTTACCAGGTCAAAGTGCCTACCTAATAGATAGTACCGAAGGGAATCTAGAGCCCACTTCACAGCTAAACACTCCTTCTCAATTGTGGCGTAATTTACCTCATGGGACTTCAATTTCCTGCTGAGGTAAATGACTGGGTGCTCTTCCCCGTTCCAGACCTGGGACAACACTGCTCCCAACCCAACGTCTGATGCATCAGTTTGTACAACAAAGTCCTTAGAGAAGTCTGGGGAGTACAACACTGGCTGGCTACATAAGGCGGTTTTTAATGACTGGAATGCTGCTTCAGCCTCTGGGGACCATTTGACCATGACAGACTCTTTCCCTTTTGTCAGGTTGGTGAGGGGCACAGCCTGAGAAGCAAAATGGGGGATGAATCGCCGATAATAGCCAGCGATTCCCAGAAAGGCTCGTACCTGTTTCTTGCTGTTGGGACGTGGCCAACTCTGTATGGCCTCAACTTTATTGACTTGAGGCTTTATCACTCCCCTCCCAATAGTGTACCCCAGATATTTGGCCTCCTCCTGTCCAATGGTGCACTTCTTTGGATTGGCTGTAAACCCAGCTTCCCGTATGGAGTCTAAGACTGCTTGCACTTTTGGCAGATGTGAGACCCAATCTGTGCTATGGATAATCACATCATCCAGGTAAGCTGCAGCATACTTCTGATGGGGCCTCAGAATTTTGTCCATTTTCCGCTGGAATGTTGCAGGTGCATTCTGTAACCCAAACGGCATTCTCTTGTATTGGAACGCCCCATCTGGGGTTACAAACGCCGTTTTCTCCTTGGCCGACTCGGCCAGGGGAATTTGCCAATACCCTTTGGTGAGATCGAGAGTTGTCATGTATCGGGCTGTTCCCAGCCGGTCGATCAACTCATCTATACGCGGCATGGGGTAGGTGTCAAATTTTGTAACTTTATTCAATTGTCGAAAATCGTTACAAAACCGCCAGCTCCCATCTGGTTTGGGCACTAGTACGATAGGACTGGACCAGTCACTCTGGGACTCCTCTATCACACCCAATTCCAGCATCCTTTGAACCTCCCCACGTATTGCCTCCCGTCGGGCTTCTGGTATTCTATAAGGTTTTAGTTTTACCCTTTCTCCTGGCGGGGTAATAATATCATGCTCTACGCCAGAGGTTTCTCCCGGTAGCTCAGAGAAAATCTCTTTGTTGCGAAGTACAAACTCTTTAACCTCCTGTTTTTGGGGTTTCGATAAGGAGACTGCGATTCCAACCTCAGGAACAAAGCAATCAGACTGGACCGGTGACAAAGTCTCTGCGACTAGGGATTCCCTATCCCTCCAGGCTTTCAGCAGATTGACGTGATATACCTGTTCCGGCTTTCGCCTTCCTGGCTGTCTAACCCTATAGTTCACCTCACTCACTTTTTCGAGAACTTCGTATGGACCTTGCCATTTGGCCATGAATTTGCTTTCAACCGTAGGGACTAGCACCAATACCTTATCCCCTGGGGAAAAAGTACGGGTCTTGGCCCCACGGTTGTACACTCTCTGCTGTGCTAACTGCGATTGGGCCAAATGTTCCTTTACGATTGGCATTACCTGTGCAATTCTATCTTGCATCAGGGCGACATGCTCAATCACACTCCTGTGGGGAGAACTCTCATTTTCCCAAGTTTCCTTGGCGATATCCAGCAGTCCTCTTGGGTGTCTCCCATAGAGTAACTCGAAGGGTGAGAAACCCGTAGAGGATTGGGGTACCTCCCTAATGGCAAACATCAAATAGGGTATTAGACAGTCCCAATTCTTTCCATCTCTATCCACCACCTTCTTTAACATTTGTTTTAGGGTTTTGTTGAATCTTTCAACCAACCCATCTGTTTGGGGGTGATACACAGACGTACGTAATTGTGTCACTTTGAACAACTTGCATAGTTCTTTCATAACTCGGGACATAAAAGGTGTACCTTGGTCCGTAAGCAGTTCCTTACAAATACCCACACGGCTAAAAACAAGTGATAGTTCTTTGGCTATGGTTTTGGCCGAGGTATTTCGAAGAGGAATCGCTTCCGGATAACGGGTGGCATAGTCCATTATAACCAAAATGTACTGATGCCCCCTAGCGGACTTCATTATCGGACCTACCAAATCCATTGCGATCCTCTCAAAGGGGATCTCAATGATAGGAAGAGGTACCAGCGGGTTACGGAAATGTGGCATAGGTGCCGATTTCTGACACACAGGGCAGGAGGAACAATAATTTTCTGTTTCCTTCATGACCCCAGGCCAATAGAATCTCTGCAATACTCTCTCTCTGGTTTTCTCTGTCCCCAGATGACCTCCAAGAATGTGCCCATGGGCCAATTCCAACACCAACTTCCGGTAAGGTTTGGGCACCACAAGTTGCTCAACGGTTTCTTCTGCCCTTTGAGCCACTCGATACAGTAGGTCCCTTTCCACAGTGAAGTACGGGTAAGTGCAAGTTTTTTCTGGGTTCACTAACTCGCCATCTATTTTCACCACATTCTCCCGTGCCTTTATTAGGGTGGGGTCTTTTAACTGTTCTGTGGCAAAATTTTCCCTGTGAACCTCAAGATCTGAAAATTCCACAGACGGCATGTTTTCATCTGAGGATGTTGGCTCCTCCCCATTTTCTCGAGTTTCCCCTGCCAATACCGACAAGGGAAATTCTGGAGAGTCCTCACCACTCTCAGAGGAATTCTGGTCATCATCTTTCTGGTCTATAGGGGCACCAGTGGGGGGCTCAGGACAATCCCAGAGTTCCCAGAACATTGGAAAATCCCTTCCCACAATGGCATCATGTGGTAAGTGAGACACTAACCCCACCTGATGAGAGAGGTTACCTTTGTGGGTCTCAAAAAACACTGAAGTTACAGGATACTCTCGGGTGTCCCCATGCACACAAATAACAGCCACCTTGTTATTCCCAGAGACCACTGTAGTAACTAATTCAGCCTTTATCAATGTCACCAGGCTACCTGAATCCAGCAACACATCCACATTTCTACCATTAATACACATTTTACATAAATGTTTCTCAGGTCCCCGAATGGCAGTACAAGCGACTGTCGCAAACATCGACTGACGTCTGTCCCTTATAAAGTCACATTGCATAGGTTCATCCACAACTGGGCAATTAGCTGAAATATGTCCCTCTTGCCGGCAGCGGTAGCAAATAATCTTTTTCGCTGCCTCTTGCGGCCTGGGCTTCCCGGGCTGCTCCCGCCAGACATTAGGTTGAACCCCCACCTTCTCACTCTCTCCACCCTCACCCCTTGGAGTCATCTTACCCGCCACTGGGGATGGTCTGGTCTTAGGGTGGAAAGTCCGTGAGTCCCTGGAAGAGGTGGTCAGGTTCTCTGTAGCCAAGTACCTCTCAACCAGATCCACAAGCTTATCTGCAGTTTCTGGGTCTCCATGGCTTACCCACTTTTGGATGGAAGTAGGAAGAGCTCTCAGAAAACGATCCATAACAACACGTTCCACAATGTTTGGTGCGGTCAAAGTCTCTGGCTGCAGCCACCTCCTGCTCAGGTGAATGAGATCATACATTTGAGACCTGGGGGGTTTTCCAAGCCGGAAAGTCCAGTTATGTACACGCTGAGCCCGGACGGCCAGGGTGACACCCAGCCGTGCCAATATTTCTGTTTTTAGCACCACATAGTCTTTTGCTTGGTCCGGCTCTAGGTCATAATAGGCTTTCTGCGATTCCCCTGTTAACAGAGGGGCCACAAGTCCAGCCCACTGCTCCTTAGGCCACTTTTCCCTTTCAGCAGTCCTTTCAAATGTGGTCAAAAACACCTCCGGATCATCCTCTCCAGTCATTTTTGTCAGTAAACGGCTCACACCAAAGGATGCAGTATTAGTGGAACCACTTGCCTCACTGGTCTGCGGCCGTTGCTGCATTAATGTCTCGATTTGTTGTTGGAGTCTCTGCTCTTGCTTTTGTAACAGCTCTATGAAGCGGGCCTCAGATTGCTGCTGGGCTTGTTGCTGAGCGTCCAGACTCTGCAGTTGAGCTTTCTGCTGAGCTTCCAGACTCTGCTGCAAAGTTGCATTTGTCCGCTGCTGATTTGCATTTGCTAGAGCCAGCTGTCTCAGTATCTCCTCCATGCTGGCCTTAAAAAAAAAAAAAAAAAAAACTGCCCCTGCTTCTCCACCAACTGTGAGGGGTTAGCTCGGCAGCGGGTGTGTGTGACCCCCTGGATGGGTTCACCACACAAAATCAGGCACAGCAGACAGCTTGGTAGGTGAAACAAAAACAAAGGTGCGGTTTATTCAGACTAGATGCATTGAAAAAAATAACAGAAAAACAAAAGAAACATGAAAAGAAATCCTGGTCAGCTTGACCGCTTACTACACACGTAGTGTCCCTAACTAACAACTGGGTGCAGCCTTGTGCTGCCCCAGACCCTATCTCTCTTTGAGAAGTTTTGCCACACAGGCGTTAACTCACCGCAAAGCTCAGATACCACACTCCCCAGTCTACACAATCACAGAACTGGTTCCAGGATGGAGCATCTCCCTAAGCATGCTGGGATGTTTTCTATAGGTCTTAATGAGCCCACTTACTTCAGCTGGGCTCATTACCTCTTCCCCTGCAGGACTCCCAGTACTCCCCCTAGTGGTATAAGTCAGCATAAAGCCTGAATCTAGGGCATACATATTTTCCATCCTGGATGCAACCAGGTGATTTTACCTGCCTGCTGTCACAATATATATATATATATATATATATATATATATATATAAAAATATTAATACACTGCCTGTACTGACTGAATATAGAGTAAACACTGAATTTATAGGCTATGCAAAATGCAGAGTATATATATATATATATATATATATATATATATATATATATATATATATATATATTAGAGTGAATGTATATATAATATATATCAAATACACTGCCACTAACTGAATAACCTGCCTGCTTATTCAAAATCAAGCTATCTCTCTGTCCACGCCAACAGCACTATTGGCACCCTGCCTTTGGCCAATTATGGCTCTCTTAGGAGAGGGCGCTGGGATAGGCCAAAGCATGCAGGTCAGGTGCATGCTTTGGCCAGTCATCATACAACAATGCACTGCGATCTCGCAGTGCATTATGGGGCGTTTCGCGGCGCTCAAATTTCCCGCAAACGCCCCATAATGTTCGCTGTTCTGCGTACTTGTACTTGTCAAAAACCGTCTCTTGTTTTTTTTAAACTACACTGCTTTGCTTAGGGGTGAATGGGTATGGGTATAATGTACCCCATACTCATTCACATGGGGGGGTGGGATCTGGGAGCCCCCTTGTTAAAGGGGACTTCCAGATCCCGATAAGCTCCCTGCCGGCAGACCCCCACGATCACTGCTCAGGGTTGTCGGGAAGAGGTCCATGTTGACCCCTTTGCCCCAAAGCCCCCCTTGCCCCAAAGCACCACCCCCCCTTATGTTGAGGGCATATGGCCTGGTATGGTCCAGGGGGAAGGTGCTCACTCACCCCCCCCCTTTCCTGACCTGTCGGGCTGCATGGTCGGATAAGGGTCTGGTATGGATTTTGGAGGGGACCCCACGTGTTTTTTTTTTTTATATTTTGGCATGGGGGTTCTCCCTCAAGATTTATACCAGACCTGGAATGGTGTTGGATCCCATTCATTGAAGTCGCATGAAAGTCCACAGGGCAAAGTCAGATCGGAAGTCATATTGTCAGATCACTGAACAGTGTGCCAGCTGGCCCTGGGAGTTGTAGCGCTTCAGGTTGGATTCACACTGTTGTGCAGGGCGGCTTGCTTCAGGGGCAAATCAGGTCCGAATTTTTGCCTGAATTCGGACCTAAAACGGAGCCAAAATCCGCATCCAATTCGCAATAGTGTAAACCCAGCCTCAAGCAAGTGTTGTGCTGGAGGAAGCTGAGGAGTGTATAAATAGTCTAAACAGAAAAAGAAGTTATCCCTTGAAAGTTCTGCTAAATTCAAGTGGGCATCCCATAATACCCCTATCCCCATCCAAGTTCAATACCCCTAATAAAAACACAAAAACAAAGCTGCAAGGACTGTTTTCTGGGGAATCCCTTATTCATCAGCGGCTCCTGCGGGGGTAGCACTACGCAGGTAAGCACTATGTAGCATTTACCTGCGAGTGATTGGCCCTGCACATAGACCGTGTGTGCAGGTGTGAATGTAGCCTTAACACCCATTCACATTGGAGCGACTTGTCATATGATTTGACAGGTCAAATCACATGACAAGTCGCATCCTATTGCCAGAAATCGCATTGTTCAAATCGGTGCAATGCCGACTTTGCGGTGCCACATCGATTTGAAAAAGTAGTAGCACTACTTTTGGCAATTTTGGGTGCGACTTGAATAGACATCTGTGCATGGAGCTGCACAGATGTCTTCAAAGTCGCACCTGAAGTCGCATTGACATGAAAAAGTCACACGATTTCAAAGCCGCATTCAATGTGAATGGGGGCTTAGACAAAGTGTGAAAATGCTTGCATAAGCTCAGTCAAGACTAGTTCACTTTAAGGGCCCATTCACACTGGGAACTGCATATGAATCACACAGGAACCACACAGTCCTATACACATGCAGTTCTGTGCAGTGCGCTTTCAGCTCAATTCATTTTGAATGGGCTGAAATTGCACCACACCAAAAGTAGTGAATGCACTACTTTTGGAAAAGCATTACAACTTGATCGCATGGAACTTTTGTACCATTCGATTTGGTGCGGGCAAACACACTGCGTTTGCGATCTACGTTTGGGGTGTTGTTAACCTTGCACTGACACGCTGCAGATTGCAGCGATTGGAACGGGGTGTTGGATGGAAACTGGCATGGGACGTGAGTTTTCCACACAGCATTCTAGTATAAATGGGCCCTAAAGGTCAACATAAAAGCTGCTTTTTTATGGTGAGATGGTACCTACTGAGATGTTATCCATTTTTTTTACCTGCTAACACACAGTGGGGGAGATTTACTAAAATTGGTGCACACAGTATCTGGTGCAACTGTGCATAGTGGTGATATGGCACGTAACGCATCTCCTGTATTAGTGATACACGACTGGAGGAATGAAAACAGGAGGCATAGCAAACAGTAGCATTGTGAGTCTGAGGGGGGAGGGTAGTGTTAACTGTATGAACAAATTTAATTACACTAACAAACTGAAGGCAAACTCCAGCTCACACTTTATAATCAGTTACAGCAGTTTTTTCATTTTTGGATAAAGGTTTTGCATGAATAAATAAAAGACGATCATTGTAAGCACCTCTGCCAGTGTTATGTGGTTTGTCTCATCCATGCAAACTGATATATTCTGCTGGAGAGCTTGTGAAAATCAACAGACTTACTGGTTGGATCACCAGGTGACGAATAGGGAAAAAAAAGTCTAAAAAAGGAATAGTACAGCCATCACATCTAAGAATTGGTAAGCTGCAATATAATAAATGTTTGTTTTTGGGTTTTATGCTGCTTTAAAGTGCTTTAAATGCTGCAATCTTCACAAACTCACCCTCCTTATACTTACCTGAACCCCATCGAGATCCAGTGCTATGCATTGGAGCTGCGGCTCTCCTGGCTTTGTTTCTCCGCCCTCGGCAGATTGATAACAGCGGGAGCCACTGGCTCCAGCTCCTGTCAATCAACTCCATTGGGCCGAGTCCCACTCTCTGTGTCAATGGACGTAGCAGAGGAGCTCGGGAGAAGGAGAGGAGGAGTCAGGTGCGCCTTGAGAAGAAGATCGGGGTCGCTCTGTGCAATTCTATTTCACAGAGCAGGTAGGTATAGACATGTTTGTTATTCTATTTTTTATTCCTTTACAACCACTTTAAGGTATATGTAAACCCTTCTGAGTAAGTTTAAATTAATATTTAAATCTAAACACCTGGAATAACCTTTTTTTAGACCTAAATTGGTCTGTCTTGGTTACAGCTAATCATTCATAGCTCTCATCCAGAAATACACATATATAGCCCATGCTACTGTACATACATTTATCAAAAAACAAACACAAAAGGGCACCTCCATCTAGGTGAGGCGATTTATTAAAAAGAATAAAAGACAATAAAAATGCGCTCACTAGTTAAGCAGAGTTCTTGATAGAAGTGCAGCTGTCAGGCTTTTTTTTGCAAATTTCTGTTTATTAATGTTTGCATATGTAGCACCCTGGGGCTTCGTCAAGGTGTTCCTCACAAATTTACTTGCCAATAGTAGTCATCTTGGTCGATTGATAGAGATCTATTGATTTCTCCTTGAGTTTGGCCTTGTTGCACTTTTCTCTTCTACCGCTAGGTGGCCGGGTACTTGATGGTACTAGATATGAGAAGGGCAACCCAAGGTCAGGTTATGAGTATACGGGGTATCTCATCCAATGGGCAGGGGTTTTCTTGAATCCCTTGGCCTGCTGGGAGAACCTATATATTCGGGGGAGGTCAGGTGATCTATGTTCTGTGCCACCTGGACGGCTGTCTGGGTGGACATGTGTCGTACGCACCGGGGTGCTAGGCTGGAGATTGGGCCTATCTCGGGGGCATCTGGCTGCCAGGCTGTGTGAGGGCCTATCCAGAAGTAAGACGGCAGAGCAGGGTTGGGATCGCGGCTTGCAGTCCAACTAGAAGTGACGGTTCTGCCAGCCGGAGAACCTGTCAGTGGTCGGAGGTAGAAGGGAAGCTGTGGCCACAAAGGGACCAACCACCTTTACCAGGGACCACAGTGAGTAACTGAAGCAAGTACCGGAACCATATTCCCACCAAAAGGGCACGGTGGAGAATCAGGAAACTTCAGGCGGTGTTCAAGTCAGGGACCCAAACCGCGGAGGAGATGCTTGCAGAGCAGCCTTGTGAGTCAAGCCAGGGATCTCGCCGGTTAGCAGGGGTGAAGCTTGAGAAGTATCTGGAGTGCCAAGCTAGGGACCCAGCAGGGAAGCGTGGGTGACGCTTGAGGGGTTCCACCGCAAACCTTGGAGGAGCTAAAGAGATTCAGAGTCAGTTAATCAGTGGATTTAGTGAGAGACTGGGAGCTCAGTGCTGAAGAACTACAAGAAGCAGTTGTAATGAAGCTGAAAGAATGTTACGTTTGAGTTAGGAACTGGTAAAGACTGTTGCCACAGGAGACAGCAAACCTGCAAGTGCAGATGTGGCTTCTTGCTGGGGCCTTTCCCTGCATGGCTGTTCTCTTATTGAAGTCTCGGGGTCTGCCAAATGAATTTGCAACTATCTAAGGGTGTCCTGGCCCTAACCCTCTTTCCCCCAATAATACAAAAAGGACTGTTAAGAGAAATAAAAACCTCTTTTACATCCAAGAAGTGTCTGGCGCCCAATAACTTTGTCTATCTTGCACTCACTATGCCTCACAACCTACCACATACAGAAGGATGTCAGCTATCTTTGGCCTGGAAAGTTCTCATTAGACTGGACTTTGCCAGAGACCTTTCTTACATTTGGTGCCAAACATGGGGCTAAGGCATTGTTCTTGTAGCATTCACCCATAGCAACCAGCTTCAGCTCCATCGGGATTTCGTCTGGCTCCATGGGAAGGTGGTAAGTAACATTTACCCTTCTTATAGACTGTGTTGTCATGTGTACTATCAATGTGGGGAAGAACCAACAAGTCTCATTGCTCAGGGGAGAGGATCAGCCTGGTCTTCTGACACTTCCCGCCAGCGCTGTGAGGGTTAATACAGACTCCAAAATGGACTCCATTACAGTTTTGGCGCGCCGCAGCAAGAAGAAGGCGGGCACCACCGTTCCCAAAGAACCTGTGCACCAATCCGTTGGCAGGGGGAGGAGTCCACGATCTGCAGAAGAGGATAAGGAAGTGCTGCCACGCTCGCCTCCCCTGGTGACATCACCAAAGGTTTTAATCCCTCTTGACATCCATATAATTGGATCTGGGATAGTGAGCAGATGAGGAAAACTGGGGTTTCTCCACAATGGTAAGGCGCCTTTCACACGGACGGCTATTCTGCCACAGTTAAAAGCATGTTTTTTTTCCTGTGAAATTTAGACTCCAGGCACTGCGATCAGCTGCATTTGCACACTGCGATCAGCTGCGGTTGCGTTTAGCTGCGGTTTGCCATCTCCATGGCAACCCGACAGGGTACCGACTCGCACTGTTTGGTATGAATCTTGAGGGGGAACTCCACGTCAAATTTTAAATAAAAAACCGGCGTGGGTTCCCCCCAGGGGCATACCAGGCCCTTAGGTCTGGTACGGATTTTAAGAGGAACCCCTGCACCGAAAAAATGGCGTGGGGTCCATACCAGACCCTTATCCGAGCACACAGCCCGGTAGGTCAGGAAAGGGGGTGGGGACGAGCGAGCACCCCCCCCCCCCCCCAGCCGTACCAGGCCGCATGCCCTCAACATGGGGGGTGGGTGCTTTGGGGGAGGGGGGACTTTTGGAATGTCCAACTCGTGCAGATCAGCATCTGATTCCGCTGGGTAGGCTGGAAGCACCCATTGGATGATATAAATGCAGCGCTAAATAGAAGTGAACGGTGCACATATATGTGACTACCAGGCATACAAAAAAGTGGTGTAAATTAGTGAAAAAAAATTAAAAAATTTTTTCCCCCATGAAATGACTATTTAGTCCATAGCCATATGAGTGTCCAACTCAGCGAGTGGTATAATCGTATAAATGTCCAACAAGGTGAGATGGTATGTTTATGGGTGGACAAGAAATTAATCTTAGATGTCATATAAATCACAAGGATGGTGTCTCAAAACTCTTGGATGCCATGTGAATCACAGGGATGGTGTTCCAATAATCGATATCCACAAAAAAGTATAGAAGGAGCAAATACCCTTACCGGAATGGGTGGACACGTTTGCCATACGGCTAGGTGTCATACAGGCTTGTGGATCACCGATCCCAATGGAAGCTCAATGGGAGGACGTATGCAGCAGGTTCCCCTGGTTCCTCTGTGGCAATCGTTGGTGAGCTGAGGGAGATGGATGATCCGGAACTAGATGTAAGTGCCTCATCCGCAAAGGTATGATAAAGGAATGCAGCCTTCAATCAGCCAGCATGGGGACATATAGGAGGGAAGAAAGGAACCCACATGGTGCTTGAATCCATATAAATAGGTTTATTGCAAACCAAACAAGGTAAAAATCCGGATGACAACTGTCAAGATTAAAAGTGATCACAAATGGAGAATATAAAAAAAATTAAAAATAGCGTGGTACCAGAAAAAATAGCTAATCACAACCCGACATGTCTCGGACTAGAGGTCCTTCTACTGGGGCATATCAGCTATTGTCTGGTATCACGCAAACATTTATAGGCACATAACTGGTTAAAAATCAGCATCAGCTGTGGGAATTCTCATCAGCTGTGCGAGACCGCTGCAGAGCGGATCTCCCAGCCAATAGAAATCCAAATGAATAGGATTGGTTGGCGATGGTTCCACCACCCAATGATGGGCCGCTCGGCATGTCACATGACACCCTGTGACGAGGTGTTTACCATGAGCTCCGGCTTCTGCGTGAGACTGGCTGGCGGAAGATCCACCACCCAATCACGGGCCGCCAGGCACATCACTTGACACCCTATTACGGGGCGCTGACCACAGGCTCAGAGCTGTGCGCTCCAAGCCTCGATTTCACTTCAGGAAGAAGCAAATGAGAGTCTATTGCAGTGTTTCTCAACTCCAGTCCTCAAGGCGCCCCAACAGGTCATGTTTTCAGGCTTACCATTATTTTTCACAGGTAATTTGATCAGTTTCACTGCCTTAGTAATTACCACAGCTGTTTCATCTGAGGGAAATCCTGAAAACATGACCTGTTGGGGCGCCTTGAGGGCTGGAGCTGAGAAACACTGGTCTATTGTGTGGAGCGGCGCTGCTCCGCCCACACGTCATACTCCAATGTCATTGCGCACTGAGGCCGAGACCTAGTACCTGAGCGCCCAAGTGTGTCCACGGAAGTGTCAAAAGGTGGCCCGGATGTACAGGCGATAAGGAACCATTATCTAAACCATGGTGTAAAACAGTTAAAACATGAAAAATATACATAGAAAACATAAAAACCAGAGGACATAAGCTGGTGAAACTCTCCAGAGGCATCTAAACTCCTCATCACACCATAAAGAGTAAATTAGTTTGGGTGAAACCTGTAAGTGTATACAGTATGTGTATAGGCTAGTCATAAGACCCCCCAAAAAAGGAAAAAAGACAAAAAAGACTGGGAATGCTAAACCTATGATTATACAGATATATATAGTGCATGTGGTTTATAACATGCCTGTTCGAAATATAATCAAAGGAAATGAGTGCATGTTAAGATGGCACAGTGAGGGTAAATATAAATGGATATAATGGTGAGACAGTAGCTCTGAATCCAGGTCAGATATAAAGAGGGGGGCAAGTCCACAGTACATCATGACTTGTTAATAAATGCATTGAGATCCCATTCGACATTCAACCCGTAAGGAAAATAACTCTTTAACTGAAATATCCAAAAGGTCTCAAGTTGGGATACCCCCCTAATACGTGAGCCCCCCCTTACAGTGCGGAATGTATTAATCAATGATCTGGAATTTTGTGCCACTTGGATTCTTATCATGGTGCTCAAGAAAGTGCCTAGGCACACTATGATTGGTACGCCCAAATCTGATGGCAGTAATATGCTCATTCACCCGGGTGCTAAACGCCCTTATAATGCGACCCACGTACTGTTTATTGCACGGGCAAGTAATGAGGTAAACTATAAAGCGAGTGGCACACGTGGAGAAATGCTTCATATGGTAAGTGATGGAAGTAACCGAAGACTGGAATGTTTCAGTCCTCCTACGTCCACACAAATTGTGCATGCAAACGTTACATCGTTTGCAGGGGTGATAACCTTTAGTTTCTGGGAAAAAAGACACTTTAACAGGCGGTTCGGTGACGTTATGAGAAATGTGGTCTCGAAGGGATGGGGCTCCTCTGAAGGTGACACCTGTATTGTTCGGGAGCACTGGGCCTAGAACTGGGTCACTCTTTAGGACTCCCCAGTGACGATTCAGGATATGTTTAATTTGTCTGTGTTGGATGGAAAATTGGGTGAACATTGACCACTTAAATTTGTCATCAGAGGTGGGATAAGGACGTTCGGTGTGTAATGGAAATTTGTAAGTTCTGTATATAATTGTATTGTATTTTTTATGTATTGCACATTGCCCTCACTGTGAACACAGCACTAATAATGTTTTCAGTAAATGTTTACATTCTTTCGAGTCCTGATTAGAATAAGTCTGCCTATGTAACGCCCCTTGTTACGATAAACCTACAATTGTAATACTAATGTGATACCTACGTAATCATGTGCATAAAAACCTTCAATTGCGTCATAATAAAGCAGAACAGTAATTTGGAAAGATGCTGAGCGTATCTTTTGTGTCTGTTCCCTACTGCAGTAGTTATTATTAATTTGGAACCACTAATCAATATGAGGATAGGAGTTGCCTATCATCAATTTAACCGAGTCAGGTGATAAGTGTATCTCGATCGATACACGAAATTCTGGTGATCTCTTGATCTATGGTTGATGATAGTTACCCTTTGACGACAAACCGCTCCTTCAAAAAGTGGGCCTGCCTCACAAAATCACCGGTAGAGGAACAGTTTCTACGAATACGTAGCAGCTGACTCCGTGGGACAGACTCCAACCATGGACTATAGTGAAAACTATCTGTGGAGATATATCCATTTCTGTCCGTCGGCTTGAAGTGGGTGGTGGTCACAATCCGACGGTCAGCTATGGATATCTCCAGATCCAGAAAATGTATGGAGACAGAACTTGTCTCGTATGTGAGAATTATGCCTCTCTCGTTGTTATTGAGAGTGGCCATGAACTCATGGAGGGTTTCCTCGTCACCTTTCCATAGGAGGAGGATGTCGTCTATATATCGTGCCCATAAACACAGTTCAGGCCGCTGTGATGGGTAGACGACATCCTCCTCCCATAGCGCCATGAAAAGGTTGGCGAGGCTGGGGGCAAATTTAGCCCCCATAGCCACGCCCTTCTTCTGCAAAAAGAATTGATTGTTATACCAGAAGTAGTTGGTAAGTGTGGCAAATTGCAGAAGTTCCATGACAAAGCTTTGTTGAATAGGTGGAATCTTGCTATTCCTGGCAAGATAATGTTTTACAGCTTCAAGTCCCAGTTTGTGTGGAATGCTGGTATATAGTGCCGTGACATCCGCCGTAACCAGGATGAGATTATCCTGGTATTCGACGGATGCTAAACGCCGGATGGTATCCCCCCGTATCCTTCAGATAGGAGGGGGCCTGAAGCACCCATTCACTGGAGAGATGAAATATCCAGGCCACTTTTGAGACAAAATGATCCAATGGTCTCAGCACAACCCTGTCTGGAAAGAACATGGAATAAGGTTCGGCTGCCTCAATTCTTGGAGTTTTGACACCCTTCCCCTGATGTTGTGGCTATTAGGAAAGCAGTTTCGCGGGCAATGGCTGGTGTTGAAGCTTCAATCATTGTAGTAATAAATGAAATAGTTCAACTCACCATAATGTAGAATCAGTGGAAGCTCTGAGCATGTCACTTGCCATTGTCGCCTACCACCAGATGCAGAATGTCACTTGCCACGCTGCCTGTCACCAGATGCAGAATGTCACTTGCCATGCTGCCTGTCACCAGATGCAAAATGTCACTTGCCACATCACCTGGCACACTGCCTGCCACAAGATGTGGATTTCACTTGCCACCAGATGTGGAATGTCGCTTGCCATGCCACGTTGCCTGTCACCAGATGCGGAATGTCACTTGCCACGCCACCTCCAACGTTGCCTGTCACCAGATGTGGAGTGAGTGGAGTGCCCCTTGTGGTATGTCAGGCAGACAGCTGAGGGGGTGAACTATAACACAGCTCACCTGTCACTGATGATGTCACATCTCTGTGGGATCACCCCTCTGGATGTAGCAGGGTGTCTCCCTCCTCATGCTACAGCGGGTCCCACCTGGCAGAGGGAGGGTCCTGACTTCAGCTGTCACTCTCTGGCACTCGGCCATTCCTGATTAGCTGTCCGGGGAGTGGGGAATCTGCGCCGCTGAACAAGAAATCTTAGTTTTCTCACAGCGAGAAGCCGCAGGAGAGCGGTGATGTGGGGCGGGCACTGAGAGATGATGTCATCTCTCTGCTCCCTGCCGCACCTCCGACACTGAGATAGAACACTGGCTGTGAGGGAGGAAGAGCAGTGATGCGGGGGCGGAGAGAGATGATATCATCTCTGCTTGCCCGCCCACTCGCTTCTTCTATCCACCCAGCTCTCTCATGCCGGGCAGCCGAGTATGTCTCTTGCTGGCCGCCCGCACCCCAGTTGCAGAAGGGCCACGGCCCGGTAGTGGGCCACGGCCGGGGGTTGACGACCCCTGCCATAATGAACAGTCTTCTGTTGGAGCACAAGGAGGGTTTGCTAGAAAATTGAGGACTACTGCCGGGTCCCATTGAGGGAACCTATTTCTCTTGGGAAGGTACCGCTCTCATGAAGTGCTCCACCAGCAGGTTTGCTGCCCATTTATTTTGGGTAAAAGCTGAGATGACTAAAATTTGCACCTTAAGTGAACTTATGCTGCGTACACACGAATGGACTTTCCGGCAAAAAAGGTCCGACGGAATCATTCCGTCGGACATTCCGATCGTGTGTGGGCTTCATAGGACTTTTTCTTTCTAAAATTCTGACGGACCTAGAAGTAGAACATGTTTCAAATCTTTCAGACGGAATCAGTTCCTATCGGGAAAACCGCTCATCTGTATGCTATTCCGACGGACCAAAAACGACGCAAGAGCAGCTTTTGGATACTGGCTATTGAACTTCCTTTTTCTAGCCTCGTCGTACGTCATCGCGTTCTAAACTATAGGACTTTGGTGTGATCGTGTGTAGGCAAGTTCGTTTCAGCGGAACTCCGTCGGAAAGACCGTCGGAGTCTATTCTAACGGAAAGTCCGGTCGTGTGTACGCGGCATTAGGCTGAGCCCCAAATCCAATCTGGATTGCAGGAAAGACAGGATTTGAGATACATTTGGGTCACTAGGGCCAAAGGGAAGTCCAGCTGCAAAGCTTGTGAACCTATTCCATAATCTGGAGTAGATGGCATTGGTTGACCCCTTTCTGGAACTCTGTAAAGTTTTAATAACTTCTGAAGAACATCCTAACTCTTGTAACCCCTGCCCTTCAATCTCCAGGCCGCTAAGGCCAGTCGTGATGGTTGGGGATGTAGGATATCTCCTTGCGACAGGAGATGAGGAGTCAATGGCAAAGTGATCGGTGAGCACACGCTGAGATCCATTGCCAGGGAGAACCATGGTCTGCGAGGCCAGTAAGGTAATACTGTGATGACTGCCAAATTCTCTGTCAACAATCTCCTCAGGAATTTCAGTATTAAAGAAATTGGAGGGAAGGCATAGGCCAGTTGCGCAACCCAAGGATGGGTCAAGGCATCCGTCCCCTCCGCTAATGGATGAGGGTAGCGTGAGAGGAACCGGCTTACCTTGTAGTTGGTTGATGAGGCAAAAAGATCCAGTTGCAGACTCCCCCACTCGTGGATGATCTGTTTTAACACTTCGGGGTGAAGGGACCATTCGCTGGGATCCTTGAATTGTCTGGACAGGTGATCCACTTTCAAATTCTGACAGCCTGGAAGGCATATGGTCCTCAAATCTGGGAGATATTGTTGTGCCAGTGTCATGATTGGTTCCACCTCTCTCAAGAAGGATTGGCTGTGCATCCTGCCTTGTCACTGTAGATAGGACAATGCTGCCATGTTGTCCAGACAGAGCAGGACTGGGCGACCCTGTATGTGAGGCAGCAAGGTGGCCAACGCCATGAATGCTGCTTGAAGTTCCAGAATATTGGAAACTAGGCTGAGTTGGAAATTCCCCTCTGCCCTGGATCTTGAGTTGTTCGCAGATGGCATCCCACCCTGCTGCACTGGCATCTGTGGTAGCAATGATAAATGGCTGCGGCCCTAACGGACAATGCTGTTTAGTGTTTCTTGCTTCGTCTACCACCAGAGGCTCTGGCGCATCTGGCTGGTGATCCTGATTGGCAGGGCTAGACAAACTATTTTCCACTGCATCAGGAAGCCTTGTTGGAAAACTCTGAGTTTCCAGTGAGCCCAGGGGATCATCGGGATACATGAAGCTATCGTCCCGAGAAGACTCATGCACTGGAATGCTGACATCATTGGCACAGCCAATGCCTGTTGGAACTTCTCCCTGATTTTGGTGAGTTTCTGAAGTGGCAAAGAAACTGTGGCCGCCTGAGTATTGAATTTGGCCCCTAGGTAGACCATATTCTGTGTGGGCTTCAGCTGGCTCTGGTAAGGCCTGTTCCAACACAAATCTGAGGAACTGCTGGTATGACTGAAGGATCGGGACATGCTAGGAGGCATCCTGCAAGTCCACTGAAATCCTCTTGAGGTCATTCTGGAGGCTGCCGTTTGAACAGCCAATACAGTAAGACCTTTGTTTAAGAGTAACTTGGTTTGAGAGCATTTTGCAAGACGAGCAACATTTTTAAATACATTTTGACTTGATATACAAGCGATGTCTTGATGTACAAGTAGCGCCATGTCACAACTGAGTATAAAAGAGAAGAGAGGCGTCTCTAAGTGTAGCAATATGGTTACATTTAATGAAGGTACAACATTTAGCAACATATTGCTACACTTAGAGGAGCCTTTCTTCTATTTAATACCCTGTAACGCCTGCTGGATTTTGCTTCTAATCCCCTTCTGGAGGCTTCCATTTGTGGATGGACATTTTATGGTTACACAACCTGGTAACATTGCTATAATCTTTTTAAATGGACTATATACTGAAGGACCTATGAATAAATGGTTGTGGAATGAATCATTTTAGTTTCCATTATTTCTTATGGGGAAATTTGCTTTGATATACAAGTGCTTTGGATTACAAGCATGTTTCTGAAAAAAATTATGCTCGCAATCCAAGGTTTTACTGTAATGGTCCTGTGCCACTATGGACTGAATCCGCCGATTTTGGCAGTGGTCTTGCCAGAACTGGGCCACTTTGAGCGGCCTGGCTCTAACTGCCTCCTGGGCGGACCTGGCTTTAGAAGGGCTTCTGAGTATCTGAGGGAGCCACAGGGTCCTTAGCTCTCTGCGATCTTACGAAGGTTGACTGAGTACCCCTCCAACCCCTTCTGGAGTCCTTGGATGGGTGAAAGCCTCCAAAGTTCGGGTACCTGTTTGGCACTCCTCTGGTGTCTGGACCTTCGATCTTGGGGCAGAAGACCTGATATTTCCTCCTGTAACCCTGGAGATGGCAGTCTCCAGTTTTTGGTCCTCCCATCAAAAGGTAGTTTATAGCAATTCTGCTTTAAGGATGGGTCGGCCGCCCAGGGTTTTAGCCACTCTGCTCTTTTGGCTGTGACTGAGCTGAGCATGGCTCTGGGGGATCATTGAATGATGTCTATAGCTGCCTCACCTACGAAGTCCACCGAGAGTTTTATCTCATCAAGAGCATCGTGATTTTTTTCTTTTGGCAGCTGGCTTTTGATTGCATACTCCAAGTTCTGCGCCCAAACTCACATAGTACTTGCTACGGATGTTAAAGCAACGGCGGGCTTACAAGCACCACCTGCTGCAAGGTAAAACTTTCTTAAGTCCATGTCAATGCATCGATCAAGGATATTGTGAAAGGAGGAAGAGTCTTCCATCGGAAGGGTCATATTCTCGGCCAGTCTGGTGACTGCCGCATCCACCATCTTCTCCCTCTGCCTGGAAGGTTGGCTGTAATACTGGGTCTGGGGAACCAGCCCACCTAATCCGCTGGGCTGGAGTCACCGCTGAAGTGCCTGGTACCCCTCTAGTCAGTGTGTAAGCCGGGGTAGAGTGAAGCCTTTTCACAGAGGGAATCACACGTACTGACTTTCTAAACCATGCAACGTTTATTACTGGAGAGACGGTAGTAGAAAGAGTATTTACAGCAATAAGGCATGTAGTTTCACTCCAAGCATGGAGGCACAGATACACAGCACAGTCACTTCTGATGTAAGCAGTAATTGTATTCGTCAGCACTATAGGCACTTTCCACTGTATCACCGCTGAGCCCGCGGACCGAGGCAGACTCCGTGGAAGCAGAGTCCGCCTCATGTGAAAGGGGCCTATGTCAGTGGAAAGTGCCTATAGTGCTGACGAATACAATGGATCTCCGCTGAGCCGGCGGATGACAGGTCCCTCTCTGCTCACTGCCTATGGAGAGATCGGACGAAAACGGACAGCATGTCCGTTTTCATCAGATCTCACCCGATCCGATCTGCCAGCGACGGATCTGAACGTAGGGCCATCCGTCTTCTTTTAGCGGATCGGATGTCAGTGGACATGTCTCCGCTGACATTCGTCGCTCCATAGGCTAACATGGAGCGCCCGTTCAGTTCCGCCGTCAAAACTCACAGGCAGACCTGAAGGGTCCGACCGTGTGAAAGGGGCCTAACACAGTATAAACTAAAGCACGCGGTGCGTATCTGTAGAGGCTGCTATTCACACACATTACCCGGTACAACGGTATTCTTTCAGCAGATGGATATAGGCATCTGATCCGCTTGTCCCTCCCTCACAGCGAGGACACTGGATTTATTATCCGCAATTGCGAGTCTTTCATCCGACCGGTATTGCTAATACAGGCTTCCGTAGGAACCCTGAACTATCCCTCACAGGCCGGAACACTCTCCCTATCTTCTTCTAACTCTCCCTGACAAGTGGGTTCTCCAACCCTGTCTATGCACACACGTGAAGAGAACTAAACGTGGCTGGACTTTCTTATATAAAGTATCCACCCAAAAATGGCCGACCAAATCTCCCGAGATTTGCTTGTCCTATCAGGAAACCAGGCTTCTCCAAAATGGTGGTGGAGACAATTATAGAGGCCAAACAGCTTTGAACATATGTACACATAAACATATCAAATAGGCCTTGAAAGTGAGAATATACGCTTGCTAACCCACTACCTCTTGCAGCCAACTAGGCTGCCCTGCACCACAGCTGCCTACAAGTGGTGGTGCGTCCATTAAGGGTGAACGAGTGCCGCCCCCTCTGTCCAGCCACCCCCCTCTATGACTAATGGATAGATGCATGCATTGCATGAGTCTATCCATGGCTGCCGCCGCCACCCCCTATTAATAGGCTTCAAAAAAGGTGAAGTGCGAGCGCAGAGCATTGCGCTCACAGTTAACCCAGGTGTATTAGAACAGTGAATGAATATTTGCTTTCCTAACACTGAACCGCTTCTCTGCCAATCAGGTAACCTCCCCCCTCTCAATGCAATCAATAATGTAATTAGGCTATTGAAAGATCGCTGGCCAACCAACTCTTCCATACTTTGTCAAATTTCCTTGCACACCCTCAGCTCAGGTATGTTGCTTTATAGAGTGGAATCACTCTATTAACAAGCCCCTTCCAATACGACAGTGAAGGTGTCATGGGCTTCTTCCAGTAGAGGATCAGTACGCATAAAACTATAATAAGCTAAGCAAGGTACGCTGGGCCCTAGTAGGTGCCAAGCCCTCCACCAAGTCAAGTAAGCATGTTCCCACCATCAAGGGCACTGGTATAGATGTTATTCCTAATACAGCGCCCAATATCAGACCAGAACTCCTTGACCACCTGGCAATGCCAATACACCTGGCTAAAATTAGCTGGGGATTGTGAGCAACGCCAACATTTAGCCTATGCTAAATCTAGATTTTAGATAACTTTGCTGGGGTGTATTCAGTGGTGGTGCATCAATTAAGGGCGCATGGGGCGCTGCCCTCTCTCTCCAGCCACCCCCCTCTATGACTAATGGATAGATTCTTGCAAAGCAGGAATCTATCCATGGCCGCCGCCGTCACCCCCTATTCAGGCGTCCAGCTCCTTTTCGGATGCCGGGCACCTGAATTACAGTGGCGGGGGGGTGTTTTTGAAGCATCTGATTGAGTCAAAGGCTCTAATAGGCTTCAAAAAAGGTGAACTCAGGTGTGTTAGAACAGCGAATGAATATTCGCTGTTCTAACACTGAAGCGCCTCTCCGCCATTCAGGTGCACGAGTCTGTTACCCGTCACCTGATTGGCTGAAAGGACAGGCGCTGCGATTCGACGCCTATCAGGAAGAGGGGAGGAGATGCATGGAGGAGACAGGAGCCGCTGTCTGACCCGCTGCAAGGTCCCGCCGCTCACTGCCATCACCCGCATGCCTGACCCACAACCGAGACAGGGTAAGTGCCAGCATTTGATGGGGCACAGTGGCACTATTTAATGGGCACAGTGGCAGCATTTGATACGCACAGTGGCAGCATTTGATGGGGCACAGTGGCTGCATTTGATGGGGCACAGTGGCAGCATCTGATGGGGCACAGTGGCAGCATTTGATGGGGCACAGTGGCAGCATTTGATGGGCAGTCACTGCATTTTATGGTCATGGTAGCTGCGTTTGATGGGCACAGTGGCTGCGTTTGATGGGGCACAGTGGCTGCATTTGATGGGGCACAGTGGCTGCGTTTGATGGCACAGTGGCTGCAATTGATAGGCACAGTGGCTGCGTTTGATGGGCACAGTGGCTGCGTTTGATGGGCACAGTGGCTGTGTTTGATGGGCACAGTGGCTGCGTTTGATTGGCACAGTGGCTGCGTTTGATTGGCACAGTGGCTACGTTTGATGGCACAGTGGCTGGGTTTGAAGGGCACAGTTAGGCTGCAATTTATGTTTTTTTTCCAGAATTTTTCAGTTTGTTTGCGCCCCCCCAAACATTTTGAGCACCAGCCGCCACTGCCTCTAGTTAGAGAAGGTTGAATGGCTTGGGTTTAGATTTGTGCAGGGCCCACTCTGTTCGTCCGCTTCTGTCCCTGGTTGCCTGAGACAACCGGAAAATTCTGTCAGGGAGTCGCGGACTACTTTCTTGAGCAAGGTTGACACCTGCTGACTCTCGTACTCCTGGTCTTTGGCAAGCTGCCGGAAGCAGTTGCTGAAAAGTAGCATTCCTGGCATAGGGTCATCTCCACATGACCAACATTTGCCTTCCGGGCACTGAGCCCTCGGAGAAGCTGTGGGCTTTCTCTTAAGCGTACATTTGCGCTCTTTGTACTGGGGTTTGCCAGGACTGGAGGAGTCACTTTCTGCCCTGGAAAAATCCTGATGATCCAGAAGGCCTCTGGACCTCCAAGAGCAGGAGTGTGAGTGGTCGGGGCTGCAATATTTTTTTGTGTTTGGTGAGCATTGATTCCGATCATGCGTGCTTGTACTTTCGACTTTTGTGTGACGGATTTGTGTACTGACCATCCGAAAATCTGACATCAAGTCATTGTCCGCGGAAAATTTACTAGCCTGTCATTCAACATTTGTTGGCCGAAAGTTGGACAACAATTGTCAAAAGGAGCATCCTAACGGTAAGATTTTAGGACAACAGTCTGCCAACAGACAATCCCCTGCCAACAATCTCACCATGTGTACGAAGCTTTAGATTGTGCTAACCTCAGCAAGTGTCCTTATTGGGAGATTTCTCCTCCATTCCTGTTCAGATGACAACTCCAAATTTTGGGATTTTCTTCCTTTTCCTTCCAAAGACAATGGTTGCCAAGACAAGAAAAGGAGATAAAAATTTCCAATGGGGAAGAACCAAACAGCAATAATAACCTGACAGGGGAGAGAAATAACCCTCCCCCGCATCTAATATTAAAAATGAAAGTTATTGCTTTACCTATTAAAAAAAAAAAAAAAAAAAAAAATATATATATATATATATATATATATATATATATATATATATATATATATATATATATATATATATATATATATATATATAAGAAGTTCACAGGATTGCTGCACTTAAAATCTTTATATTGAACCAATGAACCAGTTGTTAAAAAACCGTGATGTACACTGGATTAATTTTCTTGATACTATTGCCCCTAAGGAGTTAAACACAGATTTAAACCTATATTTATTTATTTGAACATGCTTAATCCTATAGGATAATTGTAAAGAAAAAGAAAAAATGTTCTGATAGATGCTTTTCTATGTGACTACTAGGTAGTGATATATTATGTATACATTTCTTTTAACAGACGTTTGGAGGCTTTTGCTGAAATAATGGGGATGTCATATATTCTGCTAGCCATTTCTGCACCTGTGATATAAGACGTATAAGAAAAGGATGTAATTTGCATTAATTGATTGATCACATAATTGATTCCAAATGTGTTGTGTGAAGTTGTTTAAATAGATATGAGTGTATTTGGAACCTTAAATGTGTTTGTGATCTGATGAAGGGCGCAAGCTTGTGAGCTCGAAACAGTAATCATGGACTTACACATCATGAAGTTCTTCATACATGCTTGAACAATCGGTTCAATAAATGTGTGTATATATATATGTATATATATATATATATATATATATATATATATATATTAAAATCAACAATAGCTTTGAAGCTATAATATTACTGCCAAGCATTCCGAACATACAATATTCAGATTTTTACTGCATCTCGCTACCTATATGAAAAAAAAAAGACCGCAAAACCACAGTCGGAGTGCTAACGCAACATGTGCAAAATCAATCGTCAAGGCTCAGGCAGAAAGCCATCAACCTGCCGCGCTCAGGAAAGACTGCTCGCAGTAGACGGCTCGGATGGGGAACGGTTAAGCCGTGAATCCGCTAAGTGATATAACAGGGAGCGAATAAGACGCGGTACGAGGCAGGCGGAGAGCGACACAGACCGTTTAACAGGAGCAATAAAGGTATAGGATGTCAGATCATCTTACAGAAGAGGAAAATAACACAGGCAGGAAATTTCAGTAGCAGACTTGACAAAGGTCAGAGCTCCAGACTATAACTTAGACGAAAACACCTACTTTATTGAAAACATCAAGATTTCTGGCACGGTTTTCCGATGTCCCCGCAGGCATGGCGTTCGTCAGCATTAAAGAAGGGGGGGGGGGGGGGTACTGGCTTACAACAGACTATATTGTCTCCTCCGCTATCCTGAAAATGGTAATTTGTCCATCCGCTGTGTACTTTTCAGGGGATCATCTGCTCTTATAGCAGAACTGAGGGGAGAAATGAAAATGTTGAAGCAACAGAAAGCTACAAAAAAAACAATATATACAGTATGTATATGTATAACAAAACATGATCTATCACAATGTCAATACCTGTGTAGCTCAAAGTGAACCTTAACTCAAAATGTAATAATGTTATAAGGAACAACTAAAAATGTTAAAGTGTAACTAAAGGCAAAACTTGTATGTACCCAAATTAGGGAGATTCTCCTTCTCTATTTGTCCTGTCTACTGTTATCACTGAAAATCAATGAGAAAGAAAATTGGGTTGTCACCAGAATAGGAAAGAGGGAGAAATCTTCCAATTTGGCACTAGTTTCAGTGACCCTGTTTACAACCAAGGATTACCTCAATTTGGAGGTATTTCCTCTCACTTCCTGTCTTGATATAGGACAGAAAGGGAAGGGAAATCCCCCCAATGGGACACAAATGGCAAAAAATAAAGGAATAGGGATTATAAAATTGTATTACTCAATCCAAAATAAAAAAAAATGCTTTTAGTTCTACATTAATTGTGCCTAAGTGGTACCCTAAACTAAAAAAACTTTTTTCTCCTGAATTCCCCCTGAAACGTAGCAGTACATTCCCCATGCCTTAAAGTGTCTCTCTAGGCATAAATGATAAACTCTCCTTTGTAAGGGTTCCATGATATATACAGAATGACATCAGGCTATGTTTTCATAGCCTAATGCAGCTGGTTACTCGGCAGGAGGCCGGGACACCTGTGTGTTTTTTGCAGCTGCGGGCTTCCTCTTAACCACCCCACCCCTACCACTGCACTGAGGGAGAGTAGCTGTGTTGTTTCTCAGCTCACTCTTCCCCCTCCTGGTAGTAGTGGTGGCAGAGACCGGATGATGCAGTGGCCATATGATATCATGGGACATGTAGTTCCCTAGTAACGCTGTGCAATGAGTGGGAATAGAACTGTGGATTATGAGAAAGAGGTGGCATATTGTGTTCAGAGAGTTTTCCCAAGCTCTGTGGAGGAAAACACTCTCTTGTGTGTGGGGGAGTACAGCCTTGTGCTACTAAGAAGATGCAGCCTTGTGTGCAGAGACCAGGCAGAGAGCGGACCAGTTGCTGCGTTCTGCGTACCCAGAGAGCTGAGAGGCTGAGCCACAGATAGTCTCTTTGCACTAGGACCAGAGTTGTGCAGACCTGTTAGTGGTGTGTGCTTACACCAGAGAGGACAGAGCCTGCGAGGATCAGCGGAGAGAACCGAGCCTTGTGGGGACCTGATAGTGAGGACTGAGTGTTCTTGACAAGATTTGCTGTGTGCAGGGAATTGTGAGTGCAATCAACTGTGCTTATCCCATTACTGTCAGCAGTTTAATGCCAGTAGAGAATACCCATTACTTAGCAGTTCTACAGTCATTCACTGCATGCAGCTTTAAAGAGACAGTAACAAGTGCACCACCACACAGATCGGGCCCCAACGTTACCTGGCTTAAGACTGCAAATTAGGCGCCAGATATTAAACAACCACCTTCTCAGAGTACCCCTTTCAGGAACACCTATAAGTACCTACATCAAGGGGAATAATCACAGAATTCACTCTGGGACACTTTTTTGCCATTTATACCCTTTCACGGTTTATGCTGTGTATATCAGGTTTGTATTCTCGTCTAACACATCCAAATGTATTCAGTTACCTATCTATTGATTTTTTTGCATTGCATTATGTGCGGCTAACTTTAGGGAGCGTGCATAAGTCTATTTGCAAAAGAAAAGGAACAAAACTGATTAATGCTGGTCACGTGACCACAGGGGAAAGTGTTTATTAAAAGTGTGTTTTTGAAACGATTTATTCATTAAACAATAGATGAAGAAAGAACAAATGATAACCATTTGGACCTTTGATTGTATATTGCCTAAACATCTGCATTAAAGTGGTATTGAACTCAAATTTGCACAAACCTCTGACAGACAGGGTTTTTATAACAGAAGAGACCTTTGTGGTCTCTTCAATCATATATACCTCTCCCTGCCTATCAGCAGTAATGGGCACAACTTGTAAGTTCAGATCCTCTTCAAGAGCTGTGCATTAATTCTTTTTTAATCTGTGTAGCGTTACTGCGTGTGATATTGCTAGGCTGGAACATATTTGTAAAACCAAAGACTGTGGTGAGGGGAACCTACCAAGACTTCTCACTCAGGTATTTTGCTCCATAAGGTCACCTTTCAGAACTTCAACAATGATTTAAAATGCTGCAACTATTTCTGTGAAAATGGGTGACTTCATGCCTCTAACTGCAAAGTGCACGTGCAGAAGATCCTGTGCATGATCCCTCCACAGAATGTAACTGAGTAGGTCTAAACAAAGAATAACAAAACATGCCTATATACTGTGATGTTATATTTACTCTATTCGGCATGATGTACTAGAAGGAAGTGGTACAGACACAACATTCTGCAGGGTGTGGGGTGCTGGGTATGCATAATAGCAGTTGTTCCACAGCAAAGATAGCAGCTGGTTGTATTTGATTTTTGCAGATTTAAAAAAATGTTACCATGCTTATCTAGTGCTTACTTCCAAAGAAGCCACCGATGTATGGTTCCCATGATTACGAATGACAACGTCCCTTTCGGCAATGCCATACCTCCTGACACACACCAAGGCTGGAGGAAGAGGCAATAAAAAGAACAAAAAATCAGGAACAGCAAAAAACAGTAATAAACTAAAATAAATGTGTTTGATACAACAAAGACAGTTCAAGGACTGAGTATTTTTGGACCCCGCCAGGTACCTGAATACTCACCTAGAAGCTGAAAGGTTATAGAATCTCTCCAAAACCCCTTCCACTGACCAGTGTGGTACTAAACGTTGGTGCTCAGAGTGTAGGTGGGGCCAGTTGATTGGTACCCAAGATGGAGTAAAGGTACACATAGACCATAGAAGCTGGCACAGTTATTATTTGGAAAAGTAGAAGTAACAGTTAAAACATATGGAAGACAGCAACAAGGAGCTCACTTACAGTTTCAAACACTATAGCAACAGAGCCTCAATATTACAAGCAACCTAGGTATAACAGCTTTTAAGAACGTGGTGCAGGTGCTCATAGTAACCAGGTAGGAAGGTCCTCCTCCCAACTCTCTAGGGTTGCCAGATGGCAGAGTCAGGCGTAGTGTCCCTGTGCTATCCCTCCTCAAGCGGAACCTCTCCATAGTGCTAAGTGCACTGTCCCTAGCCAGCAGGAAACCTGTGACTACACTATCTACTTCACAAATGTGCTCCAACTGCATCGGGACAGTGTTTTTTATTAGAAGTGTCCTCACTGAAGATGGTCATGGAGGTCATTTTGTGCAGCAGTATCCAGTCGGACAGCTGTACTCACTGATGACATCTTCAGAGGCCTCAGAGGAACAAAAGCTCCTCTCAACCTCTATTCCCTCTGCTTCACAAGAACTTTGTCTGTTGTCCATCGCTGCCATTCATAAAGAGTGCATTGTAAAGTGGTTATACCCTACTTAGAAAATGACAAAAAGAAAAAAGTGACTTGGACTGTTAAAGTGGTTATAAACCCTAAAAAAAAAACTGCAAGACAAAGGCATAATGAGCTAGTATGCATAGCAAACTAGCTCATTATGAATTACTTACTTGAGATCGAAGCCCCCGCAGCGGTCCTTGTTCACCGATCCGGCGGCCGACATCTCTCCCGGGGGTTACTCCTGGGTATCGTGGCTCTGGCGCTGTGATTGGCCAAAGCCGCGATGACGTCACACCAGCACATGCATGCGGGAGCCACCGGTAACGGCACAGTCCAACTGAAGCAAGGGCAATTGCGTGCCCTTGCTTCAGTTTGCTTAAGTGTGCATGTGCCGATGATGTCGGCACATGCCAATTCAGGGATATCATTATTGATATGATCATTATCATTATTAAAATTATTTGGGTGAAAAGAATTCCCTTTAGACATACATAGAATAGTAACAAATCAGTTTTCCTGATATATCACCCCCCAACAGTCATGTTTCGAAGATATCAATAAAACACATATAGTATATAGATCAAAAAAGGAGAGTGATAGTTGTCCCAACACGTTTCGCAGTTGTAGCTTCCTCAGGGGTTCAGGGAATATATAATATATATTTTCACAAAATGAAATATTATCTGAGCTGATGGAGAACCTGCAGGACCTGGTTTGGAGTGAAGTGTCACTGTGGATGATAATTGAAGGCAGTGCCCACACTCCCAGCCCTAAACATGTGCAAATCATTTTGGACCGAATATGAATATGGTTGAAATTAGTTTAATTTTGGTTTTGTATATTTGTTTTCTAATGAATTCCACATTTTCAGAACGATTTGAATTTGGATCGGCTGAAAAATTATTGACCGATTCAAATTCTGTGTGAAGAATAGCTGATTGTTAAGGAGCGGACTGGGAAGCTGCCACGTCCTTAACAACCAATGACTCATCAGCTGTCAGTGGGCTTCCCCAATGACAGCTGAAATGTAAACAAAACAAAATGTCTGCAACGAAAAATTCAGAAAAAAAAACAGCGTGGGGTCCCCCCCAAAATCCATACCAGACCCTTATCCGAGCATGCAGCCCGGCAGACCAGGAAAGGGGGGAGACGAGCGAGTACCATACCAGGCCACATGCCCCCTTTAACAAGCCCCCCCTTTTTTATATATATAATATTTATTTTAGTTTTCAAAAAGAAAATCATAACATGAAAAGAACATTACAGGAAAATATTGCCAATATTGCGTGATCAGGGATCACATACATCTCAACAACCTCGTACATGCATTCACAAATCAGGTATACAGAAGAAAAAGAAGAGGAAATGTTATGCTCCACATGGCAAAAAAGAAAACTTGGAGAACAAGCAAACAAAAAGGAAAAGAAAAATAGCTCAAGAGAAGCAATCATATTTATGTGTACTGGTATTCCAGGAACCCTAGCATCAAAGGTGTGGGTCTTAGTACCCTCAATTAAGTGGTACCTTCCCATATAAAAACAGTACACCCTGCTCCGCCGCCAAGCTGTGGGTGTGGCAGGTCCCCCCCCCCCATAGTGACTGGCCACTAAATGCACCCACAAAGTCACCATAGGAGAACTGCTGTTCATTGGCCAGGGCCAAGATACATCAGGTAACATACAGTAGGTGTAAAGGCCATTTAACCCCCCCCCCCCTTCTGTAAGGGTAGTGGGATCAAAAAGACACCTCACTCCCAAAGAGGAGGAAGAGGGCAAAAGAAAAGAAAAGGACACCAATATCATTAGACATCATATAGTTTTGTTTTCCCATCACGTCCATGTCTAGGGCACGCAAACCAGAGGGTAACCCATCAGAAAAAATAGACGGCAAAGGAACATGTGTTTAGGTTCGTTGACTCGCCTGGACAAGTTGCAGAAATGAGGGGTCAGCTAGCGCTAGTAATGCGATATCTAATCTAGAGGAAACCAAATGTGTCCCAGCGACATATTGCTTTCACGGTGCCCAGATGCATTCAAAGCGGTCTCTTTTACCTTTACAGGTAGCAATCCATTCTTCAGCTTCCATGATTTCAGTTATTTTCCTTGTCCAGTCCCCACGGCTGGGAATTTGTGCACTCTTCCAATGAATTGGTACAAGCCGCTTGGCTTGCGTTAAGCAAGTGAGGAAGGGCACTGCGTTTGTACTTCATTAAGGGAACCGTAGGGACATGGAGCAAGAAGTGGGCCAGCAACAAAGGAAGGTCAACCTCTAGAATATCATTTATACAATCCCTAACCCCACTCCAAAAGGGTCTGATCAAGGGGCATTCCCACCACACATGCAGTAGGGAGCCCCATTGGCCGCAGCCTCGCTAGCAAAGGTCAGAGGCAGAGGGATAAATCTGGGCTAGGGTTGCCGGCACCCGATACCACCTGGTCAATAGCTTATAGTTATTTTCTTGTGTTTTGGTATCTAGCGAGCTGGTGTGGGTCAATTGATACAAATGAAGCAGTTGTTCCTCAGTGAACTCATTCTGTAGTTTCCACTCCCACTCCTTAATATAGCCTGACTCGGATAGGGAAGCGTTGGAGAGAAGCAATTGATATAGGACTGAAATCATATGTGGGGTGGGTTCACTGGCAACCCAAAGGCGTTCAAAAGCCGTTAAGGTGGTCCTAATTTGTGAAGGGTGCCCATAGGAAGTTATGGAGCTGACAATATCTCCAGAGGTCTAGGGAGAAGGAACCATATCGCTCCCGTGGGGAGTCTACGGGTACTAGGACACCACCTTCTATAGATCTACCCAAGCTAACAGTCCCATCCTCTGCCCAAGTGCCAAGACAGGACAGTCTCCCCTGGGAGGGAATCAGGGGAAACCCCCAATTGGGGCCAAAGGTGACAACGATGGCGCTAGGGAGCTATTCAGTTTATCCCACACCTTAAGGGTATGTGTAGTTAAGGGTGACACCCAGCCTGAAAGACCTCTGTCTGCTGTGCTGACCCATGGAGAATAAGACAAATTATGGACAGCTAATGTTTTCTCCAGGGGGACCCATAATTTAGAGGAGGTGTGGAACCGACAGTTCAGGATCTGCTAAAGAGCAACTGCTCTGTAATAAAGTTTTATGTCAGGAATACCAAGACCCCCTAACCATTTGGGTTCTTTCAGTATTGTCATAGCTACGAGCAGTCTTTTGCCATTCCACACAAACTGTATGAATAAGTGTTGGAGCTCAAGAAAAAAGTGTTTAGGTAGGGGCACAGGCAACATCTGCAGGAAAAATAAAATCTTGGGTAAAATGGTCATCTTAATTATGTTAGTTGGGCCCAGCCATGTGAATGACACTGATTGAAGATCAGAATAGATTTTGTTGAGTAAGGGAACATAATTGGTCACATAAAGGGATAAAAATTGACTAGAGAGCTGTATCCCTAAGTATGCCAGGAAAGTGTTTGTCCAAGTAAAGGGGAAAGCTCCATGTAAGGATCCAGACAAGGCTGAAGGTAAAGTGATCGGCAATATCTCCGACTTTGTTTAGTGTATCTTAAAATTACATACCCTGCCAAAAGCCTTTAGTTCCTCCATCAGGTTTGGTAGCGAGACAAGGGGGTTCGTAACGTGGAACAGAATATCATCTGCATAGGCAGAGAGCTTGGGCTCCAATGAGCCCACCTGGACGCCTCCAATATCTGGGTTATCACTCACCCTGCGAAGCAAGGGTTCCAAGGTGAGAGCAAATAGGAGGGGTGACAAGGGGCACCCCTGCCTAGTTCTGGATGGGAAACCTGGAGAATAGGCTACTATTCACCTTAACCTGGGCAGTGGGCGATGAGTATAGAGCAGTAATCCAGCTCAACATGTGGGGACCAAGACCCAGCCTCTCCAAAACTGCCGTGGGAAAGTGCCAATCGACCCGATCGAACGTCTTCTCAGCGTCAGTGGAGAGCATTAGGTAGGGTAGGAGTTTAAGTAGTATAAAACCTGACTGTTCCAGGTGGTTGATCGATGGAAGTATGTGTTTCAGCCAATTGCCGAGATTCTTGGAAAAGATCTTTAGGTCCGTGTTAAGTAAAGAAATTGGGTGATAATTTTGGGGCAGGGTATGATCCTTACCCTCTTTTGGGAGGACAGTGATATGCGCCAATAGGGCCTCTTGCGGTGTACTAGCCCCGGTAGCTAGAGAGTTAAAGTATTTACACATGTGCTGTTGGAAGTGGGTGAAAAATGTCAACTAATAAGCTTTCATGTAGCCATCAGGCTCAGGACTTTTCCCATTAGGGAGGGATTTTACTGTGGATAACAATTCTACAGGGTAATTGGTGACTCCAGGGTGGCCTGCTGTTCAGGAGAAAGAGAAGGAAAGCCTGATGACGCAAGGTAAGCATCAATACGTGGTAGTTTAGATTCTAGGTTGGCATGAGAGCAGGCAGAGTCCAGATCGTACAGGGCAGTGTAATAGTCAGGAAACAGAGACGCAATTTTTGAGGTATGCACCGCTGCTGCGCCCATTGAGGTTTAGAGTTTGTGTACCCAAGTGGAGGCATGGTGTTTGTGGAAAGATCTTGCTAGCATCCTGCCACATCCTGCAATGCCTCAGGAGTTGCCCGTTGTTTATGACGCAACTCTGCCTGTTGTAATGCCGCCAAGACCCATTTAAAATCCGCTTGCCTCTCCTTTTTAAGTTTAGCACCCAGTGCGACAAATGTTTTACGAGCAACAGCCTTGTGGCTTTCCCAAAGGACACCGTCGCTGACCCCCTCCCTAGCATTTTCAGGAAAGAAATGTGCAAGAGTCTCAGTCATCTGTGCCATTACTGAAGCGTCATCTAAAAGGTTCTCATTACGTTTCCAGGACCCAGTTCTGGAGTCGAGCCTAGCAACAGGAGAGAAAATATGATTGGGGTGTGGTCAGAGATGGTGATCTGTTCTATAGTGGAGTCAGTCAAGTCTCTGGGGTTATTCGGATCCTACGATGGGGGGCAGAGTGCCCGATATGCTCTATCAATTTCCACTGAATCCGTAGGGGAGAGTCCCAAAATTTCTCGAAAAATGGCCTGTAGGGTTGGGACAATATCCCTGGCCGCTGTAGCCTCAGGCAACCCTCTGATTTAAATATTAGACTATGGCGACTACGATTCTCACAGTAATCTAGTTGGCATAGCAATGTTTCAATCTGCTGATCTTGCATTACACATTTTTCTTTAAGTTGCGTGATGGCAAGAAGCGCTTTCTAAAATTTCTGCTCCAGGGAATTTTAGCCAATTACCCAGCTGGGAGGTATCAGCCTTGAGCTGTTCTATGTCCTACTTAAATGCCTTTTCCACCCTGGTGGCAAAAGTGTTCCATCTTTAGTAGGGAGAGATCACATGTGCTGCTTCAGGTCTCTATCCCCTATTATGTCAGATATGTCCGATCCCAGGTCTTGGGATGCATTGGAGTGGGGGGAGGGGGGGGGGGATCAGAGATGCAGCTATTTGTTGGAGATGCTGGGCCGCCACCACGGATGCCTTGCCCTTCTCCTGTTCCGGCACCATCTTGGAGGTGCCTCCATGTGTACGCCGGGCCTCGAGGAAAAAAGAATCTATGCCGTCCCGGTATAGAGTTGCAGTCCCGCAAGGTTGGGATGAAGCTCTCTTGGGGTAAGACATGAACTGGATGTCCGATCAGGCTGCAGAGACTCCCGATTAAAGCTTTTTAAGCTGCAGTGTGTGCGGAGCTGCATTGTTCTGCTGCCTCACTCCTCCATGCACAAGCCACGCACTCAACAAGCCCCTTTTAACAATGTGAATGATTATGGGGTACATAGTACTTCTACCCATTCAAAAAAAGTGTAAAAAGTAAGTAAAGACACAACACGAGTTTTTGAGAAATCCTTTATTAAAAAATGAAAAATACATGTCCCCTGGTTGGCCCAGCATGCCCCGGTTGATAACTTTACAGGGGGTGTGAAAAATGTTCTGCTAACAGCCTGCAGCTCAGTCTATCTTCCATAATGTCGTCACCAGCTGACCTTTTTTTTTCTCTCCACAGATCTCTGGTAATGCTGGAATATGTAGTCCTGGAGCTGTAATACAGGCTCAATCTGTGTGGGGACTACATCTCTCATATGTCTCAGTTCCTCCCAGCAGGGTCTTGTCACTCCCAAAATGCACTCCCTTCCTCTGTGTCCTTCAGCCAATCACAACCTGTCCAGCATTTAGCTTACCCAAAATGGCCACCCCCCAGGGTTGAAGACACTTCATAGGCAAGCATTGTTCATTTTCTTCCCAAGATGATTACTGCAGTTCAGCATTGCAAGCAGTTCATAACCCTCCTTGTATCACAAGTAAGCAGTGTTGCCAACCATCTGCAGCATTTTTTACTGACAAAACATGGGGAATTTACTGGCAGAGCATATTTTTTACCGGCAACCTGAAAAATGACAGAACTCCTAAAACTAAGACAATTGATATTTAAACAGTATAAACACAATACCCATAACAAGTAATTTGCCTGGTTTACACTTAAAAAGTCAACACAGCATGACAAATTATCAGCCCCTGATATTTACAGACAGTTGTAAAAAGCACAGATTTTTATAAACTGTTCGTAAATTTACTAACGGTTGGCAACCCTGCAGGTGAGGAACAATTCCTCCACATAGAGAAAAAAGTTTGTAACCACTAGAAAACCTTGACTGAGGTAGAACAGGTGTCCCAATTCCTAATAAGATTACCTGCTATGCCATACCAACAAATTCTGTACCTATAACCACCAATAACCAAACCACACCAGAGTTTGGATACAAATTGGCCATCAAAAATAAAATGGGGGGGGGGGTTTGGGGGGGTTGAGGGATAAGGGAAGGGGGGCTGGCGTGAGTACACCTGTACTGGATCATGAAATTGCGTATGCCAGTACTCAGTGCTTAACCCGTTAGGGTATTGTTGCTGTAACCAAATACAAATTGGCCAGCCTTTTATTAAGATGTAACAATAGTAACAATAACCAATTCCTTTAAAACAGAAATATAGGTATTAAGGCTGATCTTTGGAGGCACAAAACTGGTTCATTTTTATCAGTGGAACAATAGGCCTCCAGCCGTAACACACCAGCTCAGAGACAATAACCAAAGTATCCACAGAGCCTGCTATGTCCCCAGTCAACCCATCGTTAACTGGAATGCATCCGAGGACGCCATACCACAGATGCGTCCCCAACCATTACCCGAGGATGCCATACCACAGCTGGGTCCCCAACCATAAGACTATCACTGATTTTTTTACCGCCTCCAAAGACCATAACCACCAGGCTGCTGTGACTTTAAACCAAAACACAGGTACAGTGGGTGGGCAGTTCTGTCTCTGTCCAATGACCACCGACTGAAGTATCCATTTCTCCGCCTCTTCGTGTGCTTGCCCAAAGCCCCACCTGGACCCCTCACTTCCACCAATTAGGTTGTACATAAACCATACCCACCATTCCTTAACCACTTACCTCCCTGTCTCCCCTATTCACCCAGTCATGCATGCCCTTCACTTTTTTTGCTTCGTGCCCACTTGACTATAATAATGGTGTTGCTCTCTTTCAGCAAAATTTTCCAGTTATTTGGTAATTCTATATTGAGATTCCAATGGAGGAGGGTGAAACTGTCTCTTGACTTTGCAATGTCTGAGGCATTTTGGTCAGAACAGAGGATTCTGCTGGGAAGAGACCACCAGAGCCATTATAACAGTGGTCATCAACCCTGTCCTCAGGGCCCACTAACAGGCCAGGTTTGCAAGATAATTGAAATATATCACAGGTGATAACATTTGCTGCTCAGTGATTGCAGTATTCAGTATTGCATCTCCCCAAGGTAATACATAAAATCTGGCCTGTTTGTGGGCCCTGAGGACAGGGTTGATTACCACTGCATATATAATGTATATGTGATTATTCTTGCTTGCCGAAGGATCAGTTTTCGTTGAAACTGCTCTTTAATCTAAAAAAAAAAATTAAAAAATTTGTGTCACTAAAAATAAAGAAACAAAGAGGCTATCTGACATTCACACTTGCAGTGGTGCAATTACAGTGTGAGGCAATCACCGCAGACTAATACCTGCATTTACAAATGCTTTCCTTCAACCAGGACCACATAATGTATCCATTACTATGCACAGCCAAATATAGCCTGCATGTGAAAAATAAAATTCATTTTGTAGGTGTGTCTGATTTTGTATTGTGGATTACATATAAGGAAGGGTACATATCAATTGCTGCCCATGTAAAGGATAAGGATCTACTTGCAGTCATGGTGTAGTCACCGCACAGTGAAATGCTTCTAAGAAGACACTACACACCTTTACTTTTCCTTGGGACCTTGTCCTAAATTTGTTCATCCTCAATACACTGTGGTTATTTCTCAGTTGCTTTCCTTTTTAATCTGTCCAGGGTCGGTTGACCTGCGTCCCTTTGACTTTTGAAGTACTACAAAGCCCAGCATAGCCTGCCAAGACGTGACCATTCCCTGGCATCCATAGGCTTTCATTCGCCCGTGTTTGGCTCTTTACAATTTTGCACAGATGTTTTGCAAGGCCGTCTAGTCACTCCTGCATTCCCCTTCTACCTGGCGCTACGGGAAACCATTTCAGAGAATCCTCGTCTGGACGCCAGGCAGGACTCAGAGTTCGTAGCCCGCGATTAGCAGTATACGTGGCCTCGGATGAAGCTGCCAGTAATTTCTTTTTTATTAGTATTCAATAGACCTATAAATTTCTTCAGTAACACCAGGGAGAGATGGCAGGTGCACGGCCGGCCTGTTCAGGTCCCTCCCTCCTGCTTCCTGGCGGTCTCCGGCGAGCCGCTTTTTAAACCATTAGCTGTTTTTTTTTCCTGAGTGGATTCCTTCACCTATTTCCCCCCCACACCCTCCACTTTAACAATTGTTATTCTGGCTGCATACTGCTCAGAGGGAACAACCTGTTTATGCCAGGTGGAAATCCTGCTTTTGCCTTTAAAGTGTACCTGTCATTTTGTAGGCTGAGCCTCTGCTCCCTAAGAAGTAATGATGTGGTTGAGGTGTGAGGTACAGAGTGTCTCAACCACATCATTACTTCTTAGGGAGCAGAGTGCAGTGACACAGTTTCCCAGACAAATCATGGACTTCTTACATTTGAGCATGACCCGAGCCCTCGCATTTCATTGTCTACATGTGGCAGGTGTGGGGGCAACACTCATTGAAATGTGCTACAACCCACACCAACCAACACTTAAATCATTTTTGATTTCTTTGTGACTTGTTTTCATTTTTAACACCAATAATGCAGTTGGCTTTATATTTTGTTTTTCATAGAATATCTGCCTCTCTCACTTTCCCTTTTATTTCATGTCTCTGTTTTCTTCCACTGGAGGCTGAGCATTGCAGAGGTGTCTCTGGAGGCTGGGCATTTTTATAGTGGTCTCTGGAGGCTGGGCATTGTATAGTGGTCTCTGGAGGCTGGGTATTTTATAATGATATCTGGATGATGGGCATTTTAAAGTGGTTGCTGGAGACTGGGCATTTTTTAGTGGTCTCTAAACTCTAGGTAATGCATATATGTCTATGGAGGCTGGATATTTTTCCAGTGGTCCATTGGGGGAGGGCATTGCCTAATGATCTCAAAAGTGTAGGCATTGCATATATGTCTCTGGAGGCTGGGTAATTTATAGTGGTCCCTGGAGGCTGGGAATTTTAAATTGGCCTGTGGAGGCTGGGCATTGTCTAGTGGTCTCTAAAATCTAGGCTATCATACACTATATGTCTATAGAGGCTGGGCATTTCATAGTTATATTTGGATGATGGGCGTTTTAAAGCGGCTTCTGGAGGCTTTGCATTTTATAGTGGTCTCTGGAGGCTGGACATTTTATAGTAGTCTATGGAGGCTCAGTATTTTATAGTGCTCGCTGAAGCCTGGGTATTTTTTAATGATATCTGAATAATGGGCATTTTAAAGTGGTCTCTGGAGGCTTGCCATTTTATACTGGTCTCTCGTGGCTGGGTATATTATAGCATTCTCTAGAGGCTGGGCATTTTATACTGGTCTCTGGAGGCTGGGTATTTTATACTGATCTCTGGAGGCTAAGCATTTTATATTGTTATCTGGATGATGAGAATTTTAAATTGGTCTCTAGAGGCTTGGCATTTTATAATGGTATCTAGATGCTAGGCATTTTATATTGTTGTTGGGATTATGGGCATTTTAAAATGGTCTCTGGAGGCTGGGTAGTATAAAGGTCTCTGGAGGCTGAGCACTTTTAATTTGTGTCTGGAGGCTGGGCATTTTATAGTGGAATCTGGATGATGGACAATTTATAGTGGTTTCTGGAGGCTGATCATTTTTCACTGGTCTATAAAGGATGGATATTCTCTACAAATCCCAGGAGGCTGGGCATTTTTAAATGGTTTCTCCAGGCTGGGTATTTTATAATGGTCGCTTGAGGCTTGGTAATTTAAAGTTGTCTGTGGAAGCTGAGTATCTTATCATGGTTTCTGGATGCTTGTTTGTTTTACTGGCCTCTGTAGGCTAGGTATTTTAAAGTGGTCTCTGTAGGCTGGACATTTATATTGGTATCAGGATGCTGGACATTTTAAGGTAGCCTCTGAAAGCTGGGTATTTCATAGTGGTCTCTGGAGGCTGGTATTTTATCAGGATTTCTGGAATCTGGGCATTTTAAAGTTGCCTCTGAAGGCTTAGCATTTTATAGTGGCCTTCCAAGGCTAGGCATCTTAAAGTGGCATTTGAAGGGTGACCATTTTACAAGCATCAGTAAAGACTGGACATTTTATAGCAGTCTATAGAGGCTGGGCATTTCATAACAGTGCCTGGAGGCTGAACATTTTTCACTGATTCATAAATGCTGGGTATTTTCTACTGGGCCCAGAATGGGCGTTTTAAATAGGTCTATGAAAGCTGGATGTCTTACAGTGACGTATGAAAGCTTGATATTTCATACTGCTCTCTGGAGTGTGAGCATTTTAAAGTTAAATCTGAAGGCTGAGCATTTCATACTGTCCTTTAAGGGCTGGGCATTTCTATTATAATATGATCCTTAGTGACCCAGAGGATTCAGAATCGAATGCCTCTGAAAACTTACGCTGCATGGCCTCCCTGATTCTACAAAGCCTGCAAAAGGACCCTAGGATTCGTGGTATCAAGGAGAGGGATCATTACTGGCTGGCAATCATTCTTGATCCACATTACAAGGGTAAAGTTGCAGAACTCATCCTGCCTTTGCAGAGGGAGCAGAGGATGAAACATCCTCAGGAGGCTTGAAGAAAGGTTTGTGTAATGCATTTCCAGACCCTGGGAGGTTACCATTTCCTGGTGCTGGACAACATGTTGCTGTGTTTTCGTTCAGTCAGAGGAAGAGAGAAGAGAGAGGAGTGGAGAAGGTGGCCGGCTGACCGATGCCTTTAAACAATTTTTCAGTCCTCAGCGCCAAGGTCTGGTCGATTCACGCAACCATCACCAGTGTCTGCATTATATGGTGCAGGAATATCTAGGAGCAAGAGCAGACTCGGAGACCTTTTCAACAGAGCATCCACTTGGTTACTGGGTCTTGAGGATGGACCACTGGCCAGAAGTTGCTCAATATGCAACTGAACTACTGGCCTGTTCTGCATCCAGCGTGCTTTCTGAATGCACATTCAGTGCTGCTGGAGGGTTTGTAATGGATCAAAGAGTGCGCCTGTCCACAGACTCCATTGATAGGCTCACATTCATAAAAATGAATCAGTCTTGGATCAGCAGCTATCAAGCACCTGATGCTGATTAAGTGATTGAATTTGCTATGAATCTGGGATCCCTTAAAGACTGCCTATGCTGACTATACTAGTCCTCCTCAATCTTGATGATGTAAGCTTCCAACAATATTTTTGGTTTAGGGTGCCACCACCACCACCCAAGGCACAATTTTTCTGCCCCTGTTTAACAAGGGCATGTACTTACAATTTTTGATCTAATATTTCACAGCAGGGCCCGTTCCTGCGCCCAACAAGAGTATCTGTGAGGGGTTACAGTGTTGTGGCACAATCAATACCAACACCCAAGGCCCAATTTTTCTGCCCCTGTTTAACAGGGGCATGTAATTAACATTTTTGATATAGTATTTCACAGCAGGGCCTGTTCCTGCACCCAACAAGAGTAACTGTGAGGGCTTACAGTGTTCTGGCGCCACCAAAACCAAAGGCCCAATTTTTCTGTCCCTGTTTAACCGCTTGCCGACTGCCTCACACAGATATACTGTGGCCGAATGGTGCGGCTGGGAAAAACTCTGTGCGGGTACGTCGTCCCCTTTAGGAGCCGCCAGAGGGTGCGCGCGCGCGCCTGCTGCACGGCGGGGGACCCCTGACAAATCCCTGTTCTGTCAGGGGAGATGAGACCTAGCGTTTGTTCCTACTAAGTAGGAACAATGGCTAGGTCTCCTCCCCCAGTCAGTCCTATCCCCATACAGTTAGAACACATACAGGGAACACACATTTAACCCCTTGATCGCCCCCTAGTGTAAACCCCTTCCCTACCAGTGACATTTACAAAGTAATCAGTGCATTTTTAATACACTGATCACTGTATAAGTGTCAGTGGTTCCAAAAATGTGTCAAAAGTGTCCGATCTGTCCGCCGCAATGTCGCAGTACCGCTAAAAATCGCAGATTGCCACCATTACTAGTAAAAAAAAATAATAATAATACAAATGCTATAAAAATGCCATAAATCTTTCCCATAGATTGCAGACGCTATAACTTTTGCGCAAACCAATCAATATACGCTTATTGCGTTTTTTTTACCAAAAAATATGTAGAAGAATATATATTGGCCTAAATTGATGAAGATATTTGTTTTTTAAAAACATTTTTGGGGATATTTATTATAGCAAAAAGTAATTGTCGCTTTTTTTGTTCATAGCGCAAAAAATAAAAACCGCAGAGGTGATCAAATACCACCAGAATAAAGCTCTATTTGTGGGGGAAAAAAAAGGACGCAAATTTTGTTTGAACACAGCATAGCATGACCACGCAATTGTCAGTTAAAACGACACAGTGCCAAATTGTAAAAAGTGCTCTGGTCAGGAAGGGGGTAAAATCTTCCGGGGCTGAAATTAACAGGGGCATGCAATTAAAATTTTTGATATTATATTTCACAGCAGGGCCCGTTCCTGCACCCAACAAGAGTAATGCCCCGTACACACGGTCGGATTTTCCGATGGAAAATGTCCGATCGGAGCGTGTTGTTGGAAATTCCGACCGTGTGTGGGCTCCATCGGACATTTTCCTTCGGATTTTCCGACACACAAAGTTGGAGAGCAGGAGATAAAATTTTCCGACAACAAAATCCGTTGTCGGAAATTCCGATCGTGTGTACACAAATCCGACGGACAAAGTGCCACGCATGCTCAGAATAAATAAAGAGATGAAAGCTATTGGCCACTGCCCCGTTTATAGTCCCGACGTACGTGTTTTACGTCACCGCGTTTAGAACGATCGGATTTTCCGACAACTTTGTGTGACCGTGTGTATGCAAGACAAGTTTGAGCCAACATCCGTCGGAAAAAATCCTAGGATTTTGTTGTCGGAATGTCCGAACAAAGTCCGACCGTGTGTACGGGGCATAACTGTGAGAGCTTTCAGTGTTCTGGCGCCACCAAAACCAAAGGCCCAATTTTTCTGCTCCTGTGTAACAGGGGCATGTAATTACTATTTTTGAAATAATAGTTAAGCAGGGCCCGTTTCTGCGCCCAACAAGATTAACTGTGATGGGTTACAGTGTGCTGACGCCACCAAAACCAAAGGCCCAATTTTTCTGCCCCTGTTTAACAGGGCCATGTAATTACATTTTTAATACAATATTTCACAGCAGGGCCCGTTCCTGCGACCAACAAGACTAACTTTGAGGGGTTTGTGTTCTGGTACCACCAACACCTAATGCCCAGTTTTTCTGCAGAGTATATAAGGCAGGCCGTATATACTGTGTATATATATATATATATATATATATATATATATATATATATATATATACTGTTGTTCAGTGTATATAGTGCCTGGGGGCCCCCCACACCATTTTTTTTTAAATATTGGTGCTGGGTTCCCCTTAATATCCATACCAGACCTAAAGGGCCTGGTATGGATTTTGGGGGGGGACATCCACGCCATATTTTTTGGTATTTTTATCTATATTACCGGGATCCGACAATACATTACAGCCGCGAGCAGTTTTACATGAAATTTTTTCCTTTAGAATTGTAATTTTGCTGTGGTACTGTTATAAACATGGGAAAGATGCGCTACTTTACAGGCATACTAAGGACACACCCCAGGCATGATATATAAAGGAATATTTCATTTTTATTGTTTCACTTTAAGCATTATTAAATCACTGCTCCCGAAAAAAACTTCAGTTTTTAAAACTTTTTTTGCATTGATACAAGTCCCCTGGGGCAGGACCCGGGTCCTAAAACACTTTTTATGGCAATAACTTGCATATAAGCCTTTAAAATTAGCACTTTTGATTTTTCACGTTCGCGCTACTTTACAGGCATACTAAGGACACACCCCAGGCATGATATATAAAGGAATATTTCATTTTTATTGTTTCACTTTAAGCATTATTAAATCACTGCTCCCGAAAAAAACTTCAGTTTTTAAAACTTTTTTTGCATTGATACAAGTCCCCTGGGGCAGGACCCGGGTCCTAAAACACTTTTTATGGCAATAACTTGCATATAAGCCTTTAAAATTAGCACTTTTGATTTTTCACGTTCATGTCCAATAGACTTTAACGTTGTTCGCGTGTTTGCATGAATTTTTTGCCTGTTCGGATGTTCTACTGTGAACGGAACCGGGAGGTGTTCGGCTCAACCCTAGTCTCTAACAGTGGCAGCCGCTCATTAGGGGCGAATGGGCGCCTCCCCCTCAATCCATGTGCCCGGCCCCCTAATCTACATGTAGGGTGCCGGACGCATGGATTTTGTTTTTATCTAGAAGCACATCATTAGAGCCTGAGGCTTTAATTGGCTTCAAAAAGGGTTGGCTCAGGGCACAGAGCACTGCACCCTGAGCCAACCCTGTTGTGTGACATGAGCAAATTAATATTTGCTAATGTCTTCCTGTTTCTCCTCCCGGCCAATCAAGAAGCGAGTCCTGAGACCCCATTGGCCGGAAGTCCTAAGACCCCATTGGCCTGGAGTCCGGAGACCCGACTGGCCGGGAGGAGAAGTGACGGCCGGGACATGCAGGTCACAGAGGGGGGAAGCCACCATCGGAAAGTGCAGGGCTGACAGCGGCCTGACGGGCGATCCGGCAACCAGGGGGGTGGGCGGTATTGTCAATGGTGTGGATGGGGGGGGCTCTGGTCAGATCTGTCTGTCTGTCTTTTTAGATTAGCATTGTATTCTAGTTGCTGGAGGCTGGGCATTTTATACTGGTCCCTGTAGGTTGGGTATTTCATATTGGTCTCTGAAGGCTGGGCATTAAATATTTTATGTAACTGTATGTATTATATAATTCTGCACCAGATAGGGCCAAATGGATTTTCACATTGCTTAGCATCATAGATGTGCGCAACCTTTTGCCCACCCGAGAGCTCAAACACACATGCGTGTGTGTGTATATATATATTGTGGCAGTGTGGTACCCTGTCAGGGTCTAAATAGACGTTATAACCCAGGATTCTCAACCAGACAGGTTGAGGAACTCCAGTAGGTTTGCTTAATTCAGAGGAAACTGGCTTTTCGGTTTCCTCATTGTTTCGTAAAGTCAGTTTTGGGACCTGAAGCCTGGCAATTTCTAAGACCCCCCACACATACTTCGATTTTCTGCAGATTTTTGTCTTGAGATTTACCAAAACCATATAATATTGGGTCAAACCTTAAGAGTTTCCAATTGTATGCAATCAGGCAGGCCCTTGCACTACATGGTTTTGGTAAATCTGAAGACAAAAATCTGCAGAAAATCTAATAGTGTGCATGGGGCCTTAGAGATCCAGGTAGGATGAAATGTCCAATCCTGGGTACAGGTTTTTGGAATCACCAGCACACTAATTGGTCAGGTGTGTGCTAGGCTTTTAGTAGTGACTTGTCCATGGTTCTGGGCTCCACCCCGGCAGACAGGGGGTCTTCACCTAGGAGAGGGGTGGGAGCCAGAGCAACAAGGGGCTGTTAGCTGGATAAGGTGTGTGTCTGTGAAAGGACAATTGGTAGGAAACAGACAAGGGCTTGAAGAGTTAAGCCTTGTACACACGGTCTGATTGTTGGATGACTGAACGCCTGCTGGGAGTGTGCAGGATTTTGTCTAGCATACTAACTATCCGCAAATTGTCGTTTGACAAACACAAACGTAGTGACGTACTATGAGGGTATAAAGAGGAAGTTCATTTCTCAAGCGCCACCCTTTGGGCCCCTTCTGCTAATTTCATGTTAGTAGAAGTTTGGTGAGCGTTCATTTGCGATTTGCAGATCGTACGAAACAAATGCCTTTTAAAATACGTTTGGCATAACTACATGCAAAGCAGCTTCATTATTATCCCATTAAAGAAGATGAGAATTTTGACATTTCATCAATTGCCGCGTCACGTTTGTTAATTCTAGATTATGAACAGTAGAAATAGTTTACAAGACCAAACTCTTCCCAGTCGTTCCTTCATTCCGATCATGCGTGTTTGTACTTTCGACTTTTGTGTGACGGATTTGTGTACTGACCATCCGAAAATCAGACGTGGAGCCGTCATTCGCCAATAATTTACTAGCCTGTCATCCAACATTTGTTGTCCGAAAATTGGAAAACAATTGTCGAAAGGAACGTACTAACGGTAACAGTAAGAATTTCGGACAACAGCCTGTCAAACGACAATCCCCTTCTGAATTTTGCATCATGTGTATGAGGCTTAGGACCAGAACCACAGGGCTGTATGTTTAAGCCAGGAGGTTCAATATCATATTGTTTGGATGGAAGTGCAATGCAGAATACCCTTGTGAGGGAAACTCATTATTTTCTATTTCTGGAACTTTGAACTTTCGTTTGATGCTAGTCTTCACTATATACTGTGTGTGATGTGTGTGTGTATATATATATGTATATATATATATATATATATATATATATATATATATATATATATATATATATATATATATATATATATATATACAGTGGGGACAGAAAGTATTCAGACCCCCTTAAATTTTGCACTCTTTGTTATATTTTTTTTCCTCATTAATGTACACACAGCACCCCATATTGACAGAAAAACACAGAATTGTTGACATTTTTGCAGATTTATTAAAAAAGAAAAACTGAAATATCACATGGTCCTAAGTATTCAGACCCTTTGCTCAGTATTTAGTAGAAGCACCCTTTTGATCTAATACAGCCATGAGTCTTTTTGGGAAAGATGCAACAAGTTTTTCACACCTGGATTTGGGGATCCTCTGCCATTCCTCCTTGCAGATCCTCTCCAGTTCTGTCAGGTTGGTTGGTAAACGTTGGTGGACAGCCATTTTTAGGTCTCTCCAGAGATGCTCAATTGGGTTTAAGTCAGGGCTCTGGCTGGGCCATTCAAGAACAGTCACGGAGTTGTTGTGAAGCCACTTCTTTGTTATTTTAGCTGTGTGCTTAGGGTCATTGTCTTGTTGGAAGGTAAACCTTCGGCCCAGTCTGAGGTCCTGAGAACTCTGGAGAAGGTTTTCGTCCAGGATATCCCTGTACTTGGATGCATTCATCTTTCCCTCGATTGCAACCAGTCGTCCTGTCCCTGCAGCTGAAAAACAACCCCACAGCATGATGCTGCCACCACCATCCTTAACTGTTGGGACTGTATTGGACAGGTGATGAGCAGTGGCTGGTTTTATCCACACATACCACTTAGAACTAAGGCCAAAAAGTTCTATCTTGGTCTCATCAGACCAGAGAATCTTATTTCTCACCATCTTGGAGTCCTTCAGGTGTTTTTTTTAGCAAACTCCATGCAGGCTTTCATGTGCCTTGCACTGAGAAGAGGCTTCCGTCGGGCCACTCTGCCATAAAGCCCCGGCTGGTGGAGGGCTGCAGTGATGGTTGACTTTCTACAACTTTCTCCCATCTCCCGACTGCATCTCTGGAGCTCAGCCACAGTGATCTTTGGGTTCTTCTTTATCTCTCTCACCAAGGCTCTTCTCCTCCGATAGCTCAGTTTGGCCGGACGGCCAACTCTAGGAAGGGTTCTGGTCGTCCCAAACGTCTTCCATTTAAGGATTATGGAGGCCACTGTGCTCTTAGGAACCTTAAATGCAGCAGAAATTTTTTTGTAACCTTGGCTAGATCTGTGCCTTGCCACAATTCTGTCTCTGAGCTCTTCAGGCAGTTCCACTGACCTCATGATTCTCATTTGCTCTGACGTGCACCGTGAGCTGTAAGGTCTTATATAGACAGGTGTGTGGCTTTCCTAATCAAGTCCAATCAGTATAATCAAACACAGCTGGACTCAAATGAAGGTGTAGAACCATCTCAAGAATGATCAGAATAAATGGACAGCACCTGAGTTAAATATATGAGTGTCACAGCAAAGGGTCTAGGGCTGAAACAACTAAATGATTAATCGACAACTAATCGATTATGAAATTAATCGATTACTATTTTCATAATCGATTAATCGGCCAGTAACATAATGGGGTTAAAAAAGCTAAAATTAGCCCTATATAGTACAAAGAGAGCAAATAATCTCTACTGTAAATATTACTTTCACTGTTGCACAGTAAAAAAACAAATTTTTAATTTTTTTTTTTAACTCCATTATGTTACTAAATGTCTTAGGCCTGGTTCCTACCCATTTGTTTTTTGGTGCTTTTTGCAGAAATGCACTACAGTTCACTTAACGTTCACATCTATGCTTTTTTCAGCTGCTGTGTATTTGGAAAGGGTCAAGGACCTTTTTTAATGCAAAATGGTGCTTTTTTGGTTCAATATACTCCAATGGAGAAGCTGCAGAAAAGCATGTAATATTACAGTTCTGTTTGAAAATCTGCAAAACAGTCTAGAATTTTTTTTTTTTCTTTAAATAAAAAAATTTGATCTGAGTCTGATGATATTTACCAGATTCAACCTCCAATAGTATATACAGTATATATCTTCTGTCTGTTATTCTCAGAGAGGATTAAAGATTTTACTCCCTAACCATATCGTTGGTTATTTATATTTACCCCTGCGTATAAAGATATTTAGTAATAAATTGCCTTTTTTAAACTTTACATATTAACTAAATTATACACCACACTTTTATTAATCGATTAATCGAAACAATAATCGGCCAACTAATCGTTTATGAAAATAATCGTTAATTGCAGCCCTAAAAGGGTCTGAATACTTAGGACCATGTAATATTTCAGTTTTTCTTTTTTAATAAATCTGCAAAAATGTCAACAATTCTGTGTTTTTCTGTCAATATGGGGTGTTGTGTGTACATTAATGAGGAAAAAAAATGAACTTAAATGATTTAAGCAAATGGCTGCAATATAACAAAGAGTGAAAAATTTAAGGGGGTCTGAATACTTTCCGTCCCCACTGTATACACAGTACTGTGCAAAAGTTTCAGGCAGGTGTGAAAAAAATGAAACTGTAAATTAAGAATGCTTTTAGAAATCAATATAATATAATGGTTTAATTCTACACAGCGTGAGTAGATCACCTATTGACCCAATAATGGGATGCTATGAGGTATTCAGTAGATTTGTTATTTATTTTTTGTATGTTCATAATTTTTTTTACTTTGAACAGTATTGTCCATCTGATTTCCGCTGAAGAAGAGCAAGCCACGAAACACGTCGGTCATATGGGCTGAAGTTTCTCTGTGTTACAGATTTTTATAGCAGAAAGTTTATGTTTATATGGGTGACTGTAAGATCAGCATGTCATTAAGAACTGTCTTCAGCGTAAGGAAGAACAAGGAGTCCTGCATTACATGTAGACATAGAAGGATTTGAGGCAGGCTACATCCACAGAAGATCTGTGGTTAATTCCAAGTTCCAAGATGTTTGGAACAACCTACCTACTGGTAACCGGCGCCGCAGGGGGTGATTAGGGCGTGCAGACACACCCTGTACGCACACCTATGCTTAGAATTTTAAAAAGGCAAGAAGGAGAAGATCGGTACTCCCCTTTAAAAGAAATTCCAAGAGGAATGTGAAGGCTGACATTTCTGGTCTTCTTCTGAAATTCCCAGCTGTTTTTAATCCTTTCTAAGTCCTCAACAAGCATGCAAATCAGGAAACTCAGAATGTAACCAGAATTCTTAATTTGCATACTTGTTCCAGATCAGTGAATCCAAAAGCATTGAAGCCAGTGGTTCAAACACAGCCAGACAATGAGTATTTTCCAAAGGAAAGGTCAGCAATGGCAACCCCTATATTCTCTTAACACACGTTTCTTTAAATATCTGACCAAGTGAGCGATACATTTTTAGATTTTCAGTGGTTATTATACGTTGGAGGTCAAATCCTTGGACAGAATTAATGGATTATGATGAGTATTAAAACAGACATGGACAGTAGAACAATGATATTCTGTCAGTTTGTAGAGAAACAGATGACTGGACGAATGAGTCAGTGTTTATGTTTATATAACAACACCAAAGACATAAACAGCTCCCAAGAACAAACCCAAACAACACAGAAACACAAAATGTCCTGCGCAATATAACTGACACTATAAGGTCGGCTTTACACTCCCCTGATGCGGTCCTGCTGCACTTTGGCAAAGCATAGCTAAGCTGCGGTTTTCCTGCTCTTTCCTGTAGACTTCTATGAGGTTCAATGGCTTTGGTGCAGTTTCAAAAAGTGCACCAAAGATGCAGCATGCAGTAGTTTTGTTGTGCTTTCTGAAACTGCACCAAAACTGCAGAACCTCATAAAAGTATATAGGAAAGCATGGCTAACCCACACGAAAACCACAGGTTAGTTGCGCTTTAGCAAAAGCGCAGTGGGGCAGTGTAAAGCCGCCCAAAGGCTTGGTTCACACTTACAGGAACGACCAAGCACAGACATGTTTCCACATGTTTTTTTGTGCATTCCCAACTGTCATGTGTAGGGCAGCCCATTCATTTAATTGGGCTACCCTGCATGCGAGAAACAGGGAAAAGTAATCCCTGACTCCCTGAGGTTTGGCGCACTTGAAAATGTGCTTTTGTAAATGGATGGTGTGCCACTAACAATTAAAGGCACCGTTCCGTGTCTTCTAAAGGGCAGCACGTCTCTCTGTGTGTCAGGAAAGCACTCAATTTTGCACACATTCCCAAAGTGCTAAGATCTAAACTTAGCATGAGGCTTGATTTACACTTGCAGTTGGGGGGGGGGGGGGGTGGTAGAAATAGTCGGTTTGGCAGTGTTTCTACCACCCCTCAACCAACCCCTCTTAAACTGCAAAGGCAGATGAATGGGGGTGTACACATGCTAAGTACTTGACTAGGGTAGTTCAGATCCCACCTGTTTAGCAGTATTTTATAAATTGGCACCCATCTCCAACAATGAGTGGAGCTAAATGGCTGGTTCGGCCTTTTATTAATCTCCCTGTCGGTTTTCCCGAGTGTGGCTCGGGGTTAAATTTCAGTACCATTTGCGGTAACCCCGAGCCACACTCGGGATTGCATTGCAGGATCTTGGTGCAGGTTACTTACCTTGTCCCCAGGATCCTGCGATGCCCCCCCCGCTGTGTCTGTGGGCTCTGTCCTCCGCCCAATGCTCTGTGTGCCGGGCTCTGTTCCCTGCGAACTCATGGAGATGGAGCCCGGCGGCAAATTCAAAAAATAGAAAATTCATAACACATAAAGTACACTGTAATCTTACAGATTATATTACTGTATGAAATCATTTCACATCCCTTTTGTCCCTAATGTTTTGTCCAGTGCCCTGCATGCAGTTTTATATTCTATATACTGTTCTTTCTGCCTGGAAACTTGACACTGTCCATAGCAACCAAAAAGTGTCCCTTTACGTCAAAAGTGGTTTTAGACCAGCTAGAAAACAGCGATAGTAAATTAGAACACTTGCAGAATTGAGCAATAGTGAATCGTGGGGAAATTTATTTTATTATTATTATATTATTATTTTTTATAATTATTTATAGTTATTTATTATATTATAATTTATGATTTTGTGTTTCAAACTTTATCATACCCATACTACTAGACTCTTGTTTGGACAGATTTAAGTGTTATTGCTAACAATTACAGGCCTACAATATAACACGCCAATCAATTTTCTATGCAAAACAATTGTACCGCTTTGAGACGCAAAATTCTGACATAATCATACTGCCAGGGTGGTTAAACAAAAAACAAAAATAACTGAAAAAATAAGACAGTCATAACAATCCAGATCCAAGAATGACTGCAGATCCTTGACAACACCATCTCTCACAGTCTGTGGTTCCATTAAAGTGTAACTTCAGGCAAAAGCGAACTAACTCTAAACCTGCTCTGTGCCACATTCTAATTTATCTAACCCTGTAAAGCAAAAATCGCTGTACTAACCTATTCTGCAGTCGATCCAGTTCGGTTTCAAGCAGCGGAAGCTGTGTGTAGGAGAGGACCGACAACAGCTGTACGTGCAGGAACTGTAGTATATCAGAGGTCGACCGATATGGGTTTTTCTCTGGCCGATGCCGATATTTAGAAATCACGGTGGCCGATGGCCGATATGTGATGCCAATCTTTTTTTGGGCCGATATATTAGGCTGATTTTTTTTTTTTTCTTTTTCCTTCATCTCATAAAATCTAACAGTTAGGCCCCTTTCACACTGGGACATTTTTCAGGCGCTTTTGGGCTAAAAATAGCGCCTGTAAAGTGCCTGTAAAATGGCTCCCCTGCAGTCTCAGTGTGAAAGCCCGAGTGCTTTCACACTGAGGCGATGCGCTGGCAGGATGTTAAAAAAAGTCCTGCAAGCGGCATCTTTGGAGCGGTGTATACCACCACTCCTGCGCATTGAAATGAATGGGCACCGCTGCCAAAGCGCCTGCAAAGCGTTTCGGCAGCGGCGCTTCAGGGGCGCATTTAACCCCTTCCTCGGCTGCTAGCTGGGTTATAAGCGCCCTGCTAGCAGCCGAATAGCGCTGCTAAAATGACGGTAAAGCGCCGCTAAAACTAGCAGCTTTTTACCGTCAACGCATGCCCGCTGCAGTGTGAAAGCAGCCTTAAGTGATACAGAAAATTTTTTACATTTAAACATATATTAAACAAAACAAACCTCCAATCAGTTCACTTGTATGTAGAATTTAGATAAAAAAAAAAACTATATCTTAAAAATAAATACACAAAAACAGGTAATCAAAACTTTTGGACGAAAAAAAATGGGCTAACTTTACTGCTTATTTTTTTTAAAAATTTATTAGTGTATTTTTTTTTTTAAAAATTGCGTTCGAAAGACCGATGCGCAAATACCGTGTGACATAAAATATTGCAACAACCGCTATTTTATTCCCTAGGGTCTTTGCTAAAAAATATATATATATAATGTTTGGGGGTTCCAAGTGATTTTCTAGCAGGAAATACAGGATTTTTACTTGTAAGCAACAAATGTCAGAAAAGATTTAGTCTTTAAATGGGTAAACTGAGAGCTTCTACACACTGAGTTTAGTTCATTCATAAGTGTAAACATTGTATCCTTCAGGTTCTTTTTATCAGATTTGGCAGGCTGCCCAGAGAGGGGAGAAGTGCTTCACAGAAGAATACAGGCAACTTGTATTGACTTCTATTACAGAAGTCATTTGCAAGTCGAGCTGAAGTTATATCAGCCTTTTTTATCAGCACAATCGGCTGATGCCGATTAAGTAAAAAACACCAAATATTGTTCGGTCAAGCTCTATAGTATATTACACCTAGAGATGGTCCTGATGTTCAAATCGAAGGTAAGTTCGACTCGAACATCGGGTACCCCATAATGCACTGTGGAATGGTAGTGCATTGACGGCTGCTGATTGGCCAAAGCATGCAACTGACCTGCATGCTTTGGCCAATCACAGCGCGATCTGCTGGGAGAACCACGACTGGCCAAAGGCAGATCCACGCCCCACACTCTATAAGCCAGGTTATATGGCGGCCGTATGTAGTGTGATAACATGGACAGATTGAGACCCTTCAGGTCTGGCATAGATTTTAAGGGGAACTCCACGCCAAATAAAAAAAAAAATACAGCGTGGCGCCCCCCCCCCCCAATCCATACCAGGCCCTTCAGGTCTGGCATAGATTTTAAGGGGAACTCCACGCCAAATTAAAAAAAAAAAAACAGCGTGCCCCCCCCCCCCAATCCATACCAGGCCCTTCAGGTCTGGCATAGATTTTAAGGGGAACTCCACGCCAAAATGTTTTTAAAAATTGACGTGGGCCCCCCCCCCAAAATCCATACCAGACCATTATCTGAGCAAGCAGCCACTTGCCCTCAACATGAGGGTGCTTTGGGGTCCCTCCTGATCCTGGCACCCCCTTATGTGAATGGGTACCCCTACCCATTCACCAAAAAAGGCGTCAAAAAGTAAAAAACACATTAGACAGTTTTTGACAATTCCTTTATTAACCAGTTGCCAACCGGCCCATAGCCAAATGACGGCTGCAGGGCAGTTGGATAACTCTGGGATCACGTCATATGACGTGATCCCAGAATCCCGCTCTCGCGCGCCCCCTTGGGCGCGCACACGGGAACATCCATGACCGCCGGGTCCAGAGGACCTGGCGCATCAAGGATCACGGTAAACGGCCGCGATCAGCGGCCGTTTACCATGTGATCGCTCCCATGTAAACAAACCAGCGTCATGTCATGACGGCGGTTCCTCTCTCCCCTCTCTGTATCGATCGGTACAGAAGGGGAGGGATCGGATGGGAGCAGCGCTGTGGGCCGGATGTGTAGTGCCCACAACGCTGCTCAGTGACATGTGCAGTCACATCCATCCATCCTCAGTCATCCCCCCCATGCTCAGCAATACCCAGCAGTACTCTGCAATACTCTGCAATTCCCTGTGCAATACTCTGCAATGCCCCGCAATACTCTGCAATGCCCCGCAATACTCTGCAATGCCCCGCAATACTCTGCAATGCCCCGCAATGCCCTGCAATGCCCCGCAATGCCCTGCAATACTCTGCAATGCCCCGCAATACTCTGCAATGCCCCGCAATACTCTGCAATGCCCCGCAATACTCTGCAATGCCCCGCAATGCCCCGCAATACTCTGCAATGCCCCGCAATACTCTGTAATACTCTGCAATGCCCTGCAATACTCTGCAATGCCCCGCAATACTCTGCAATGCCCCGCAATACTCTGTAATACTCTGCAATGCCCTGCAATACTCTGCAATGCCCCACAATACTCTGCAATACTCTGCAATGCCCCGCAATACTCTGCAATACTCTGTAATGCCCCGCAATACTCTGCAATACTCTGTAATGCCCCGCAATACTCTGCAATGCTCTGCAATGCCCCGCAATACTCTGCAATGCCCCGCAATACTCTGCAATGCCCCGCAATACTCTGCAATGCCCCGCAATACTCTGCAATGCCCCGCAATACTCTGCAATGCCCCGCAATACTCTGCAATGCTCTGCAATACCCCGCCATACTCTGCAATACCCCGCCATACTCTGCAATACCCCGCCATACTCTGCAATACCCCGCCATACTCTGCCATACCCAGCCATACTCTGCAATACTCGGTGATACCCAGCCATACTTTGCCATGCTCAGCCATACCCAGTCATACTCGGCGATACCCCGCAATACACCGCAATACTCTGCAATACCCTGCAATACTCTGCAATGCCCTGCAATAAAAAAAATGTGTTTTAACCACTTCCCGCCCGACGGCCGTCATACGATGCCCTTGAAATGTCAGAATTGGCCTGGGTGCTCCAGAACGCCTGAAGGTGCTCCGTGCATGCTGGGCCTCTGTATGTGGCCACGCTGTGTAAAAGTCTCACACATGTGGTATCACCGTACTCGAGAGTAATAGCAGAATGTGTTTTGGGGTGTAATTTGTGGTATGCATATGCTGTGTGTGAGAAATACCTGCTAATATGACAATTTTGTGAAAAAAGAAAAAAGAAAAATCTTGATTTTGCAAAGAATTGTGGGAAAAAATTACAACTTCAAAAAACTCATCATGCATCTTTCTAAATACCTTGGAATGTCTTTTTTCCAAAAAGGGGTCATTTGGGGGGTATTTGTACTTTTCTGGCATGTTAGGGTCTCAAGAAATGAGATAGGCCGTCAGTACTTCAGGTGTGATCAATTTTCAGAGATTGGCACCATAGCTTGTGGACTCTATAACTTTCACAAAGACCAAATAATATACACCGATTTGGGTTATTTTTACCAAAGATATATAGCGGTATAAATTTTGGCCAAAATATATGAAGAAAAAAATTACTAATTTGCAAAATTTTATTACAGAAACAAAGAAAAATGCATTTTTTTTTACAGAATTTTTGGTCTTTTTTCTTTTATAGCGCAAAAAATAAAGAACCCAGCGGTGATTAAATACCACCAAAAGAAAGCTCTATTTGTGTGAAAAAAAGGACAAAAATTTCATTTGGGTACAGTGTTGCATGACTGAGTAATTGTCATTCAAAGTGTGAGAGCACCGAAAGCTGAAAATTGGTCTGATTATTAAGGGGGTTTAAGTGCCCAGTGGTCAAGTGGTTAAAAAAGAAAAAAAAAAAAAGTTTTTTTGGATGTCCATCCATTTTCAATCACTCCGCCCGATGGACCTGAAAAATAGAAAAGAAAAAAAAGCTCCGCCTTGATGGGAGGCCTCCCGGCGACTGCTGTCTCTTGGCTGTGACAGCTGTTATATAGGGAGGCTGGAGCCACCCGGTGACGTACCCGAGTGAGCCTGCCCCTTCTGACGTCATGTGACGTCAGAGGGGGCGGGGTCACTCGGTTACATCAGCAGGTGGTGAAAATGGGCGTAGCTTACGCGGAAAGTGGGCGTGGCCTGCACGAAAAGTGGGCGTGGTTTGCATGGAAAAGTGGGCGTGGCTTGCATAAAAGTGGACGTGGCTTAAATTGGCGTGGCTCAAGAGGGTGTGGTTAGAGTCTGAGATGAATGAGGGATGGAGAGGGAGAGGGAAAGGGGGAGAGGGAGAGGGGGAGAGAGGAATGACGGGACAGCAGCCCCAGATCCTACACAACAATAGAAATATGTGTATTCTAGAAAGTTTAACAATCAGCAGATAAAGATACTCCAAACACCTGGTGTTAACACTTCAATCATCCCGGCACCATGGTTGTTATGGTGTCAGGATGATTGAAGCGCATTATTTCTATTATTACATTGTAATATAAAATTAAATCATTCAACTCACCATGATGCCGAATCAGTGGGATCCCTGAGCGTGTCACTAGCCACGTCGCCTGCCACCAGCAGAGTCGGTCCTTGCATCAGGTGCCCCAGGCAGAGTCTGTCCTTCCATCAGGTGCCCCCGCCAGAGTCTGTCCTTGCATCAGGTGCCCCCGCCAGAGTCTGTCCTTGCATCAGGTGCCCCCGCCAGAGTCTGTCCTTGCATCAGGTGCCCCCGCCAGTGCAGCCCCCCCCTCAGTTAGTGCAGCCTCCACCCCCTCAGTGCAGCCCCCCCTCAGTTAGTGCAGCCCCCCCTCAGTGCAGCCCCCCTCAGTTAGTGCAGCCCCCCCTCAGTGCAGCCCCCCCTCAGTTAATGCAGCCCCCCCTCAGTGCAGCCCCCCCTCAGTTAGTGCAGCCTCCCCCCCTCAATGCAGCCCGGCCCCCGCTCAGTGGAGGAGCGGCCGGTGTTCTGCCGAGAAAGTTCCCCTCGGCAATGGCGGACCCCCTGTACTGCGCAGGCGAAGCGCTTGCGCAGTACGGGGCTGGGGAACTTTCAGGAAGACACGGCGCCGTGTCTTCTGCTCGCTTCAGTGGAGAGGGGAGGGGCCGTGCAGCCAAAGAAGCCGCTTCATTGGCTGCACGGATCGAGCCCCCTTCCCCTCTCCACTCAACACTAGAGGCAGATAGAGCGGCGGCGCCGGCCGCCATTTTGCTGGAGCCCGCTGCTCCAAAAAAACAACATTCCCGATTTTCCTTATGGAAAATCCCGATTCGGGACACTCTCCAATCGGGACGAGGGTCCCAAAATCAGGATTGTCCCGGGAAAATCGGGACTGTTGGCAACTATGCCTTAACAGTAATGTAGCATGCCTGACACTATTTGCATTTTGTAATGTAATGTTAAATGCTAATGCATTTTTTTTATAATTTGTGCTTTGCAGCTTTACAAACTGTTAGCCCTTCCTCCTGAGTCTTTATTGGGAAGTTGTTAGCTGTCTGCCAAGCCTTGTACTTCAAAAACATTGTGAGGAAAGAACAGTAAAAAGACTTACAATATAGCAGGCCTAGTCTAAGGAAGAGTGGATTCATTCTAACGACATCTCAAGTCTCCCGCGAGTTGCGGGAGACTCCCGCATTTCTGTGCCTCCCGATCTCCCGGGAATGATCGGTGCGGCGGGGAACAGCTGTGAAGACTGACTCTGTCCCTGCAGACGCTGCAAACAGCTTCCGCTCCTAGCATCCACATCAACACTAAGCAATCTGTCCTTGTAATTAGGGCTCCGGCTGGCGGCCATTTTGCGGTGGGCCAAATTGCATTGATTCTTCTTGTGTCTCTCTGGCCAGGCGCCACCATTTTCCTAAGAAAAACACCTCCTTACAGCATATATATATATATATATATATTCTGCTTTGAAGTAAGAATTGAAGTGTATATGCTGACATTTCACCAAAGCCCCCCAAAAATATAAAAAAAATTATAAAAAATTAAAAAGTGTAAAAAAATAAAATAAAAAACTACTGACACCAATCTCCCCTGCCCTACCAACACTGTCCACTGTCCCAACCCCCTCCCCTGAAAAAGCATTGTGAAAAAAGAAAAGAAACAAATTAAAGCGGTTGCATATAATAAGGCTTACCTGTAGGTAAAAAAATATCTCCTAAACCTGTACGGTTTAGGAGATATTCCCCTTGCAATGAGCCGCTGATTACAGCGGCGCATGCGCACAGGGGATTCTCGGCTGAAAGCCCGGCAGATGCTGGACCTTGCCAGAAAGAAGTCTCCCGTGGGCATGCTCGGCGTGGACCAGGTGAGATACCGGTGCCTCGTTCTAAGGTAAGTATTTCATAATGAGCTAGTATGCGGTGCATACTAGCTCATTATGCCTTTTACCTTACAGGTGTATAAAAAAAAAAAGTGTCAGCGGGTTTACTATCGCTTTAAATTGTAAAAAAAATCAAATATTAAAAATAAAAAAACGACTGACACCGTCCACTGCCACATACCACCCACCCCCTTCCCCAGAAGCACTGTGGAAAGATATAAAAAAGGTGATTTAAAAAATATTTTGCCAGGGCCCATGCAAAAGCAGAAGCTGCAAATGCACTGTCTTCCTATGCAATACGTGAAGCAGAAATCATAAGAGTGGCCCCACCTTCAGATATATAATCATCCAGAAGAAGCGTCACTCGGGAGGAGCCTCCCATAAAGGCGGAACTGTTTTTTTTTTTTCGGTCCGTCGGGCGGCGTAAATTTACATCGCTGGACATTTTTTTTTTTTTTTTAAATAAAGGACTTGTCCCAAGCTGTCTCTTGTCTTTTTTACCATGTTTGACCCTTTTTTGTGAAATGGTAAGGGTACAATGTACCCAGTTACCAATTCACATAGGGGGGCCGGGATCTGGGGGCCCCCTTGTTAAAGGGGACTTCCAGATTCCAATAAGCCCCCGCCCGCATACCCCCACAACCATCGGGCAAGGGTTATGGAGATGAGGCCCTTGTCCCCATCAACATAGGGACAAGGTGCTTTGGGGTCAGACCCCAAAGCACCCTCCCCATGTTGAGGGCATGTGGCCTGGTACGGTTCAGGAGGGGGGGCGCTCTCTCGTCCCCCCTCTTTTCCTGCTGCCTGCCAGGTTGTGTGCTTGGATAAGGGTCTGGTATGGATTTTGGGGGGGCCCCATGCCATTTTTTAAAAAATTTGGTGCAGTGTTCCCCTTAATTTCCATACCAGACCTGAAGGGCCTGAAATGGATTTTGGGGGGACCCCCACGCATTTTTTTTTTAAATTTTGGTTTGGGGTTCCCTTTAATGTTCATACCAGACCCAAAGGGCCTGGTAATGGACTGGGGGGGACCCATACCCCTTTTTCCAATGAGTTTTATCTATATTGCTGAGACCCGACAATACATTACAGCCGCAATCAGTTTTAAATGACAATTCTTCCTTTAGAAATGTCATTTTGCTGTGGTATTGTTCTAAACATGGGAAAAATGCGCCACTTTACAGGCATACTATAGACACCCCCCAGGCATGATATTTAAAGGAATATTTCATTTTTATTGTTTCACTTTGAGCATTAAAAAAAAAATCACTGCTCCCGAAAAAACAGCCATTTAAAAAATTTTTTTTTGCATTGATACATGTCCCCTGGGGCAGGACTCGGGTCTCCAAACACTTTTTATGACAATCACTTGCATATAAGCCTTTAAAATGAGCACTTTTGATTTTTCATGTTTATGTTCCATAGGCTTTAACGGCATTTGTGTGTTCTTCTGAATTTTCTGCCATGTTCTGGTAGGAACCAAACCGGGGGGGTGTTCGGCTCATCCTTATAAACTACCCCGAACAGAAGAGTTTAAAATCAGTGCACAAATATGGTGCTAAAAGGAAAATATGGTCCTGGGTTGGTGTCACTAGAAGGAAAAATGCACCCGTGCAGTGGTGAAACTGTAGGGAAAATTCTTTCCTGTGTCTGTGGTGTCACTGGAAGGAAAAATGTCCCTGCATCAGTGGTGTCGCTGTAAGGAGAAAATGCCCCTGAGTCAGTGGTGTCACTGGAAGGTAAAAATGCCCTTGCATCAGTGGTGTCACGGGAAGGAAGAATGCCCATGGATTGGTGGTGTCACTGGATGGAAAAAAATGGTCCTGCATCAGTGGTGTCACTTGAAAGCAAAAATGCCTTTGTGTCTGTGGTGTCACTGGAAGGAAACAATGGCTCTGTGTTGGTGGTGTCACCGGAAGGAAAAAAATCCCCCTGCTTCGATGGTGACACTATAGGAAAAAATGTTCCTGCGTCGGTGGTGTCCCTGGAAGGAAAAATGCCCCTACGCTGGTTTTCTACACTGGATAAAGGGCAGTCACCACTAAGACACATGTGCCCTGTTCGCACAGCCCGGAGGTGTGGTTCAGCAAGATGTGGTAAAATGTGGGCATGTAGTTCACAGTAGCAGTGTTCATTTTGGCAGTAAATTTCGATTTAGTTTTAGTCTTAGTACTAAATTGTATTTTATTTTTAGTCCCATTTTAGTCTTCTGCAATTGTTTTAGTTTTAGTCGTATTTAGTCGACTAAATCTCCAGTACATTTTAGTTGACTAAAACGAATTTTAGTCGTCTAAAATCTAATGGGTGTAATTAAATAGCAATGCATTAGTGAACATTTCTCTACAATTTCCAAATTCATTATATACTGCTGAAGTGAAAAATCTCATATGTTATTATTTATGGTATTGACGTATGAACATGCACTACAGACCAGTGTTCATTTCTAAGTCAAATTTCAATTTAGTTTTAGTCTTTTGACTAAAATTGCATTTTAGTTTTAGTCCTATTTTGGTCTTTTGACTTGGCCCTGTACACATGGTCGGATTTTCTGACGGAAAAAGTGCAATCGGATTGTGTTGTCGGAAATTCCGATCGTGTGTGGGCTCCATCGGACTTTTTCCGTCGGAATTTCCGACACACAAAGTTTGAGAGCAGGATATAACATTTTCCAACAACAAAATCCGATCGTTTAAATTCCGATCATGTGTACACAAATCCGACGCACAAAGTGCCACACATGCTCAGAATAAATTAAGAGACGAAAGCTATTGGCTACTGCCCCGATTATAGTCCTGACATCCGTGTTTTACGTCACCGCGTTCAGAATGATCGGATTTTCCGACAACTTTGTGCGACCGTGTATATGCAAGACAAGTTTGAGCCAACATCCATTGGAAAAAAAATCCATGGATTTTGTTGTCGGAATGTCCGGTCGTGTGTACAGGGCATAAAATGGCATTTTAATTTTAGTGGTAATTTAGTCTCAATTGTTTTAGTTTTAGTCGTATTTTAGTCGACTAAAATAGTTTTCATTTATTCGACTAAAATGTTTTAGTCGTTTTAGTCGACAAAATTAACACTGGCATGTAGCATTTTAAAGCATTGCACATTTAGAACAACATGTCACCACAATACTGTGCGAAGACATGAAAAAAAACACCACTTTGTGCACTTCAAATAAAGTTTAAAAAAATAAAAAAATTATAAACAGTGTGATGCTCTGAAATGCTCAACTTACCGCCCCTCACAGCAGCTCTCTACAGCCAAAAATGGAAAATGTGAATGGGCCTCCTGCCTGAGGAGAACAGCTTTATCAGCTATGCCATTGAAATGAAGGAGAGGAGAGCTGGGCTCTGTGGGGTGCAGGGGATAAAAGAGGGGCTGAAGGGCTCTAAGGCTGAGAGGGGGCTCCAGGGGGGTTCTGAGGAGGAGAGGGGAGACCTAGGGCTGAGTTGTTCACAACCTCTGTGTGCTCAGTCAATTCACCCAGCTTCTCAGCACAGTGCCCAATGGGAATGAAGGCAGCTTCTCCTACTTCCTGGTTTTGGTCATGTGATATGTGACATGACAAGGGGAGACAGGAAGAAGGACAGTCTGCCTTCACCATGCTGTACAGAAATGGAGGTGTGTTCTAGGTGAGGGCCCTCTCACTTTCCCTGAAAGCAGGCTGCTATTGGAGAGAGGAGAGAGCAGAATCCTTCTTTCAGCATCTATTGAAGATAGGAATGACACTGCAGTTAACCCTTGTCAGTGAGGTGCAGAGGAACAGAGAGATCAGATCCTCCACATTGTGCCTGGGGCACGTCCCCTTCTGCTATCTCTGTGTACAGGAATCACTGCTTGCAGGCAGCAAGGTACCATGGGATATGTAGTCTTTAGAATCTCAACGCTATCAACAGAGGAGAAGCCAAGCATGCATGGAACCCAGGAAGTTGTGGAAAAAGATGGCCAGCAGAGAAAAGAGATTGTTCAAGTAAGCTTAAATTAGATCTTCAAATATTGAATTGTATTGCAATTACAGTGCTAATGTTATAAAGTGAAAGTGGACAGACAGTTGTGTAGTTGCACTAATTTTCCCCAGAGCTTAGCAAATGTGGTGAAGTGTCTCTTTGAAAAGAATACCTAATCAGTTGTAAGGAAAATAAAAAACAGCTTTTTTGTTTGCATATGATTGAATGATGGAAATCAGCAGAACCCTGGGGAAAATTAGTGCAATTGCACTTGCAAAGTGCACAGTCTGTTTCCCTTCAGTAAGTTCATCCACTGAGTGATATGAGTAGTATAATGTGAGATGGATAAAGTGCACACAGTGAGCCGCATGTGGGCAGGGCCAACTCGCCCTGCATGTGGGGGTAGCTTTTGCCGTGCATACGCTTACCAATGGACCAGGGGAGTACTGCGGTCATGCAGAATCAAACATAAAACGTTTGTTATCACAACACTTTCTATTCCTGATGCTTGCTTTAACATGTACGTGTATGAAAAAGTATCCTGTTCTCTTGGTATTACTTCCTTTATATGAAATCCCTGTTGTTCCTACCAGACCCTCTGTGTTCCTATTAAAAACTGACCATGCTAAGCAAGAGAACACACTGTGGTCAGTTCTCTAGCTATGCTGGGAACTCAGTGTGCTCTCCTCCAATGATCAGACTTGTTCTGACACGCCCCCGCTGCACAGCCATTCATTGGGAAGCTCAGTGTCCTGCTGCTTCACCTCCTCCCCCCAGCTCTTATGCAGCTGAGAACAGAGGGAATGTGATCACTTATAAAAAAGGGGAAAAGGGAGAGATTTTTTCCCACTCCTCTTTGCAGATGCTCTCCAAGTCATTAAGGTTTCAAAGCTAACGTTTAATAACTCGAACCTTCAGTTCCCTTCACATATTTTCTATGGGATTAAGATCTTGAGGCTGGCTAGGCCACTCCAGGACCTTAATGTGCTTCTTTTTGAGCCACTCATTTGTTGTCTTGGCCATGTGTTTTGGTTCATTGTCATGCTGGAATACCCATCCACGACCCATTGGCCCCTTTCACACGAGGCGGGCTCCGTTTCTACGGAGCCCGCCTCGGTCCGCCGGCTCAGCGGGAGATCAGTCCGTTGATCTCCGCTGAGCCGGCGGATGACAGGTCTCTCTCTGCTCACTGAGCGGGGAGGGGCTTGTCAGGCGCCGCTGCCGCCTATGGAGGGATCGGACGAAAACGGACAGCGTGTCCGTTTTCGTCAGATCTCACCCGATCCGATCCGCCAGCGACGGATCTGGACGTAGAGCCATACGTCTGCTTTTAGCGGATCGGACGGGGTCGGATGTCAGCGGACATGTCTCCGCTGACATCCGACGCTCCATAGGCTAACATGGATCGCCCGTTCAGGTCCGCCGTCAAAACTGACAGGCGGACCTGAACGGTCCGATCGTGTGAAAGGGGCCATCCAGAGAAGGAGGTTCTCACTTAAGATTTGATGGTACATGGCCCCGTCCATCATCCCTTTGATGCAGTGACGTTGTCCTGTCCCCTTAGAAGAAAAACACCCCCAACGCATATTGTTGACACCTCCATGTTTGATGGTGGGGATGGTATTCTTGGGGTCATAGGCAGCATTCCTCCTCCTTTAAACATGGCCAGTTAAGTTAGTGCCAAAGAGCTTGATTTTGGTCTCATCTGACCAGTGGTGTCACTAGGGGGTGGCTATTGGGGCTATAGACTCTTACCAGGCAAGTGAAGTCCCGTAATTAGCAGGTATGTCCTGGTCTGGAATGCAGGGGACAGGGGCGGACTAAGCCGTGGTAGCGCTGGCTCCAGCTCCACCCCCGCCCCCGCCCCCACCTGATGATTCTACTCTTGGCCACTCGCTGCTAGAGCCGTCTAGCAACCAGTGACGTCATGCCCGCAACTCCCTCTCTGCCCAGCATTCAAAGTGGAGGAGGATCCCACTTCCTCCTCCTCCGCGCTAGTGCTCGTGGGGCCTAAAGAGTTGAGCCTAGGCCCCTTGTCATGGTCCAGGACTGGAGCGTCTCGCCGCTGGTCCGGTGGCAGTGGGGTGCAGGGCAGCGGCATCAAACAGGGACGGGGAGGCCTGGGCAGCCGGGAAGAGCCCAGGAGTGAGAGAGAGAAGACGAGGCCTCAATGCCACCCTGAGCAGCATCCCCAGCGCCTCCCAGAGCCTGCACTCTTTCTCCAAGCTCCTATCCTAGCTCGCTGTGACTTTCATGGAACAGGAAAAAAAACTGGCTGACCATGGATGGGCGGGATGTAGGTGGATCACACACGCCTAACCACACAGACAGGGGCTGGGACAGTAGGGACTGCAGGTAGGGCTAGGGTGTCTCTCTTTCCCACCCCCTCTCTCTCTTTCACATCCTCTCATCCACCCCCCTCTCTCTCACCCTCCGTCACCCCCTTCTCATCCACCCTCCTCTCTCTCTGGGGACTTTGATGTAAGGGGGGCTCTCTGGGGACCCTGATGTATGGGGGGCTCTTTGGGGACCCTGATGTAAGGGGGGCTCTTTGGGGACCCTGATGTAAGGGGGGCTCTTTGGGGACCCTGATGTATGGGGGGGCTCTCTGGGGACCCTGATGTACGGGGGGCTCTTTGGGGACCGTGATGTATGGGGAGGCTCTCTGGGGATCCTGATGTATACGGAGGCTCTCTGGGGACCCTGATGTAAGGGGAGGCTCTCTGGGGACCCTGATTTAAGGGGGGGGGGGGCTTTCTGGGGACCCTGATGTAAGGAAGGGGCTCTCTGTAGACCCTGATGTATGGGGAGGTGTAATAAAGATATAATAAAATATTTACAAAAATGTGAGGGGTGTACACATTTTGTGAGATACTGTGTGTGTGTGTGTGTGTGTGTGTGTGTGTGTATATATATATAATATACACACACACACACACACACCTGTATATTATATACTTGTGTATGCCCACCCAAGCGTATGACTTTCTTTACTTTGCTGCTATGGGCTCTAGCCCCAGATTTTTTGTAGACCTAGCAATGCCCCTGCATCCGACCACAACATTTTTTTCTCTGAATCATTCAGATATTCATTAGCAAACTTCAGACGGGCTTGTACATGTGCTTTCTTGAGCAGGGGGACCTTGCGGGCACTGCAGGATTTCAGTCCTTCACGCCGTAGTTTGTTACCAATTGTTTTCTTGATGACTATGGTCCCAGCTGCCTTGAGATCATTGACAAGATTCTCCCGTGTACTTCTGGGCTGATTCCTCACCGTTCTCATGATCATTAAAGCTCCACCAGGTGAGATCTTGCATTGAGCCCCAGACCGAGGGAGATAGAGTTATTTTGGTGCGAATAATCGCACCAACTGTTGTCACCCTCTCTCCAAGCTGCTTGGCGATGGTCTTGTAGCCAATTCCAGCCTTGTGTAGGTCTACAATCTTGTCCCTGACATCCTTGGACAGCTCTTTGGTCTTGCCATAGTGGAGAGATTGGAATCTGATTGATTGCTTCTATGGACAGGTGTCTTTAATACAGGTAACAAGCTGAGATTAGAAGCATTCACTTTAATAGAGTGCTCCTAATCTCAGCTTGTTACCTGTATAGAAGACACCTGGAAGCCAGAAATCTTGCTGATTGATAGGGGATCAAATGCCTTTGTATCCGCTGCCATGCCCCAATGCCCTGTAATTTCACCTTAAATATGCTGCAGATGCCAAAACAGCATTGAGTAATCACATTGTACCTTTACTAGTATAGGATGCAGACAAGCTTTTAGGCTCCATTCACACTAGCGCGTTTTTTGATGCATTTTGCATTTTGCAGAAATGCACGGGAATTTTTTAACATGGGTTCCTATGGAACATGTTCACATCAATGCCTTTTTGTTTCTCTGCATTTTTGGAAAGGGTCAGGGACTTTTTTTCATGCAAAATGCAGCGTTTTGCATGTAATAGAATTCAATGGACAAGCATCAAAAACGCAAGTGCACCGTTTTTGCACCGTTTTTGCAGCGTTTTTGATGCGTTTCTGATGCGTTTTTGCCGTTTTTTTTTTTTTTTTTTTTTAATTTTTTTAAAATTTTTTTTTAGACTGTAAAAAAAAAACTGTAAAAAACAAAACAAAAAAACACAAAACGCAAATCGCGGCAAAAACGCAGCAAAAACGCAGCAAAAACGCTGCTCAAAAACGTGGCAAGCATGAAAAAAAAACCTCCAAAAACGCTCAAAAGCAACATGCATAGGTGTGAATCGGGCCTAAAGGCCCGATTCACACCTATGCATTTTTGGTGCTTTTTGCATTTTGCAGATTTGCACTACAGTCCATCTAACATGGTTTCCTATGAAACACATTCTGTAATGCAAATCTGAAAAATGTAAAAAGCACTAAAAATGCATAGGTGTGAATCAGGCCATAGGCCATGTTCACACTTGAGCATTTTGTAGCTTGTAGCTTGCAGCTCAAAAATGCTCAACAAACAAAAATCTATTGTTTTCAATAGCCCTTGTTTACATCTGAGCATCCTGTCGCAAAAAAGTACATGAGCGACTTTTCAGGCAGAAGTACGCATTTTTTTTCCATAGACTTCAATGAAAATGCCTGAAAAGGGGGCGGGACCGGAAGCTGCCCTGTATGGAAGCCTGATCCTGTAGCTCTCCACCGGCCTGCAGCTTAACGGCCTATTAGGGGGATTTTAAGCACCTGTATATGGGTGAGAATCGGAGAACCCGCTCTTCTAAACCCAGGGGACCATCCGTGCCACCCTCCGGATCCTCTGCAACCCTCCGGGAGTACTTTAAACCTCCCTCCGGCTCCGACGACGGGATAGACAAGATGGCGCCGCCGCCATGCTCTCTCTCCACGAAGCCGCAGCAGCCGCCAAACTCTCCACCGCTGCTGTACCCACAAAGCACGCTGATGCTGAATCAGGAGAGGAGAGGTTCGCGCTCTCAAGACCCAGGAGGGGTGAGTCCATCACAACCCTATACACCCCATGACGGGCTACAGCATGACCCCCGGGACACTATACAAGGCCTCACAGCAGCCAGCTACACCCAGTGCTCTGAGGCCTACCCGCGGCTGTTGCGAACGGCCTCAGATCCGGCTCTTTCTACGGGAGGGGCGGTGTCCCCTTCACCCTCACTGAATTCGGGAGACTTTCCCCCACTACCGGAGCCGGAGTATACTGACAAAACAAACTGGAGAAAGTACCCCCCTGCAGGAGCGCCATTATGTCTCGGACCTGCCTCAGCCACAAAGACAGGCACGGCATAATACCCCCACAACGATAGAAAGAGGTACAGATCAGGCATTGTCCTATGCACAAGTGACTAGCTCTCCAAATATGACCCACAGAGATGGCTTAATAACAGCTTCTCCTTCCCCTTTATTAAGAGGGGGAAACCTGCAAGGCACCCACATTCAACCCTGTGAGGCACCAAGATCTGAGCCCCCCTTGCTCCACGAGGGGAGCCCCCTTTCTTGCATTATCCTCAACAATATATGGGTGACGACCCACGACTCCAGCAAAACGCCTCATGGCAAGCATGTCTCCAAGCCATACCCACTAAAGAGGACTTTAAACTCCTTATTGAGGAAGTTAAATCTGCATGCCGGGCGGAAATCCAAACAATTCATGCCAACCTCAAACATCTATCTGAGAGAGTAGAGATGGCCGAAGAGGAGATTCAGGAGACCAAACTTGCTGTGCATCGCACTCAAATACAAGGAGCTGATCACCACCTAATGCTCAGGAATATGCAACGCCATATTGAAGATTTAGATAATAGGGGTCGTAGAAACAACATTCGGATTAGAGGTCTACCAGAACCGGAGGGCCCGGAGGATCTCCACGAAACTCTGCAATCTTTATTCAACAACTTATTGGGGGATCCCCCGAATAAACCTATAGAGATGGACCAAGCCCATCGTGCCCTACGACCCAAAGGACCTGCCTCCAGACCACGCAATGTCATATGCAGAGTCCACTCCTTCCCCTTAAAGGAAGACATCATGCGAAAAGCCCGAGACATCAGGAAGGTGGTTCATGGAAATGCACCAATTCAGCTATACCCTGATCTTTCCTGGATCACCTTACAAAAGCGTAGACTCCTCCAGCCTCTACTAGCTTCCTTACAGGAAAACCACATAACTTACCGATGGGGCTTTCCTTTTAGTTTAACGGCCCGCCATCAAGGAAAATCCGCCGTCTTACACTTCCCGGAGGATCTAGACTTTTGCAACACCCTGGAGATCCCTGTTCTCCGTCTTCAAGACTGGGACTTGGTAGAAACACCAACGCCTCCGCCAGTGATCTGGCAGAAGATACCTCCAACGAAACGTCCCAGGGAGAGGGACTCTCCTCGAGGGTCTACTAAGCCTAGGAATGGATGACTGCCATATTGGGTCCACCTGGCCCACCCATCAGATATAGTTGCACCCCCCCCTTTTTAGGCCCAAAGCCTGTTAATTCCTGCTACACATCAGGCACTTTTTATCGGAGACTTGACAGTAGTGGTTTCTCTGGTCACTAGTCCCCCTTTAGGTTTACCTAACCAAAGTTCCCCTTTTATTTCCTATTTTATAGGAGGTTTTTTGAATACTGTTGTGTTTGATTACGAGGTCCTCTGTGTCCCCCCGGACCGGACTCTTTATGGGGGGCCCGCTCGGGGAGACTTACTGGAACTTAATGGATCCCGGGCGATTTGTATTGCTTGGGATCTCTTTGCAATGTTTGCTTCTTCTGGTTGTGTTGATAACCAATATCTCTTTCCTTTTTTCCTCTCTCTTCTTCCTTTTTCTCTCCCCCACCCCCTCCCCTTCCCTGTCTCATCATCGGCTCTGGAGAACTGACTGGATATGTCCTGCGTATGGATCCCTCTCTTCCCTGGATGTTGGGACACCCTCGCGGCTGGACAAGCTAAGTAACGCTGAGCTCACACACACCCACAATTATGGTTAAGATAATATCACTTAACGTTCATGGCCTGAATTCAAATAAAAAGAGGCATCTAGCTATGGGGGAGCTCAGGCGGTCACATTTGCATCCAGGTACTACCCTCAGGTCTACCAGGCGTTTAGTCCCCGCAAAAGAGCTGGAGTGGCGATCCTGTTTAAAAAAGGCTCCCCTTTCAAATGCACTGAGTCTCTTATAGACCCACATGGGCACTACATTATCCTACGTGGCCAATGGCAAGCGCAGGGGGTCACTATCTGTGTACTGTATGCCCCTAATACCCGCCAAATACACTTTTTAACCAGAGTTTTAGCGCGAATATTTAAATCCCCCAACGAATACTTGATCATTGGAGGAGACTTTAATTTATGTCATTCTGTGGGTCTAGATCGCCATGTAATGAACCCTACAGAACCACAATCCCGGGTGGCTCGGGAATCACAACTATTTCGCCAACTTACTAGGCGTTATGCTCTTTTTGATATATGGCGGGCTCTACACCTGGGAGACAGACAATATACATTTTACTCCGCCCCTCACCGCATGCACTCTCGTATAGATTACCTTTTTGTTAACAATGCCACCCTTCGCGCCACTATGGACACTCAGATTTTACCCATCTCTTGGTCTGACCACGCTCCTGTGACCATGACCTTGAAGATGGGTACTTATATACATAAGCCATGTCACTGGCAATTAAACAACTTCCTTCTACAACACACTCCATCTAAACTAGAACTCGAGTCAACCTTACAGAACTATTTTTTTGAAAATGACACATCAGATGTCTCCCTTTCTACTCTCTGGGAGGCCCACAAGGCGGTCCTCAGGGGGCGGTGTATAGCACTATCCTCGGCCATGAAGAAGGATGCAAAGGCATCCAAACTTCAGGTGGAGAAAGATCTTAAAACCTTAGAACTCCAACTACAGACTTCGCCATCCCTACCCCTTCTTAAAAAAATTGTTTGCTTGCGTACCACACTTCGGGATCTAGCATTAGGCCAGGTAGAGAAAGCTCTCCTTAGACTAAAGCAAACGTATTACGACAAAGGCAATAAACCCAACTCACTATTAGCACGTAAACTGTCAGAGAGATCACATATGACTACCCCTCACCAAATAAAAAATAGAAGAGATACACTTCTCTCACACCCCCAGGAAATAGCTCAGGCCTTCGGAGAATTCTATACGGCCCTATATAATGACCCTGAAATCCCTCATGACCCACTTTCCCCTGATTTAGCTGAACATATGCGACAATATTTAATAGACAGTAATATTCCTAAACTTCAGGCGTCAGACCTCAACGCCCCGATATCGGTAGAAGAACTGACAGCCACCCTTAAAAGCTTACCGTCCCGCAAGTCCCCCGGCCCCGATGGCCTGCCTTATGAATACTATAAGACATTTCTTCCAACCCTCTTGCCCCATATGTGCAAGTTGTATAATGCCTTTCTTCAGCAAACCCCTATTCCCTCAGATATGCAGAGATCATTCCTCACGTTGATCCCCAAACCTGAAAAAGATCCTTCATTGTGTGCAAGTTATAGGCCAATCGCACTACTAAACTCTGATTTAAAAATTTTTACTAAGCTCCTTTCGATGCGATTGAACCTAGTACTTCCCTCCTTAATACATAAGGATCATGTGGGCTTTGTCCGCCTCCGTCAGGCGGGGGATAATACGAGACGGATTATTGATCTCATAGATGTGGCAAACAGGGATGGTCTAGAAACATTGGTCCTGGGGCTGGATGCTGAAAAGGCCTTTGATCGCCTTGGATGGCCGTTCCTGTTTGCCACATTGAAATACATGGGGTTCCGGGGCCCTTTTTTGCGGGCCACACAACACTTATATACAAATCCCTCCTCTCAGGTTAAGACGCCCTTTGCCTTATCATCAGCTTTTTCGATCGCTAATGGAACTCGCCAGGGATGCCCTCTCTCGCCGTTATTATTTGCGCTATGTGTTGAGCCTCTGGCAGCGGTGGTTCGTAAAAATCCAAATATACACGGGATTCCGGTACGGGGCAGGGATTTTAAAGTAGCACTATTCACGGACGACATTATACTTACCCTGACTCAGCCTAGGATATCACTCCCTAATTTACATGCTGAGCTAGATTTATACCGCTCCCTTTCTGGTTACAAAATGCGTCTAAATCAGAGGCCCTACCCGTAAATATCCCCCCAGTAGAGGTTCAGCATTTACAGCAATGTTTCCCCTATCACTGGAAAACTACAGCCCTGAAATACTTAGGAGTGCAGATCACCCCGTCCTACACTACCCTATATAGAGCTAACTTCCCTCCCCTCTATAGATCTATAAGGGATTTGCTACAAAAGTGGAAGGTCCACCATATATCCCTCCTGGGGAGGGTGGCCTCTGTAAAGATAACCATCCTTCCCAAACTTCTGTACCTCTTCCAGACGCTTCCCGTTCTAATCCCTCGGTCAGATCTGAAGAAGCTTCAGACGGATTTGGTGAAGTTTGTTTGGAACTACAGGAGGCATAGAATACCTCAATCAGTCTTAATGGCGGCGCGTTCAGAGGGAGGACTGGCGTTCCCCGACTTGAACAAATATTACCAAGCAGCCCAACTGCGGGCCCTGGCATCCTGGTTTCCCCAACGGTCTTACAATAGATGAACTGAAATTGAAAAAATCTGGCTGGCACCCATACACCCAAATAGCTTGCTCTGGAATGCAAATGTGGAGGTGGACTCGGCCCGACTTCTGGGCCCTATGTCTCTTCTTTGCTCTCTCTGGCATAAATTATCCAGAACACATAAATTGGGCTCGGAGAGATCACTCCTCACGTCCTTTCTTTTTAACCCCAGACTGCCTGCAGGCCTTACACATCAAATGTACTCACCATGGGCAACCAGGAATTTATTTCACTTTGGTCATCTAGTACATCCCTGCACGCGTAAATTGCTCTCATTTATCGATCTCCAAAGGAAATTTAACCTCCCCCGTCAGGTATTTTATGGGTATCTACAGATCAGGCACTATGCTCAGTTGATAGCCCCGAATTTACAATTCTCAACTCCAACCGTATTTGAGAATCTTAGTTACATAGTTACATAGTTACATAGTAGGTGAGGTTGAAAAAAGACACAAGTCCATCAAGTCCAACCTATGTGTGTGATTATGTGTCAGTATTACATTACATATCCCTGTATATTGCGGTCATTCAGGTGATTATCTAATGTTAGAAGGTTCCGCACGTCGAGGTTTAATTTCAGATATATACAAGGTGCTAAATTCGTATTGTTTTGCCACTCAGGGTAAGCATGCATACATGCTTCGATGGGAAAGAGCATTGGGAGAAGAGATACCAGAAGCGACTTGGCAAACAATTTGGTCACAAGCAGCTAAAAGCTCTCTCTGTACACTCTACAAGGAGAACGCCTATAAAATCATTTTCTTTTGGTATATGACACTTGATGTCCTCCGAGCCATCTACCCTTCTAGCTCAGATAGATGTTGGAGATGTCAGGGAGAGAGGGGAACATTATATCACATCTACTGGTCCTGCCCCAAGATAGTGCCTTTTTGGACGGAGGCGCAATCTTTACTAACCTGCTTGCTGGGAATACAGGTTCCTAGAACCCCTAAATTATTCCTCATAGGAGTATCTGGTTTACAGATACCTAAGCACTCCAAGAAACTGCTTCGGCACATCTTGACAGCCGCAAGGTGTCTCATAGCCCTTTACTGGAAGAGAAGGGACCCGCCTACTCAAACAGATCTATATGCCAGAATCAAGGATATAGGGCTAATGGAAAAAATGACTGCTAGATTACAAGACAGATTGGAAACACATGATAAGGTCTGGGAAGACTGGCATAGACGAGAAGATCCTCCTTGAGCCATTGGTGGAGCCTCCCCCTTCTTCTCCCTCCCTTCCCTCCCCTCTCCTTCTTTCTCTTCTCTACTATTTCTCTCTCTTTTTTTGTTTATTAGACGATGTCAGGGTTCATGTCTATATGTATATGTTGACTATTGCACTATATATGGAACCTAATCTAAGCTTTCTACATCTGAATGATTGTTTCTTGATGCTGGTTATTTGCCAGTTTTGTCGCTGGCATAGCAAATTTTATACAAAAAGATATCATTGTCTTTGTAACTTACCTGACTTTTGGATTAATAAAATGTTATTTGAAAAAAAAAAAGAAAATGCCTGAAAAGTGCAAGAATTGCCCGCAATTTCAAAACGCGCTGTTAAAATGTCAAATTGCACATCAGTGTGTTCAGGTGCCATTCATTTCAATGGCAGCTACAAATGTGGTGTGATTCTGCCGTGATATGATAGCTGCCTTTGGCCAGTTACCCAGGCTGGAAGGGTACTGTGTTATATTTGATTTCGATGGGCAGCTGAGCCTTTTAGTAACCACAGAAACCCTCATTATCAATCAATGTCCTTGGTTTGTGGTATGTGGCCAGGATACTGACCTTACCCTATACACCAGGGATCCCCAACCTTACATCACAGTGTCCCCTTTACAGTTCAGTCCCTTTTACATTAATGTAAAGGGGCACTGAAATGTAAAAGGGACTGCTCTGTAAAGGGGCACTGTAATGTAAAGGGGGGCTGTGATGTGAAGGGGAACTGAGGACACTGATATAAAGGGGGACTGTGCTGTAAAGGGGGGCTGTGATGTGAAGGGGAACTAAGGACACTGATATAAAGGGGGGATTGTCCACCAAACACCCCCTGGTCCCTGGGAAAATTGGCTGCCATGAAACCAGCCCCTGGTGCCAAAAAAGTTGGGGACCGCTGCTATACACATCTCCACTCAGAAAGAAACATTAACCAATTTGTAGCGAAAGACATACTTGCTGTCTTTTTTTACTAGTTTTAATAATCAAATACAATTATAACATACTGTATAATCCATATGTGACATTTTAAGTAAGAATAAATAAACTAAAAAAATATATATATAGGTTTTGTTTTTATTTTTTCTTACTTAAAATGTCACATATGGATTATTGTTATAAGTGTTTATTTAGTGATTATTTACACTTGTGTATGATATATAAACTATATTTATTAGTTTATTAAATTATATTATATCAGCACTTGATCATTCACATTTGGTATTTTATTTTGTTTTGTTTGTTTTGTTTTAGATAAAATGCACATTATTATGGGAACGTGACAGGTGTCAGCAGCTACCATCTGCTTCATAATTGCTACTTAGTTGCTAACAAAGCAAGTCCGGTTCTCCTTTCATTTTCTACATTATGAGTTTTAGACAGTTATGAATAAAAGTGAAGTTTAAGGTCATAGTGGGTCTGGTGAGTGGGTATAGCACACCCCTGCTGTTGTTTCTCTATTAACCCCTTCCCGCCTACTGTACGCATATATGCTTCCTCACCAAAATGGATCTGTCTCCGTGGGGCCGCATATATGTTTACCTCTCTTTGCTTCCAGCACAGAGACCGGACTCTCACCAAGAGCCGAGGGTCTCGTACTAATGATCAGGACCTGGGACTTCTGGTTTCAGGTCACCTGATCGCTGTGCTAGCCTCTGACTGGCTATCACCATGATCAGTCACTGTGGACCCCTTTGTTTACTTCCTCTTCTGAATGAAGAATAAGATACATTATATGTTTCTCTTTTTGCAGGAGAGAAAGACATACATTCATACACAAACAAGGGTGTGTTAAAAAAAATTAAATGAAAAATAAAGAATTAATAAAAAATAGAGGAAAAAATAACAAGACCAAGGTTTGCCAGGGTTACTGTTAGGGTCAAGATCCGGGTCAAAGGTCACAGTCAGCAGATTTTGGGTAGAATTTTTTCTTTTTTAACCTCCCTGGCGGTATGATTATTTCAGATTTTTGCGTCTCAAAGCGGTACAATTATTTAGCAAATTTGGAGTTTTACAATGTAGGCCTGTAATTCTTAGCAACAACACACTTATATCTGTCCACCAAGAGTCTAGTAGACATCCCAGGTATGATGAAGTTTGAGACACAAAATCATAAATTATAATATAATAACTAAATATAAATAATTATAAAAAATAATAATATAATAATAATAAAATTAATTTCCCCATGATTCACTATCGCTCAATTCTGCAAGTGTTCTAATTTACTATCGCTGTTTTCTAGCTGGTCTAAAACCACTTTTGACGTAAAGGGACACTTTTTGGTTGCTATGGACATTCTCAAGTTTCCAGGCAGAAAGAACAGTATATATGATATAAAACTTCATGGAGGGCATTGGACAAAGCACTGGGACAAAATGGATGTGAAATTATTTCATACAGTAATTTAATCTGAAAGATTACAGTGTACTGTATGTGTTATGAATTTTCACTTTTTTGAATTTGCCACCAGGCTTCGCCCCCCGTGCGTCGCGACGCTCGCAGGGAACGGAGCCCGGCACACAGGACATCGGGGCGGAGGACAGAGCCCACGGACACAGCGGGAGGACATTGCAGGATCCTGGGGTCAAGGTAAGTAGCCTCTTCCAGGATCCTGCAATGCAATCCCAAATGAGGCTCGGAGTTACCGCTAATGGTACTGAAATTTAACCCCGAGCCACACGGGAAAACCAACAGGGAGGCTACACTAGTATCAATTAGTGTTAGTGGTTTTAGGCAGGATAAACAAAATGCACACCATTGCGCACATATGTGATATTACTGTGATTGTCAGGAGCAGGATCATTTATTTTGGGTTGTTCTTTGGGGGGTAAATTATGGTAATAGCAAGAAATACACAGTTACATTTTAAAAAAAATGTTTTTTTCACTATTTTGGGCCAGTTTCCCTTTGATAATAATAATTTAAAAAAAATTAAATATCCCTTACCATTTACCACCAAAAGAAAGCCCAATTTTTCCTGAAAAAAAAACAAGGTATATACCACCTGAATACACAAAATAGTTGTGATGATATGTACAATTTTACTAACACATACAAAGTTGCAAAATTGTGCTTAGGCATTAACATTTGTTTTACCCGAAGGCAGGAAGGGGTTGATATTTCCATTGTAAAGACCAATCTTACAGTATAAGTATACATCAGGTAGTTTTTTGTGTGCTAAAGCCCTCATGCACACAGGCTGTTAAAAAAACGTTATGAAAACGCCAGTATCTTTGCAGTGATTTTTTTAAACTTTTTTCAGCTTTTTTCAGCGTTTTTGCAATAGCGTTTTTGAGCGTTTTTGAGCGTTTTTCCGCGTTAGCGTTTTTGAGCGTTTTTTTTTTTTTTCAAATTTTTTTTTTTTTTTTTTTTTCAATGGATCAAAAATGCTAAAAAATGTTGGTGAATGACGTTTTTGAGCGTTTTTCAGCGTTAGAGCGTATTTGCAGCTGAAAAACGTCCCTCAGAACCCACTGGTCCTGGGTTTTTTTTACAGCTTAAAAACGCCTATGCCACTTGCAGCTCAAAAACGCCTAGGTGGGCATGAAGCCATAGACTAACATAGACAGGCCTTTTTAAGCTGCAAAAAAAGCTCAAAAAAGCAGCTGTAAAAACGTCCGTGTGCATGAGGACTTATTGTAACTGGAAGCTGCAATAAAAAAAATCCTATCCCTGCTGTATGTCATTTATTTTTTTTATTTAATTTTTAAACTTTGGCATTGGTACATGTCATCCAGCCTCCTATTTCTCTTTTTTGACAATAGTTTATTAGGAACGAATTGAATATCAAGATTGCACCCCCCCCCCCCCTTTATAAAACTTAATGGGGTTTGGAGAAAAATTTGGATTTTGTGAATCTTTAGGACATTTCACAACACTGACACAAATTGAACCAGATTTGCTTATCCGTGCTCAAAACGCATTGCACTTTCCCTTTAAGTTATTTAGGGTAGCCTTTCTTCTGTGAGACTCCTTTTACCCGTGGAAAGAGACATTTGCATTGGTTTTATTGCCTAAAAACGATTTCTATGTTATTATATATGTGTATTTATTAATATATAAATACTGTAAAAGAATAACAGTGCAAGAAAGAGTGTTTTTTATTAAATCATTGTTAAAAAAAATATTTAAGTAGTGCACAGAATTTCACACATCACAATGTAAGAAAAAAAAATAGAAAACTAAAGTGTACAGACATCATTAGTTACAAGACTATCTATAATAAATTATTTATACAAAATAGGCTACCATCTACAAATCTTTGCTTTTGTGTCTCAGGTCAGATTCTAAAATCAGATGCTAAAGCTGCATTCAGTGAATTTAAAGCAGAATTTCACCCCAAGCCATTCTTCCTTTATTTCTTTGGGTCAATGTATAATTTTGAAGATTTGGATAGAGTGGAGAAGGATTTGAACACTTGTCACGATTTTCATTGCTATCTGTGCCCACATTAGGGAAATTCTCCCTCTCTATTTGTCCCGTTTGAAAGTTAAATTCAATCCCAAATTTTGAGTTGTCTCCATAACAAGAATAGGGGGGAAAGCTTTCAATGGGGACACTAGCTCTGGTGACAAACAGGAGTTCCTTAGTTTTGGAAGGATTTTCTCTCACTTCCTGTTTTTGTTATGAGACAAGGAGTGAAGGGAAGTCTTCCTCAATAGAACACAAATAGCAAACAAAAAAAAAAAAAATGACAGGGGCTATCACCCTCCCTTTCTCTATAAAAAATTTTAAAAAGTTTTGCCTTTAGTTCTACTTTAAAGTGATTGTAAAGGACACATGTTAAACTTACCTTCTCTGTGCAATGGTTTTACACAGAGCAGCCCCAATCCTCTTCTTTTTCGGTCCCCCGCCTGTGGTCATGGCTCCTCCTCTCTCTCTCAAGCCTGTTGCTATGGGGGCACTCGAGCAGGCTCACTCCTGAGCCGCACTCTGTGTGTCCATTCATGCACAGAGCACAGATGGGTCCCGCCCCCCTGCTCTCTCATTGGCTCACTGGTCGTGATTGACAGCAGCAGTAGCCAGTAGCTCCTGCTGCTGCATGAACCAGTGAGACGAGAGAGACCACTACCCTCATTCACATCGCTGGATTGAGATGTGGCTCAGGTAAGTATAGGGGGGGGGGCTTGAGGGGGAGCTGCATACAGAAGGTTTTTTGACCCTAATGCAGGGGTCAGCAACCAGTAGATTGCAATCTACCAGTAGATCAGTAGTCAGGTGACTGGTAGATCACAGTCTGGGCTTGCTGACCCGCCATCCCAGAGCATCAAACATAGTGCAATGCAGAAAAACTACTTGTAAACTTGAAGCTGTAGTAGGAAGCAAGAGTCGCATAAGCTGATGCCTCCTCAGTAGTGCTGACTCCTGTCCCATGTGGAGTGATACCAACTGCATCCCACCTCCTATCCTGGCTAGTGGTCTCCAGAGTGGTGCCAGCAGCAGGAAAGAAGAGATCTTCAGGTCGGTGTGAAGAAATACACTAGGCATAATAGTATAGGGCTGCTTTCACACTGATGTGCTGCAGTTTACGCACACTGCAGGTGCAGGGCAATGTACCCGCAGATTTCCTGTGGGTTTACTGTGCTTAGCCATAGACTTCAATTATATCCTGCAGGTTTAGCGCACTTTCGGAATGCAGGAGTTTTGGTGTGCTTTCACAAAGTGCACCACATCTGCAGGAAATAATAGAAGTCTATGGCAAAGCACAGCTAACCCAAGAAGGTATCAGATGCACTGTACGCTCGGTGCAGGTAAACTGCAGCACATCAGTGTGAAAGCAGCCTTATGGGGGGGGCTCAGAACAGTAAGGGTTCATTTACATTTGTAGTTTGGGGGGGTGGTAAAACAGAGTTATAAAAAAAAAGTTATATGTCCTGTCATGGTTTGTGGGTGTAGCACCTGCCAAGCATGATCCATTCAAGTGAATGAGGCCACTCTGCAAATGCCCTGCAACCTTCTGCAGTACAGCAAACAAGGGGTTAAAGCTGGCAGTGTTGTGTTTCTCTCGCACCACCTGCTTTAACCCCTTGGACCCCGCAGAAGTAAGCAGTTGTTGCAGAGTGGCCCCATTTACTTGAATGGATTGTGTTTGGCAGGTGGTAGCACCCACCAAAAGCAACAAGCGGTTTAATTCCTGCTGGGGCGCTATATTGCCTTCTAACCACCTGATTTAACCCCTTGGACCCCGCAGAAGTAAGCAGTTGTTGCAGAGTGGCCCCATTTACTTGAATGGATTGTGTTTGGCAGGTGGTAGCACCCACCAAAAGCAACAAGCGGTTTAATTCCTGCTGGGGCGATATGTTGCCTTCTAACCACCTGATTTAAACCCATGATTACCGTGCAAAGCATGTGATTGCAACATAGTAGTATGACAGGTTTAAATCAAGTGTGAGGAGGTGACACTGTGCCTGGTGATCTTTGACTTCTCCCATGTTGTTTGGGTAGATCTCCACCACTTCAAGGTTGCATACACCTGCCCTAATGTATAAACTGCATTGAGGTAAGTAACCTTTAGCCTTTAGAATCACTTTAAGTGGAAAGTGAAAACCTACAATAGGCCAAAAGCAGAAAATCTAAAATCTTCCCACCATTGACTTTACCAGCAATGAAAACTAAAGAACTATTCCAATAATGCCCTAGTAAGTGGAGCTTCACTCTACTAATAAAATTGGCTCTTCTGACCTTTAAAGAACAGCTCTGAGGTCAGGTACTTGCAGACACTGAAACCAAGCACCTAGCTAGTTCTTCAACTACCCATCTAGCACTGATAGCACTAAATGTGTTAGTCCTTCTATAAAGCTTCATTGTTCTTGTGTACCCAGCCTAGAAGTACAGTCCCAACCCTTCCAACACACAAGAAAATACAGGGACTTTGGCTGGCAGCAAAATCTTTGGGATGTATCCAACTGTCCACTTTTGTCTACCAAAATCGGAGTCATAAAAAGACAGCTAAGTATAACCCCTGGCTGTGTGCCGAATTCTTTGTGCCTTCCCCTGAGTCGCAGCAGCTAAAATTGTCGAATTTGGTCAAAGCATTGTACGTTCTAGCAGACGCAACAACACAGCGTGGAGCAGTCCATCTTGGCGGGAGTGCCTCCATTTCCTGCTTTCTTGTTGATCTTGGGAAGAAGCAGCACAAAGGACATGGCCAGAGAGCAGTGGTAGAAACTGTGCACGTAGGTGTAATCCCATTCCTGAAGATACAAAAGTGGTTAATTGAAACTGTTTCCAACATCAAAACACATGATACACAGCAAAAATAAATAAATAAATGAAAATCACAGGAGAAAGGACTAAGAATGTAATCTTTTAACATTTTTTGTGTCTTATTATAATAATTTGATGTTTTGAAGACTTGATGCATGCTTACATGACTTTGTTTATCAAAAGCCATTGATCGCCATGTCCATGATGACATGGACATCACATAGCTTTTGTTAATCAAAAAAACTATGTCACACAAGCTAGAAAAAAATGTCAGTCTTGGTGGACATTTTTAAGAGTATTTTGGCAAAATCACGAATTTTGCTGCATATTTGGCAAAATTTCTTGACTCAGCCCCATGAATATAATGTATAATATATAAGTCAAATAAGCAATGGAAAAGAAGAAAACTCCTTTTGTTACCTCAAAGAAAAAACGCAGCATTAATGCAAGAGCACCAAAGCAGAATCCAGGACCTATCTGCTGCGTGTACACGCTCTTGTCTGGGTAGAGGCTTTTTGTTTCCTTCATTTTGCTCAGCTGTGAAAAAATGTAACAAAACATTTGATGTTAGGAAGCAGGAATGTTATAAAACAAGCAGGTGCAGCAGCTACTATGGAGACTATCTCTGAATAGACTTATCAGTACTTGTCTATTTGAATTGTTGCAATAAAAAAATGTTTTATCCTTATGTTTATTAGTTAGAACATAGCTTTTTAAAGTTGGCCACCAGCCCAAATAATTTTCTTAGTTTTCTATAGAGTGGGGAAGGGTGAGATCATTTCTTGTCCCTGTGAACAAATAGGAAGAGACTAGGGATGAGCCGAACACCCCCCTGTTCGGTTCGCACCACAACATGCGAACAGGAAAAAAGTTCGCTCGAACACGCGAACACCGTTAAAGTCTATGGGACACGAACATGAATAATCAAAAGTGCTAATTTTAAAGGCTTATATGCAAGTTATTGTCATAAAAAGTGTTTGGGGACCTGGGTCCTGCCCCAGGGGACATGGATCAATGCAAAAAAAAGTTTTAAAAACGGCCGTTTTTTCAGGAGCAGTGATTTTAATAATGCTTAAAGTCAAACAATAAAAGTGTAATATCCCTTTAAATTTCGTACCTGGGGGGTGTCTATAGTATGCCTGTAAAGGGGCGCATGTTTCCTGTGTTTAGAACAGTCTGACAGCAAAATGACATTTGGAAGGAAAAAACACATTTAAAACTACCCGCGGCTATTGCATTGCCGACAATACACATAGAAGTTCATTGATAAAAACGGCATGGGAATTCCCCCCAGGGAAACCCCGAACCAAAATTTAAAAAAAAAAAAATGACGTGGGGGGGTCCCCCTAAATTCCATACCAGGCCCTTCAGGTCTGGTATGGATATTAAGGGGAACCCCGGCCAAAATTAAAAAAAAAAATGACGTGGGGTTCCCCCTAAATTCCATACCAGACCCTTCAGGTCTGGTATGGATTTTAAGGGGAACCCCGCGCCAAAAAAAAAAAAAAAAACGGCGTGGGGTTCCCCCAAAAATCCATACCAGACCCTTATCCGAGCACGCAACCTGGCAGGCCGCAGGAAAAGAGGGGGGGACGAGAGTGCGGCCCCCCCCCCCTCCTGAACCGTACCAGGCCACATGCCCTCAACATTGGGAGGGTGCTTTGGGGTAGCCCCCCAAAACACCTTGTCCCCATGTTGATGAGGACAAGGGCCTCATCCCCACAACCGTGGCCGGTGGTTGTGGGGGTCTGCGGGCGGGGGGCTTATCGGAATCTGGAAGCCCCCTTTAACAAGGGGACCCCCAGATCCCGGCCCCCCCCCTGTGTGAAATGGTAAGGGGGTACTTACCCCTACCATTTCACTAAAAAACTGTCAAAATAGTTAAAAATGACAAGAGACAGTTTTTGACAATTCCTTTATTTAAATGCTTCTTCTATCTTCCTTCATCTTCTTCTTCTTCTGGTTCTTCTGACTCTTCTGGTTCTTCCTCCGGCGTTCTCGTCCAGCATCTTCTCCGCGGCGTCTTCTATCTTCTTCTCCTCGGGCCGCTCCGCACCCATGGCATGAGGGGAGGCTCCCGCTCTTCTCTTCATCCTCTTCTCTTCTTCATCTTCTCTTCTTTTCTTCTGCGGGCCGCTCCGCATCCATGCATGGAGGGAGGCTCCCGCTGTGTGACAGCGTCTCCTCGTCTGACGGTTCTTAAATAACGGGGGGCGGGGCCACCCGGTGACCCCGCCCCCCTCTGACGCACGGTGACTTGACGGGACTTCCCTGTGACGTCACGGGGAATGCCACAGGGAAGTCCCGTCATGTCCCGTGCGTCAGAGGGGGGCGGGGTCACCGGGTGGCCCCGCCCCCCGTTATTTAAGAACCGTCAGACGAGGAGACGCCGTCACACAGCGGGAGCCTCCCTCCATGCATGGATGCGGAGTGGCCCGCAGAAGAAAAGAAGAGAAGATGAAGATGAAGAAGATGAAGAAGAGAAGAGGATGAAGAAGAAGATGAAGAGAAGAGCGGGAGCCTCCCCTCATGCCATGGGTGCGGAGCGGCCCGAGGAGAAGAAGATAGAAGACGCCGCGGAGAAGATGCTGGACGAGAACGCCGGAGGAAGAACCAGAAGAGCCAGAAGAACCAGAAGAAGATGAAGGAAGATAGAAGAAGCATTTAAATAAAGGAATTGTCAAAAACTGTCTCTTGTCATTTTTAACTATTTTGACAGTTTTTTAGTGAAATGGTAGGGGTAAGTACCCCCTTACCATTTCACACAGGGGGGGGGGCCGGGATCTGGGGGTCCCCTTGTTAAAGGGGGCTTCCAGATTCCGATAAGCCCCCCGCCCGCAGACCCCCACAACCACCGGCCACGGTTGTGGGGATGAGGCCCTTGTCCTCATCAACATGGGGACAAGGTGTTTTGGGGGGCTACCCCAAAGCACCCTCCCAATGTTGAGGGCATGTGACCTGGTACGGTTCAGGAGGGGGGGGGGCCGCACTTTCGTCCCCCCCTCTTTTCCTGCGGCCTGCCAGGTTGCGTGCTCGGATAAGGGTCTGGTATGGATTTTTGGGGGAACCCCACGCCGTTTTTTTTTTTTTTTTTGGCGCGGGGTTCCCCTTAAAATCCATACCAGACCTGAAGGGTCTGGTATGGAATTTAGGGGGAACCCCACGTCATTTTTTTTTTTAAATTTTGGCCGGGGTTCCCCTTAATATCCATACCAGACCTGAAGGGCCTGGTATGGAATTTAGGGGGACCCCCCCACGTCATTTTTTTTTTTTTTAATTTTGGTTCGGGGTTTCCCTGGGGGGAATTCCCATGCCGTTTTTATCAATGAACTTCTATGTGTATTGTCGGTAATGCAATAGCCGCGGGTAGTTTTAAATGGGTTTTTTCCTTCCAAATGTCATTTTGCTGTCAGACTGTTCTAAACACGGGAAACATGCGCCCCTTTACAGGCATACTATAGACACCCCCCAGGTACGAAATTTAAAGGGATATTACACTTTTATTGTTTGACTTTAAGCATTATTAAAATCACTGCTCCTGAAAAAACGTCAGTTTTTAAAACTTTTTTTTGCATTGATACATGTCCCCTGGGGCAGGACCCGGGTCCCCAAACACTTTTTATGACAATAACTTGCATATAAGCCTTTAAAATTAGCACTTTTGATTTCTCCCATAGACTTTTAAAGGGTGTTCCGCGGCATTCGAATTTGCCGCGAACACCCCAAATTATTCGGTGTTCGGCGAACTTGCGAACAGCTAATGTTCGAGTCGAACATGAGTTCGACTCGAACTCGAAGCTCATCCCTAGAAGAGACAAGTACCCTAATGAAGCTTTAACTTCACTTGATCCCAACTAAAAACAACAACATTGGAATCCCATGAGAGCATTGTAAATACTATATTGTTATTTATACCATGTGGTATGTAATCTTGGGGTGTGGGTGAGTAGGAGGGGGGGAGGGGGGTTTGTGAGGTCAGTGCATAGTTGCAGTATGATTGTCCTTCATATCTCCAAATTAATGATGGTGTATGGGGTCAGTCTGCCAAAAACACAGTAGAACAGTACTTGCTTTTTCTTACAAGTCCTATAATACGGCTACAGTCACCTCAAGGAACATCTAAAAATGTCAATGTACCTAAGCAGTACCCTGAAAAATCTTGATTAATGTGTGTGAATGCGCTACTCCCATATTACCACCACTTCCAATGTTCTCTTTCTATTTTTCCCAAACAATCACTCATAAGTAATATCATGTGCATTAAATTAAACCAAAAAAACTTGAAACCAGACAAAAATTAAAACATATATTATTCAATGCATAAAAAGTCCTTCAAAAGTGCTGCAAAATCCTTTATCAATTGCTGTGACTGACGTGCTCCTGTGTTCCTTCAGTAATCATATGTGACTTAGTGAGACACCACCACCTTTGAGATTGGCCACTCACCAGATGCTTTTTTAGTGATGCGCCTTTGGTTCATTCATGGGATAACCACTCCACCTAAGTAACACTCCTCACCGGCTATAATTGGACTCTAGTATTCCTCATATGAAAGCATAGGGACGAAAAACGATCATAGCGCAATATGTTTAAACTATTTATTATATAAAATCCAAAGAAGAATATCCACTCACATTTAAAAGTGCCCTCGAGCTGGGCAATTCTCCCAGCAGCCTTTTTTTTTGCATCAGGTGACCAGATACGAACGGGAACAGGAACGAGGTTTGAAGCGCAAGCTAAACGTGGAGGCCGCACACTACTACTAGGCGGACCATGTAACAGCCCAACACCCGTCCATAACTGCTGGATAAGCTTCGTGCCGGCTCGAGGGAACTTTTAAATGTGAGTGGATACTCTTCTTTGGATTTTATATAATAAATAGTTTAAACATATTGCGCTATGATCGTTTTTTGTCCCTATGCTTTCATATGAGGAATACTAGAGTCCAATTATAGCCGGTGAGGAGTGTTACTTAGGTGGAGTGGTTATCCCATGAATGAACCAAAGGCGCATCACTAAAAAAGCATCTGGTGAGTGGCCAATCTCAAAGGTGGTGGTGTCTCACTAAGTCACATATGATTACTGAAGGAACACAGGAGCACGTCAGTCACAGCAATTGATAAAGGATTTTGCAGCACTTTTGAAGGACTTTTTATGCATTGGATAATATATGTTTTAATTTTTGTCTGATTTCAAGTTGTTTTGGTTTAATTTAATGCACATGATATTACTTATGAGTGATTGTTTGGGAAAAATAGAAAGAGAACATTGGAAGTGGTGGTAATATGGGAGTAGCGCATTCACTCACATTAATCAGCATTTCCAGCCCATTCCAATGAAGGGTCTTTTTTGAATGCAGCAACTTTGACACATACCTTTTAAGGATTTTGGAGGAAGTAGTGGTTTTGCGCCAGTGACACACACACACTAACCCTGAAAAATCTACCTATTATCTTGAGTTCCTTTCATAAAAACAGGATACCCAGGCACTCCTGTGCCACCTTGACCCTCATATATGTATTTCTCATGTGTGAGATCATCTGAGGCGCTGCTTTCTCTGAATATTAGTCACACCAGATTTGGAGTAAAATTTGATGATGTCACTGTTGTACTGCTCACTGTTTCCATTGTTGGAGAGGAAGAAGTACCTGAGGACCTGCAGTGCATGGACTTCCCTGCTTCTGCTTCATTCATTTAGTGGATGTTTGCTTTCTGTACCTATCCTACTGCTGCTTGAATATTGCCCCACCGGTCATTAGGTCACCACTGTTCTGTTGGCTAGTCCTTTGCCTTTTGCCTGCCCTTTCTGAGATAGGCTTCCAGAGTTCAGTTCCTTCTTAAACCACCCGAAAATTAATACTATCTCTTGGGAACTCTATTGGTGGATTCTTAGGTTGTACGCCAGCTGTGGACATTATGGGGGGCTCCCAGTCTCAATGCTGGAATTTTATTTGCTCTTATGGAAAATGAAAGAGTTCCACAAATCACTAAAGATCAGAACTAGGCCGTAATCCACCTTTATCTTAGAAATATATTTTTGGCAGATATATCTTGAATCTAGAATTCGAATGTGACCAATGTGCTGCATGGTAGCATTACTTACCCATTTGACAGTAATTACCAGCACTGCTGTGCCGATAGGCCCTGAGTAGACACCATATCCAAAGCGATCTTGATATATTGTCACTGCTATGGTAAGAACACCAAACATGACCAGCGTGGACCTCTTGGGCTCATCGAACTCTGCTAAGGCTAAACAAGCAACAGTGTTAAAAAGAGGTTTATTTATATATACGTCAATATTTCTACATGTGCAGGAATGCACTCTATGTACACCCCTAATGCAGGTGGCAGTACAGAGTGTGGATTCATCTATAATCATAAGCTGCCATATATACAAACTGACTTTTATCCTCATATACTCTCCTAGGCAGGTAAATAAAAAAAATACTGCATATCAATATTTTATTTATTACTGTTCTGTGATTCATTTTACTTCTATGCTGTGAATAACTTGATGTCATCTGATCTTCTGCCTTTCACTAAACAGCTGAATGAGTCAGTGGGGTTTACCCCCCATGCCCCTCTTCATGGCCTACATGATGTTTGGATTTTCAGTTTGACGGGATCAGTCAAAAGTAAGGAGACCATGATGGTCTTTCTTATTAGAAAGCCTAGTATTCTGTACATTTCAAACAAAGTGTAATGAGAGCATTCTAAATTATTTTGATAAAAGTCCATTGTTTTTAAAGGAAACATTTATCTTTAAAAAATAGAATACATTTCTTATTTGAGGTGTTTCTAAGCAAAAGTTATAAACCGAGATATGGGGGTTACTTACGAAAGGCAAATTCACTTTGCACTGCAAGTGCACTTGGAATTGCAGTCGATCTAAATCTTAGGGGAAGGTCTGAAATGAGGGGAAGCTCTGCTGATTTTATAAAATCCAATCATGTGCAAGCTAAAATGCTGTTTTTTATTTTCCTTGCATGTCCCCCTCGGATCTGCAGCGACTTTACTTGAAAGTGCACTTGCAATGCAAAGTGGATTTGCCTTTAGTAAATAACCCCCATACTGTCCCAAGATGTGGGCATACATGTCTATGTACCTTTCAAGATTATACATTTAAACACTAAAGACAGAAAATCAACAATGCAGCCAGCATTCTCAGAGTTAGGACAGCAATGGCAGCCTTTGACCAATTACATGTTTGTTTTTTTTTAAAACTGGTGCTGGGAGATGGAATTGTTCCACAGACGTTCTCCTATAAAGCTCACCGGTAGAATATTTACAGTGAGCCCTGATTTTAAATGTAGAGTTTGGCGGAGAGTCCTCTCCAATGTGACGTTCATATTTTTACATGTTTGCTGATCCTTATTTTTATGATAGTACAGTATTGCCTACGTTGAATAAGAATCTCCCTCTAGTGGTCATCTGTATATAAGGCATTTTAGAATCTCCTTTTAATAATTGATGAGGTAAGATAAATTAGCCGTAAGATAAATTAGCCGCACGGGCTTTAGTTTCCAGTCAGTGTGGATAGACTGAAAGACGATTTATATAATCCTTGTGCAGTACTCCTAAACAGAAAGCCCTGTTTTTGCCTGGTTGCCCCTATGTGCACCCATAATAAAAAACTCATACAGAAACACACAATGTAAAGTTGTTGTAAACCTCAGACATGAAATATGAACAAAGAATATCCTTCTATAGTGTGTGCTTGTCTCAATTAAGAGCACTGAGTGTCATTTCTGTCTGCTGCTTCTTTTCTCTGCTGTCAGCATGAGTCACTTCTGACAAGTTTTCTTGACACCAAGAGAAAAATGGTGACGGGGAGGGATCTCCAGCTGATTGACAGCTTCTGTTCTGTTCCTCTGAGCTGTGTGAAGGAGGGTGTGTCCCTTCCCTCCAATCAGCTCTCAGAACTCTCCTTTACTGAGCTCTACAGAGTATAACTTCAGCTCTTCACCCACTTTTTTCTGACATCTCAGACAAGCTTTAAATTCTGCACTATGAACGGATGTAGAGAAGAGAAGGCTGCAGATAAACAGGTACAACCTATGTAGGAGGATTTGTTTTATCTCTGTGTATTACCTGAGGCCAGTCACTTAACTGGGTATATGTAATGATTTTACAACCACTTTAAACACATATAGATAAGTTCACTTACATTAAAGCAGTAGTAAACCATGGCTGTTGTAAAAACAAAAACAAAAAAAAAACCCTGCAAGGCAATGGCATAATGTGCTAGTATGCATCACATACTAGCACATTATGAAATGCTCACCTTGAAACTAAGCCCTCCAGCGCTGTGCTGTCACCGCTGAGAGGGCTGACACCTTCCCCCAGTCTTTCTTACGGGTTTGCGCACTTTGGCTACGTGATTGGCCAGAGCCACGATGATGTCACTCCCACGTATGGGAGTGAACTCTACTGTTCCGGTACGAAGCTCTGAAGGTCGGGCAAGGTATGCCTGACCTTCAGAGGGCATGTGCCAGGGAAGTAACTTTCTGAATCCAGGGTGAAAATCTCCTAAACGGTGCACGTTTAGGATATATTCATTTTACCTACAGGAAAACCTTATTATAGGATTATCTGTAGGTAAAAATTATCTTGCAGGGTTTACTACCACTGGAGTCCAGGTCGAAGATAAATACACAAGTGGAACTATATCTTACTATACACTTTATTAGAACTATTTTACCTGACAAAGGATTTCTAATTTTGCTTTGTCAGTGTTGCAATCCTGGCATCTCTGCCAGACAGTACAGCCAGACTATCCATATCTATTACAGCGGCACAGCTTAGTGAAGAACACATCGCATGCCCGCTGATTGGACAGTGGAGCAGCAACATATTAGTTAGATCTCTGCACACTCTGCTCTCTCCATCCATTAGCATGATTCCTATGTAGACCAGCAGAACCTTACTAGGGATTACAGGAGGATGATATCAGTGAGGATTCAGTCACTTGCGCTAGCTGCATTAAAAAAGAATATAATTTTTTTTTAAGTGGACCTGTAAGTCAGTGAGTTTGCCTAAGCTAAGATGATGCTAACAGTCTGCAGGCAGGACAAAGCATATGTTTACTATCCTCTCTCTCCCCGAGTGTTCAGAATGTTCCATAATCACAAATTGAGAGGCTGCGGTAGGGGCTAATCTGTGTCAGACATTTGTGAACACCATGGCCTTCATCAGTCTTTTTCGGCTTTCATGTGCCTCCAAAGAGATGAGTGTACTACCTCTTTCACTGCAGAAAACTTGCATTTGCTTTATTTAGAGACCTGGTGGGTTTTCTTAATATGACAAAATATATCTGATGCTAGGTGCACTTTAATAAATACATAACTGGGTAATATTTTTACCTGCCCGCAGTCCATCTTAAAGTTGTTATGGCTTAATAGGCCTTTAAAAGCAGCAGATTCTCTTTAAACTTTTGGCACCTTTTAGCTACCGTATTTACTTGTGTTTCTTAGAAGATAAAATCATCTATGGGACAGACAAACTTACCTATCAGTGACACCCACATGGACAAGGCTGTGCCGTAGATACTGAAGAATTCTAGCAGATCGTATCTCATGAAACAAATCATGGAGAATCCGGGGCCTTCACAAACATGGTACATCTACAGAGACAAAAGGACAGATGATTAGCAGATGCTGCGGATCCTAAAAACTCCACAGCAGTGAAAGGGTGTAGAGCGACAGTTGTTGTTGATCTAAGGGTGGTCACAGCTGAGGGGCAAATGGTTAAAAGGCCTGAAAGACACTTTACTATCAACTGTCAGAAGAACTCTACAGTGTCCCAAAATACTCAGGAATGCCATTATTCATTGTCATCTGTTGGAGCCTGGGCAGATTCATTGATGTAAAATGCAAGAGGCACATCCTATCGTGAGGATGAAAGGCGTCAGCTGCGTACACGAAGCGTCTGAGCTGCAATGACAGCGTGTCATGGCCTTCAATGAAATGCTTCATTGTTTGTCACAGCCTGAACTTCACAAAAATAGGAAAAACAGCCACCATGCCTCCCATCACCTGAGGGGTGTGGAAATGAGTATGACTACAGGTGGGCCTTCCTCATTCTGATGGAACAAGGTCCCCAACTGCTAGAGGCCTAATGGTGACCTCCAGAGTCAGGGAGATCTGACATCCTTCTTCGTAAAGTGGGTTACCAGGCATGGTGAGTGTGGTGCAAGAAGAAATGCTGGGTGCCAGTCACTTTTTGAATGTGAACAAGAAATTATTGTCCTTTAACAGAACTGTGAGAGAGAGGGTTAGGGCCAAGACACCCTTAGGTAGATGCAATGGCAATTGGCAGACGCAGAGACTTCTATAGGTAGACAGCTATACAGTGGAAGGCCTCCAGCCAGGTAACACTTCTGTATAGGTAGGGCCGCTGTCTTCTATGGCACTAATCTTGCAACAGTCAATAAAAGGTAGTTGTATGTAAAGTTTGGTAACACAGAACAGTCCTTTACTTATCTCACAGTATCTCACTGTATATCTTCACTCACTGAGCTCTCATTATCTCACTAGACTTCCAGATCCCTGTCATAACTCGATCCCCCTGAGCTCTTAGCTCTTCCACAGCTATCCCGCTGTATACTGCTCAACTGTCACCCCCGCTATCCTGCTGGGTCCCTGGCTTGGCACTTGCTGAAGCTTTTCCACCTCTTCACCATTCACAGTTGGTGAGAAGACTGCTCTGGTAGTTGCTCAAGCTTACCCACTGTAGTCTCCGGTAGTAAGATGGATGGTCCCTTCGTGGCGTCAGCTTCCCTTCTACCTCCGACCACAACTGGTTCCCCGTCCGGCTGAACCTTCTCAACTTGGTTGGACTCCAATCCTGCAGTCCCAAACCTACGCTGCTTCTCCTGCTCCTGAATAGACCTCAGACAGCCTAGCAGCCAGGTGTCCCCGGGATAGGCCTCAGGCTTTCGGCCTAGCAGCCCGGGGCGACATAACACACGTCCACCTAGACAGCCGCCCAGGTGGCAACAAACCCTGATCACCTGACTCCACCCAAATAAATAGGCTCTCCAGCAAGCCAAGGGACTAAATAAACCCCTGCCAGATGGCTGAGACACCCCATCCATTCATACTCTGACCTTGCAAAGCCCCCTGTCATTCTAATGTCACCAGCCACAGTGACAGAAGAGAAAGGGTGCAGCAGTTCCAGAATTAGAGGGGAATGGATTGATCTTCTATCAATTAACCAGGAAAATTTCCACCTGGCAAACAAAATTTTTTAGCAACCCTGCCTAAACACCAGGGTGCTACACTGGTTCCAGGACTGTGGAACTGAATTTGTTCAGTATTTCCTCCAGCCACGTCATGTCATCTGTGTATAGGCAGACGCAGCCTATTAATAAAGAAGGTCTGGTCTGCGGTCGGAGAAAATGGCGAATTCTACAGCTCTTCTAAAGAGATGGCTGGTTCTCTTTTAAGAGATCCTATTAGACATCTTCTGCCAATGGATGTTTTACATTTTGTGCACTATTTGCACAGAGTGTTCTGTGCTAAAAAAGGTGATGGTCAACCTATGCAGAAGTTCAGCAGTAACATATAATACCAGCACGCTTAGCGCGCCACTGCAAAAAAGTGGGTGTGACTCATTTAGATATGGGATCTGGCTATATTGAGTAAGGGGGCTTTTTAGGAATGTCGTATATGAATAATGTTCTTCTCTATAGTGGGCAACTTTCTTTGTATACATCTAAGCAGACAGATTTACAGATACAAAGTTACTTTGTACTGTAACAGCACATGGAGGAAAAAGTCAAGATATCACAGTATCTGTGTAGATCAATGTCCTATGGGAACATTCAGCATAGGGTACCAAAAGACACCAGCAGGATTTCATATTTTATGGGGGGGGGATAGAGGAAGAAGAAGACAAAGGGAGGGATTAGTAGGGGAGCTCAAGCAGACAGTAGTAGTTTCAGTCCTCATGCATACACAGGAGTATATAGGCATTTAATATACATTGTTTTCCCACCACAGCTGGGGTATGTTGCCAACCACAGCCCCATGTGTGTATAGTGTAATTAATGGAATGCAGAAGTACTGCATGCAACATATCTTGTTTTACACGCATACGTAGGTTTGTGCCGATGTGCAAAAGCTTCAGCGTTTACACAGATATAGGGGCATACAGACACTCACTTCTATGGCCATTTGTATGCCCATCTGCAGTTCCTCAGCTGTGGGAAAACATTTTTTTTTTTACTCTTGGCATAAGTCCATATGCATGTAGCCTTAGGGCCCATTCACGCAACAACGCACATACAATTGTTTTTTCTGCGCGTTTTTAAGCATATTTTCATCTGCTTTTATGCGTGTTTTTATGCATAGTTCTTTATTTTTTTTTCAAAGGCAGGTTTCCTGACCTAATTGTTGTGGGTGATCGATGTGTTGTGGTGTTATATTATAAACATGTTGTCTAAAATCGCACAGCTATGGAAACACTGCATTTTATTGTGAGCATTGTTTTCTGTGTGTCATTTCAGTTACCTGCGTTTTTCCATTGGGAAAAACACAGGCGATTGCACATAGTGTGAACGGGTCCTTAGGGTTGAGCAGGCAGAATGTTGAAAAAGAGGAAGCAGGAAAGGCGTGACAGGTACAATGTTCACTTTGCATCCACTGGACCCAACCTATAATAGGCCTTTAATAAGGAACATTAATAGATTTCCATGTAAGTGTCTAACCTTCTCTAGTCTTATATAGTATTGTATATAGATAAACAGGAGGTGCCAACATCCCAGCCAGTGGCGGCCACTCCATTAGGGGCGCAGGGGCGCCGCCCCCCTAATCCATGCACTGGCCCCTTATCTACATGCAGGGCACCGGACGCATGGATTTCATTGTTTTTGTTTTTTTTTTAAGCACGTGATTAGAGCCTGAGACTCTAATTGGCTTCAAAAAAGGGTGGGCTCGGGGCACAGAGCACTGCGCCCCGAGCCCACCCACTTGTGTGACATTAGCGAATTAATATTGCTAATGTCTTCCTGCTTCTCCACCCGGTCAGTCAGGAAGTGGATCCTGAGACCCAATTGGCCAGGGAGTCTTAGGACTCCTGGCCAATCGGGTCTCAGGACCCACTTTCTGTTTGGCCGGGAGGAGAAGCAACGCCTGTGTGGCCAGGAGGTTGGAGTGAAGAGCAGCCCCCTAAGGTAAGGCCGGACTGATCGCTGTCTTCCCGTCCACCTCCCATGTGGCGGTTGTGCGAGGTTTGTTTTCGCCCCCCCAAATATTGAGCACCAGCCACCACTGATCCCAACAGCAAACTTTCTAAGCAAAGGGCCAGTTTATAGTCCTTCAGGCTTTATGAGGACCAGACTGCGGCCAGTGGGTGTAGAAAATGGCTTGGCATCAGTGCCCTATCAGTGCCCTATCATTGGTTTTATTGGAAGGAATAGTGCCCCATTGTTGCTATTAATGGGAAGAATTGTGCACCATTGATGGTGTCCGTGGATGGAATTGTGTCTTATCATTGGTGTCAGTTGGTGGAATAGTGCCCCAAGGGCCAGATAAAGGCAAGCAAAGGGCCACAGCTTGGAAACCACAGAGGTAGAGCGTGCAATGTGGCGAAATTTTGTAAGTTGTGGCTTAAAAAAGAATTCTGTGATGTGTACATACAAAGAACAGAAAGCAGGGAATTGTGTCCAGTAGGGTTGATTTACTAAAACTGAAGAATGTTAAATCAGGTGCAGATGATTTAGCATTTAGCCAATCAGCTTGTTCAATTAAGCTTTGACAAAAAAAAAAAAAATTGGAAGCTAATTGGTTTTTATGCAGAGCTGCACCAGATTATTTTGCACACTCCAGTTTTAGTAAATCAACCCCACTGTGTCTAACAAAAGTACAATGCAATGGCGATATGTAAGGCTACTTTCACACTGAGGCGTGCGGGCGCCGGCGGTACAGCGGCGCTAAATATAGCGCCGCTTTACCATCATTTTAGCGGCGATAGCGGGGCGGTTTTAACCCCCCGCTAACGGCCGAAAAAGGGTTAAAACCGGCCGCAAAGCGCCGCTGCAGCAGCGCTTTGTGGGCGAGTTTGCAGCGCTGCCCCCTCGGGGCTTTCACACTGGAGTGCATTGAGCAGCTCTTTCGGGGCGCTTTGCAGGCGCTATTTTTAGCACTTTAGCGCCTGCAAAACGCCTCAGTGTGAAAGGAGCCTAAATGTTAACATTTTTGAAACCGTAAACAAAACAGCAAAATAAACCTTTAGACCCCTTTCACACTGCCAGCGGGCTACGTTAGCGGTAAAGTACAGATAGTTTTAGCAGTGCTTTACCATCATTTTAGCAGCGCTTTCCGGCCACTAGCGGGGTGCTTTTAACCCTCCCACTAGTGGCCTAAGAAAGGGTTAAATGCGCCCGAAAAGGTCGGTGCTGAAGCACTTTGCAGGCGCCCATTCATTTCAATGTGCAGGGGCGGTAGAGGAGCAGGCGCAAAGATGCTGCTTGCAGGACTTTTTCTAACGTCCTGCAAGCGCACCGCCCCAGTGTGAAAGCACTCGGGCTCTCACATATTGGCTGCAGGGGAGGTGTCTCAGTGTGAAAGGGGTCTTAAGCGCTGTGCACATTATCATGTTGTGGGAGCGTGCACATTCCCTCTCTAGATTAGATACACTGCAGGGTGTATCTAATCTGGGGAAAGGGATGTCATTTTTTTAAAGCAGTTTCAGGTACATGGGAAGAGCAATGTTTGTATTTTAAATATATTAAAAAACATTTTGAAAACATCCGTATTACAGGCCATAATGGTTTAGAACAGATCGATCATAGAGGCAACTGGCAATCAATATTAATCAATGATGAATTTTTTTTTGATAACACACATGTGAGATTGTATTTCAATCTGATAATAATAGAAGGCGAACAATTTAGTAAATATAATCCTTTCTCCTATTGATCTCTTACTGTGTGTGATTAATAATTGATACAGTAAATATTTGAACATAAGGAATGTGTATATAAAAATATTTATGCTTTGTGCCCTGTTTGATTGCTTGCCTTTGTAAAGAAAGCTGCAAAAGGTAAAAAGGTTGCAAAAAAAAAAGAGTTCACCCAACAGACAAAAGAAAATTCTAATCCTAAAGTTGATCCAGAGAATGGCAGAAAACCTTTCTGATCTCCGAAGGTAATCCGATATTGTACTCCTAAGACCCCTTTCACACTTGTACTACCTGACGTCACGCGACTTTGATGAGACTGTGTCTATGGACCTCAAGTCTCATCAAAGTCAGACCAAAGTAGTGCAAGGACTATTTTGAAGTAGCTGCGACTTAAAGTCGCACAGATATGAACAATACTCATTGGGTACGATTTGTCATGCATTTTGCAGTCCCAAGTCTCAGGACAAGTCGCACAAGTGTTGTAGGGGCCTTAATCAACATTCTGAAATTTTGTGTCTTATAAATATTCGTAGATAGTTATATTTTGTGCATTTAGAAATGAATTCAGCTGATTATTGAAGCAACCTACAGAGTCAGCTCAAACCCTCTCTTGCTCTTACATTGAAGAATCCTTTCCATATTTTCCATCCTTTCCTAGAATTCTTTTCCTTCAGTGTTAATTAGTATTTTGTTCTGCTTGACTATACAAATACTATACAAAAGCTTGCGCCACTGCAGACATCTGTGCTCCTCTCTACTTGTGAACACTGCCCCGCTGCTTGTGTTTGGGTGCTAGCCCAGCTTGCCAGCCTCATACAAGTAACACGACAAGGATCCGGATGGCTGCACGCCTAAAAAAGCTTTAATATTCAAATTGCAGACCTAAAAGCATTACACTGTCATGTAATACTTTTAAGTCTGCAATTTAAATATTAAAGCTTTTTTAGGAGTGCAGCCATCCGGATCCTTGTCGTGTTACTAGTATACTAGTACTTTGTTCTGCACTATATCTGCCATGCTGTATAGGGTCTGATTTAAGTGGTTGAAAGGCAAACTATATGTGTTGCCCATAGTACTCAATCAAACTTCAACTTCAGCATTTTTCATTTCTGGTTTGAAGGTGATTTGTTGCAATAAGCAACCAGCAGATCTTGTAGACACTCTCAGAGGCCAAATTATTACCTTTACTGACTTTAATGGCATGAGGTATATGACTCGCTTCTACAGTTTTTAGCACATTTGTGTTATGTGTATTGCCTTTCTAGTCAACACACAATGGACAACAGTAAGAAACCAGAATAAAAGAAGGCTTACCGCAATGAAAAACATGGTGAAAAAATATACCATAGCCTCCATGTGGAACTGCCTCTTGGCTGCAATGCTGATGGTGGGCACCAGTGCCAGGCTGCTGATGGTCGGTAAAAGAATCTTTGCCAGTATAGAGCCCATAGCGATGAAATATGATTGTATGATCAGAGACAGCGACTGGTGTGAAGCAGCACGTGGGGACTGACTGAGTGCAGGGTCAGGGGGGGATTTAAAATTTAAAGGGACCAACAACAACAGGTGCTTTACAAGAGGAGGGGTGGGGGACTGTAACAGCTGATGGCAGGCTCCTCTCCAGCTGGTACAGGATTCAGCACATACTATCCCACATGTTTATAATCTGTAAACATTACAATATAATCATATTTCATTATTTAAAGTAAACTTATGCATTTCGATTCCTTCTCTACCTGATTCTCCGCTACTAGTGGCAGAGGAATAAATTAGAGCAAGCTAACTGTCTTCACTTTGTTAAATGGACCCTTTGATGAGAGAAATACAGAGACTGCCTTTGCTGAACTCAGGAAAACGCTAGTTTTCTTCCTTATCTGTTGACGTCCTGAGGGTTATATAACTTTTACCAACCCCCCCACCATTTATTCCAGTGGCCAGAACAAATTAATATTCTGAAGGAATCTATGGAAGCTAAAACGCTTGGCATGCTTAAGCTTTAGGTGCGTTTTTTAAGCTGCTTTTTCCTGACAGGAATAAAAAGACGTTCAGAGGAGAAATTCAAATGCCCTGTGTGCATGACGTCTTACACAGGTTATCAGGTAAAGTGGTTGTAAACCTTAGACATGAAATGTAGCAAGGTCCCGGGGCCCCCCTTGGTCTAATGAGAACCTCCAAAGTTAGGGATAGCTGACATGCTTCTGTGTAGAGGGTGGGTACGAGGCATGGTGGGTGTAGTGCAAGGTAGATTAATGGGCACCAGACACTTCTTGAATGCAAAGAGATTTATTTTCTCTAAAACAGAACTGTGGGAGAGAGGGTTTAGGGCCAGGACACCTTTTAGAAGCCGCAATGTTAATTAGCAGACTCCGAGACTTCTATAGGTGGACAGCCATGCAGGAAAAGGCACCCAGCCAACACCACATCTGCATGTGTAGACACGCTGTCTCCTATGGCAACAATCTTGAACAGTATCTAACAAAGGTTACAATAAACTTTTTACTTCCTCCACAATCTCCTATTGTAGATCTTCACTCAACTGAGCTCCCAGTCTCTCTCACTAGACTTGCTGATCCACTGCCACTGGATCTCCTGAGCTCTTCCAATCTTCTATCTCTCAGTATCTTCTTTAAGTGTCACCCCTGCTTCCCTGCTGGGTCCCTAGCTGGCATCCAAGATACTTCTCAAGCTTCACCCCACTGGCCTACTCGGTCCCTGGCTTGGCACACAAGGCTGCTCTGCAAGCATCACCTCCGCTGGCTGGGTCCATGACTTGACACATGCTGAACTTTCCTAATTCTTCACCGTCCCCGGTTAGTGAAATTACCGCTCTGGTACTTGCTTCAGCTACTCACAGTGGTCCCTGGTAACAAGGTGGATGGTCCCTTAGTGGCGACAGTTTCCCCTCTATCTCCGACCACGACAGGTTCTCTGGCCGGCAGAGCCGGCAATTTTGGCTGGACTACAAGCCACAATCCCAACCCTATGCTGCTCATTTACTTCTGGATAGGCCCTCAGACAGCCTAGCAGCCGGATGTCAATGAGAGAGGCCTTAGGCTCTTGCCTAGCAGCCCGGGGCAGCACAATACACGTCCACCCAGACAGCCATCCAAGTGGCACAGAACCCCGATCACCTGACCTCACCCAAATAAATAGGCTCTCCCAGCAGGCCAAGGGACCGAAGAAGATCCCTGCCTGTTGGCTGAGATACCCTATCTATTCCTAATCTGTCCTTGCAATGCCCTTGTCTTATCTAATGTCACCATATACCCGGCCATATAGTAACAGAGGATCGAAGTGCAGCAATTCTAGAATTAGGGTGAAATCTATTGATCCCCTAACAATTGGCCAAGGCAACTATGCCTGGCAGGTAAATGTACTAGCAACCCTGCCTAAACATCAGGGTGCTATAGAAATATGAACAAAGCATATCCCTCTAAAATTTGTACTTGTCTTAAATAAGAGCACTAAGTGCCATTTCTGCCTGCTGCTTCGATTCTCTGCTATAAGCATTAGGATGTGCCGAACACCCCCCTGTCCGGTTTCACACCAGAACTTGCGAACAGACAAAAAATTTGTGCGAACACTGTTAAAGTTTATGGGACACGAACATGAAAAATCAAGTGCTCATTTTAAAGGCTTATATGCAATCTATTTCATAAAAAGTGTTTGGGGACCTGGGTCCTGCCCAGGGGACATGCATCAATGCAAAAAAGTTTCAAAAACTGCCTTTTTTCAGGAGCAGTGATTTTAATAATGTTTAAAGTAAAACAATAAAAATGAAAAATTCCTTAAAATATCATGCCTGGGGGGTGTCCTTAGTATGCCTGTAAAGTAGCGCATCTTTAGAACATTACCACAGCAAAACTACATTTATAAAGGAAAAAAGTAATTTAAAACTACTTGCCGCTGTAATGTATTGTTGTATCCCGGCAATATAGATAAAAATCATTGAAAAAACGGCATGGGTCCCCCCCCCCAAGTCCATTACCAGGCCCTTTGGGTCTGGTATGGATATTTAAGGGAACCCCTCACCAAAATTTTTTTAAAAATGGCTCAGCACCCCCCCAAAATCCATACCAGGGCCTTCAGGTCTGTCTGCTGTGTGAAGGAGGTGTGTCCTTTCCCTCCAATCAGCGCTCAGAACTCTCCTCATTGGGCTCTGAAGTGTGTAATTTCAGCTCCCTGCCTCTTTATTTCAGACAAGCATTATAAATTCAGCACATTGAATGGATGTAGAGAAGAGGAGGCTGCAGATAAACGGGTACAACTTATGTAGGAGGATTTGTTTCATCTCTGCGTATCACCTGAGGACAGTCACTTCACTGAGTATATGTAAGGGTTTACAACCGCTTAAAGTATGCCTGTTGTGGGAGAAGTATGGCGGCTGCCTTTGCTACCCCTCCTCCAAAAACTTTAGCTTTCTGGTTGTTAAAGTGTAGTTCCACCCAAAAGTGTAACTTCCACTTTAGGGACTCCTCGCCCCCTTAAATGCCACATTTGGCATGTCATTTTTTTGGGGGGGGAGTGGGTACCTATTTTTGACAGGTACCCAGCTCCCACTTCCGCTCAGGCCGCCTAGGCGACTCGAGCGGAAGCCCTCCTCTCCCCCTCCCTCCCTGCAATCTTCTGGGACACGTCACAGATCCCAGAAGATTGCCCGGCCATTGAGAAGGCACAGCACGACTCGCGCAAGCTCAGTGCGCACCAGGCTATGAAGGCGCAAGCTGTCTCAGCCGGGTGCCCACGCTTTTGATACCGGTGCCGGAGAGAACCGAGGGTTCGGGCGGCTGCATCGCTGGACTGTAGGACAGGTGAGTGTGTGTTCATTAACAGTCAGCAGCTACACTTTTTGTAGCTGCTGACTTTTAATAAACACAAAACCAAGTGGAACTCAGATTTAAGCGGATTTAAATGCTGCCTCTGCTGCTTCTCCCTTGAAAATGCTACCTGTCTGTCAGTTATGGTAATGTTTTTTGGCTTCAGTGCTCTAAATCAGTCACCAGGATGAAGCAGAGAAAAGGTTAGCAGTGTGATTCTGCTACTAAGACGTACTAAGACCAGCTACAGCCAGGTAAGTAGCATTTTCAGAAGGAGGCCAAAAGCAGCCCCTATATTTGGTCCTTTAATTCATAAGGTTTGTAAGAGAAGAAAGGCTGTAATATTGATCTTGGCTTCAGTCCTATCTTAGTCACTCATCAGAAACATACAGCAAGTCGGAACTCCTTGATAGCATACTTGTCCCGAGTCAATGACTTCACCTCTGAGAATTGGGAAAATGCACACTTTGGGACTGCAGAACCACCTCTATCCCAGGGAATGGATTGTATTTTGATCTCATAGATATCCATCTCCACTACATATTTTGTAGACAGGTGCAATTTAAAACGATTTAAGCCAAGCCACAAGCTGATTTGTGGTGTCCACAAGAGAGCCTCCTGAAAATCCATTGGCAGTCCTGGCCTATCATGGATCTGTAATAAAGATGATGATAAGGACTCCAGCATATCACATGCATGAGATCCTTCTTCAAACTTAAATTATTACAGCTGCTTTCCCACAATCTTCTCCGCCTACAATCCTGACATAGGTGAAGCATTGCTAGTCACTTGTGTTTTATCCGGGATATTCACTGCTAACCTCACATGTTCTGCATTGCTGTGGAGATACGTGGTTTTACAATCCCTGGGGATACTTCATAAGGAACTGCAGGCAGATATAAGTCCCACCCTTCAGTCAGATATGAAGCCATTAAAATCATTAAATATTATCATGCAAGTACATTTTCTGAAAACAGTTTTTAGATATTACTTCACATAATTCCCTGATTACAAGAAATCAACTTGGCATTGGAAGTTTCAGCACTGTGAATCAATCAGGGTCTATTTAATCTCATAATGTCATTTTCGTAACATGTTTCAGGCATCGAGTACAGAAGAGAGGTGTTTAGGTTTAAAGGAAGACAGCGCAGGAAAGCCCTTTACCAGTGGGACTGCGCCCATTTATAGATCATAGGGCAGGGATGCGACATATCCTGCAGAGCTATAGGCCTTGTATAGTGGGGATGTTCCCCCTTTATAGAAAGTGCCAGGGGTCTGTGAGTCACAAGTCTGACTGAGAATAATACATGAATTTTTATTAATAACAAACTTACACAAATCTTTTTTTAAAAAACCTATAAAAGTAATACAGACTCATATACATGATAACCAGCACATCCAACTGTAACCGCTGGACCAGGGTCAATGGTGTAGCAACCCCTGGTATATTCCTCTGCAGGGGTTGCTTCACCATTGACCCTAGTTATTAGGCTGTGGCACTTTTTACCACAACTTATACACCCACAGCACCATCCTGTGGTGGTGTAATTCATTAGTCTATCTAATGAGAATAATACATAGCGTTGGTATTTCAATTAATTCATACATTTCAACTAAGTATTTAGCAATTTGTGATGTTTAACTTTATATCACTGTTGGCTTTTAAAATCTTCTGGTATTCAAATATGTATTCTTAATGTGGATCTTTATCCCAGTCAACATTATTTAGTTTTAATCCTCATGCTGCTAGCATTAGTAAATAGAAAAGTATATCATATTTACTTGTTTTAAACTTTTTTTTTTTACATTTCTTCGGTTACTTCCTGGTTTCTTGCCCAGGCAAATAATGTACATCCCAGGAATCTTCTGGAGGAGAGGAGGAGTTTTCTAAGCTAAGCACACTCTCCTGCGCGCATGCTTGAGGTAAGGGCACATGGATTCCAGGAGGTAAATGCTACATGAATCATTTGCCCTTACTCCAGATGGCCACAGCCAGAAATGCTAGGGGATTAAGTTTCAAAGTGATTTCTCAACAAAATAAAGCATGGAGACTTGAATGGATGGGGGAGTTTGATTTGAACCATAAAAATTAATTAAACATTGGTTTTGGTTTTTGGTGCTCAGATGCAGCGAAGATCCACTTTAACTAAAAAAAGTACCTTATTACTTTCAACCTCCTCCAAATCTTCTTTACTGTCTATCTGCTGTGATCCAACTTTGTATTAAAGGATGGCTAAATTTGTTCTCTATGGTCCTACTGCATGTAAGAGTATGGCCACCCTCTTGCTCGCTGCCCAAATAGACTATGGACTATGGCATTTGTAGTGTGCATTGAGCAGTGCACATGACTGCAACTAAAGTGCACTGCTCGCTTCAAATTTACGGAAAAGAAATGGGAGATAGAGGGATTCAGGAATCTACAGAGGATGTTACAAGGAGGTAGAAAAACACGATAAGAAATTATTTAATGAAAAATAGATTACAGGACCATTAAATAGTAGATGCATATGGATAATTTTTAGAGAATAAAGATATTGTTTAGTGTCTGTTTAATATCATTAATTGCCAAACATGCTGTGTATGATTGTTATTTAAACAAGTGTTTCTCAACCCTTTTTTAGTCAAGGCACCCGAAAAAATTCTGCACAATCTCAAGGCACCCCATCCTAAAATGTAAAAAACTAAACTAATGGTTTTACAGAATGCAGCAACATCTACACACATACGAGTTTCCCCCGAAAATAAGCCCGGGTCTTATATTAATTTTGGCAACAAAAGGCACTATAGGGCTTATTTTCGGGGGAAGGTTTTATCATGTAATGTGATGTCTTCTCTCCCCTCTCCCTCCCTGCCTGTCAGGAATCCCCAGTGTGAACCGAGTTAAAGTGTTTGTAAAATCCTATAATCAATCTATCACAGTATTATATAATGTACAATTTGTGTGTTCCTGTAATATAATTGTGCCAAATACATTCATTGCAGTGCCCCTCGGCGCTTCCGTGACCCGCCAGAGCACTCTTCCCCACTCCGAGCACTGCAGAGGGAGGGACCAAGATCCCCTGCTGGCAGCTGGAAGAAGAGAAGGAGAGCAGCGGGAGGTCAGCTGAGCGCCGAACAGCGCTGTACTAAAGGTATTTGGCACAATTATATTACAGAAACACACACATTGTACATTATATAATACTATAATAGAGTGGATTATAGGATTTTACAACCACTTTAACCACCCTGGCGGTATGATTACCGTATTTATCGGCATATAACACGCACTTTTTCCCCCTGAAAATAGGGGGCAAATCAGGGGTGCGTATTATACGATGACAGTGTACCTCGGAGGGGGGCGAGCGCTGCCAAAATTCACTGAGCCGTCATCTCCTCTTCACTTGGCTTTCACTCGGCTTTCACGCGGCTCTCACGTCACACACACACAGTCCCGCCTCCGCCACCAGCATTGGACCAGTGTTCGGCCTATCACAGGAGATGGTCCAATGCCGATGGCGGAGGCGGGACTGTGTGTGTGTGACGTGAAAGCCGATTGGAGAGGAGATGAAGGCTCTGTGATTTCCTGATGTTAAGGCTGCTTTTATGAGAGATGGTGAGGCTGCAAATTAGTTTAAAAAAACAGCATTAATCAGGCTGCACTGATGCATTGATGGGCTGCAGATGGACATTGATCAGGCTGCATTGAGGACTTTATTTAAGCTGCATTGGGGACATTAATCAGGCTGCATTGAGGACACTAATCAGGCTGCATTGAGGACATTAATCAGGCTGCATTGAGGACACTAATCAGGCTGCAGATGGGTATTAATCAGGCTGCAGATGGGCATTAATCAGGCTGCAGATGGACATTGATGGGCACTGACCCTTAATTTGCTTCAAAGTTGGTTATTTAAAAATTATGTTTTTTTTCCTGAAACTTCCCTCTTAAAATTAGGGTGCGTGTTATACGCCTGTGGGTGTATTATGCCGTTAAATACGGTATGTCAGATTTTTGCGACTCAAAGTGATACAATTGTTTTGCATAAAAATTTGGCGGTTTATATTGTAGGCCTGTAATTCTTAGTAATAACACACCTAAATCTGTCTAAACAAGTCTAGTAGACATCCCGGGTATGATAAAGTTTGAAACACGAAATCATAAATTATAATATAATAAATAACTATAAATAATTATCAAAAATAATAATATAATAATAAAATGAATTTCCTCACGATTCACTATAGCTCAATTCTGCAAGTATTCTAATTTACTATCGCTGTTTTCTAGCTGGTCTAAAACCACTTTTGATGTAAAGGGACACTTTTTGGTTGCTATGGACAATGTCAAGTTTCCAGGCAGAAAGAACAGTATATATAATATAAAACTTCATGCAGGGCACTGGACAAAGCATTAGAGACAAAAGGGATATGAAATGATTTGATACAGTAATGTAATCTGTAAGACTACAGTGTACTGTAGTTGTTAAGAATTTTGTACTTTTTGAATATGCCGCCAGGTTCCGCCTAGGGTTACCACCTCATCCCTTTAAACCCGAACACATATGAATTACACGGGTTCTGAGGCTAATTTAATGCCGATAGTGCACCAAGTGAGTTGAATTACCGCCATAATCAGCCACAGAACTTGTGTAATTAATATGTGTTCGGGTTTAAAGGGATGAGGGGGCAACCCTAGTCTATGGCTACCCGCACTTTGGTTAATACAAAGCACATCTATGGCCTCGTACACATGGTACAAAAATCAGAAGGGGCCCAAAGGGTGGCGCTTGAGAAATGAACTTCCTCTTTATACTCTCATAGTACATCACTACGTTTGTGTTTGTCAAACGACAATTTGCAGATAGTATGGTAGACAAAATCCTGCACATGCCCTTTTGACAAAAATCAGATGCTCAGTCGTCCAACAATCAGACCGTGTGTATGCTTTACTCTAGGTGAGCTCAGTTAAACTGGCTATAGATGATTCAGCTTTTCAAAGCCAGGAATCTTACCTGCTAGGCTATTGTATCCTGACATCAGAACTTCTCTTAGAGTTGCCACCACATCCCTTTAAACCCAAACACATATTAATTACACAGGATCTGTGGCTGATTTAGGTGGTAATTAAACTCACTTGGTGCCTTATCTGCATTAAATTAGCCTCAGAACCTGTATAATTCATATGTGTTCGGGTTTAAAGGGATGAGGTGGCAAGCCTAGCTCCGCCCTCCTGCATCGCTCACAGGGAATGGAGCCCAGAACACAGAGACATCGGGTAGAGGACAGAGCCTGTGGACACAGTGGGGGGACATTGCAGGATCCTGGGGACAAGGTAAGTACACTGAACCAGTATTCTGTAATGCAATCCCAAGTGTGGCTCAGGGTTACAGCTTATAGTACTGGAATTTAACCCAGAGCCACACTCGGGAAAACCGCCAGGGAGGTTAAACTAGGGCTTATTTTCGGGGTAGGGCTTATATTGCAGCCATCCCCGAAAATCATACTAGGTCTTATTTTCAGGGTAGGTCATCCAACATTAGAGGTGATTTATTCTTCCAAAAAAAAAAAAACACCTTTGCACACTGGTGCTGACTAGGGATGAGCTTCGTGTTCGAGTCGAACCCATGTTCGACTCGAACATCGTCTGTTCGCCCGTTCGCCGAATTGCGAACGATATGGGCCATTCACGCCAAATTCGTGTGGCGTGTCACGGCCCATAATTCACTACGGCATCGCAGTGTATTACTGGCTGATGATTGGCCAAGCATGCACTATGACCTGACATGCTTGGCCAATCACAGCGCCGTCTGAACAGAGAGCCGTAATTGGCCAAAGCCAAGGAGGCTTTGGCCAATTATGGCTCAGGGGATTTAGTACACGCCCCAGACTATATAAGGCCGCCTGCACGGCGGCCCTGTGTAGTGTGTGTTCCGGCGTTGAAAGAGATAGACAGAGAGACAGTGTCATTTGATTTAAGTTAGATAGATTAGGCAGGACAGTCAGTGAGTTAGCTGCACTTACAGTGTATTGTGTATATATATATATATGCGTCCCAGGTGTTGTGTGTATATATATATATATATATATATATATATATATATATATATATATATATACACACACTGTATTCAGTTTAGCTAGATCCATTCCTGTTATCTTCCTACTGACAGGCAGGCTTGTCTTGTTACAGCATTTACAGCTACCTGAAGAAAATTGCTGGTGTTCTTTTGATCCTATTAGTACCACAGTCAGGCAGCTAGACTATTTACAGTTAGTGTAGTGCGTCCTCCTCACAGTGTTCAGCTAAAGCTACAAGTTAGTTTAGTGTGACCTCTGCACAGTGTTCAGCTAAAGCTACAAGTTAGGGTAGTGCATCCTCCTCACAGTGTTCAGCTAAAGCTACAAGTTAATGTAGTGCGTCCCCCTCACAGTGTTCAGCTAAAACTACAAGTTAGTGTAGTGCGACCTCTGCACAGTGTTCAGCTAAAGCTACAAGTTAGTGTAGTGCGTCCTCCTCACAGTGTTCAGCTAAAACTACAAGTTAGTGTAGTGAGACCTCTGCACAGTGTTCAGCTAAAGCTACAAGTTAGTGTAGTGCGTCCTCTGAACAGTGTTCAGCTAAAGCTTCAAGTTAGTGTAGTGCGTCCTCCTCACAGTGTTCAGCTAAAGCTACCTGTAGAAGGTTGGTGGTGTTTTCCTGATCCTATCACTACCGCAGGCAGCTAAATAAGCTACAAGTTAGTTTTTTGCAAGCTCTGCACAGTGTTCACCTAAAGCTACCTGTAGAAGGTTGGTGGTGTTTTCCTGATCCTATCACTACCGCAGGCAGCTAAATAAGCTACAAGTTAGTTTTTTGCAAGCTCTGCACAGTGTTCACCTAAAGCTACCTGTAGAAGGTTGGTGGTGTTTTCCTGATCCTATCACTACCGCAGGCAGCTAAATAAGCTACAAGTTAGTGTAGTGCATCCTCCTCACAGTGTTCAGCTAAAACTACAAGTTAGTGTAGTGCACAGTGTTCAGCTAAAGCTACAAGTTAGGGTAGTGCCTCCTCCTCACAGTGTTCAGCTAAAGCTACAAGTTAGTGTAGTGCGTCCTCCTCACAGTGTTCAACTAAAACTACAAGTTAGTGTAGTGCGTCCTCTGAACAGTGTTCAGCTAAAACTACAAGTTAGTGTAGTGCGACCTCTGCACAGTGTTCAGCTAAAGCTACAAGTTAGTGTAGTGCGTCCTCTGAACAGTGTTCAGCTAAAACTACAAGTTAGTGTAGTGCAGTGGTTCTCAACCGCTCTAGTGCCGTGACCCCTTGATAAAATTTCCCAAGTTGTGGAGACCCCCAACCATAAAATTATTTTCATAGCATTGGTTGTCAGCACCCAAGGCAAGATAAGTAATTTGCGCCCCTAACCCACGGACATTTAGCACTCCCTGAGTCCCTACACTCGTACAATATTAAAACCCCTTATGGTACATTTTAGGATGTACTACTCTTTCTCTTTGTTCTCCTTTCTTTCCCTTTTATTTCTCACTATCCTAATCTCTTGTCCCCCCCCATCTCTCTTTCTAGCTGTCTTTCTTGTTTTTTCTCTTATTCTTTCTCTCCCTTTTTCTTTGTTCCTCCCCCTCTTTTCCTCTCCCTTCCATGTATTCTCTATTTTTATTCCTTCTCTTACTCCTTGGTAGGGGGGTGGGGGGATAGGATAAGTGGCAGGGTTGGCGGGGAGTTCTGATCAGCCAACTTCGGTGCTCTTGATCAGGGTCATCTGCTGATCTGAGAACTGTAGTGGGGACCTTTAATGGCAACTATAAGGTAGTGTTACTCAATGTGTCTCCGACTTTGTGGTGTCTTGTAGCAGTGACACCTATGCCGAAATCAGGGGTCTATGCCTATGCCGAAATAGGGTCTCCTCCAGCCCCTCCCACTTCACATTCCTCACCAGTCAGCTGCCGTTTAGTCTCTGCCCCCCAGTCATGCCGTAAACTGAATGAGCGGCTGCGAAGAGACTGAGTGGGCAGCTGCGGGCTCCAGGGACAGCCCTGCTGGGCGGCCGCAAAAAGGCTGGGAGAGCAGGGCAGGCTTCAGAAACAGCCAAGGATTTGGTGACCCTTGGCAAATCATCATTTGACCCCCGAGGGGGTCCCGACCCCCAGGTTGAGAACCACTGGTGTAGTGCGACCTCTGCACAGTGTTCAGCTAAAGCTACAAGTTAGTGTAGTGCGTCTTCCTCACAGTGTTCAGCTAAAACTACAAGTTAGTGTAGTGCGAGCTCTGCACAGTGTTCAGCTAAAGCTACCTGTAGAAGGTTGGTGGTGTTTTCCTGATCCTATCACTACCGCAGGCAGCTAAATAAGCTACAAGTTAGTTTTTTGCGAGCTCTGCACAGTGTTCACCTAAAGCTACCTGTAGAAGGTTGGTGGTATTTTCCTGATCCTATCACTACCGCAGGCAGCTAAATAAGCTACAAGTTAGTTTTTTGCGAGCTCTGCACAGTGTTCACCTAAAGCTACCTGTAGAAGGTTGGTGGTGTTTTCCTGATCCTATCACTACCGCAGGCAGCTAAATAAGCTACAAGTTATTTTTTGGAGAGCTCTGCACAGTGTTCAGCTAAAGCTTCCTCTAGAAGGTTGGTGGTGTTTTCCTGATCCTATCACTACCGTAGGCAGCTAAATAAGCTACAAGTTAGTTTTTTGCGAGCTCTGCACAGTGTTCAGCTAAAGCTACCTGTAGAAGGTTGGCGGTGTTCTCATACTACAGGCAGGCAGTTGATTTTGCTAGCTGCAGTATCAGTATATATATATATATATATATATATATATATATATATATATATATATATATATATATATATATATCCCAGCTTAGTGCAGCTACAGGCCATTAGTATGTCTGGAAGGCCAACAAGGAGAGGCAGACAGTCACAAGCCAATAAAAGAGGGCAAGCAGGCTCTGTGTCTAGAGGCAACAGTGCTGGTCGTGGAGACGGTACATCCTCATCAGCACGTGGCCGTGGGACACGTTTGGCCTTTTTTTCGGCAGCTGGCCGTGTTGAGTCGCAACATGCGGAAGACTTGGTCGAGTGGATGACCAAGCCGTCCTCATCCTCCTCATCCTCTCTCACCCATGCTCAGGGTACTTTGTCTGGCAAAGCAGCTGCCAACGCGGCCTCTTCCCTCGGCTCAATGGCATCAGTGACTCCTTCCCTAGCCCCACCATGTCCTCCTGAGGAGTCCCTCGAACTGTTTGACCACAGTGTTGGGTACATGCTCCAGGAAGATGCCCAGCGTTTAGAAGACTCTGATGATGATACTGAGCTAGATGAAGGCAGTAACGTGAGCACGGACAGAGGGGGTGCCCAAGAAGGACAGCAATATGGCAGTCATGCTCCCCCTGCTGCAGCATACTGCCAGATTTGCTCCAGTGATGAGGAGGGAGGGGATGATGAGGAGGAGGCACATCACCAACGAGGCAGGATGCCCTCCAGGGGCCAGCCTAAGGGCAGCACACTGACTGCATCACACCCCAAAGCTCCGCATGTGCAGGGCGCTGCTGTCTCTGCGCGTTATTCCAAAAGTTCTTTGGTGTGGGCCTTTTTTGAGACGAGTGCATCGTCACGAGTGCACCGCTGCTATTTGCAACATATGTCTCAAGCGTATCTCGCGTGGCCAAAACATCTCCCACTTGGGCACCACATGCTTGACCAGACATATGTTGACCTGCCATGCAGTTCGTTGGCAAGCGTATCTAAAAGACCCACATCAAAGAACAAAGAGGACCTCTCTTTGCTCCTCATCAGCTGAGATCTCCAACCCCACTATACCTTATGTCCTCTCTGAGACTTGCACTGAGAGGAATGAAGGTGTAGAATTAGGTGTGTCACAGCCAAGTACTTGTGGGCAATCTGCTTTCGGTACACCGACGTCAGATTGTACCAGGCAAATTTCCCTGCCCCAGCTGCTGCACCGCTGAAAGAAGTTCGCTCCCAGCCATCCGCATGCCCAGCGGTTGAATGCTAGCTTGGCAAAATTGCTAGCACTTCAACTGCTGCCTTTTCAGTTGGTAGACTCTGCCAGTGGGCCATGATCAGGGATGCATGCACTGTCCTGTCACCATTTGAGGAAGTCACGAGGATGGTGAGCAGTGACAGTGCATGCATCAGTGACACTGTCCCCCTTGTCCACCTGTTGTAGCACACGCTGCGTGGAATAATGGACAGGGCACTTGAGGCAGAACAGAGGCAGGAAGAGGAGGACTTCCTTAGCTCTCAAGGCCCCCTTTATCCAGACAGTGTTCCTGCGTGCCCACACAGGAAGAGGACGAGGAGGATTGTGTCAGTATGGAGGTGGAGCCTGGCACTCAGCATCAGCAGCAATCTTTAAGGGATCAGTCCCAAGAAGCACATGGACTTGTACGTGGCTGAGAGGAGGTGGCTGCGGACCATGTCGCCCTTAGTGACCCAGAGGACTCCGGACCGAATGCCTCAGCAAACCTACGCTGCATGGCCTCCCTGATCCTGCAAAGCCAGCGTAAGGATCCTTGTATTCGTGGTATCAAGGAGAAGGACCAATACTGGCTGGCAACCCTCCTTGATCCACGTTACAAGGGTAAGGTTGCGGACCTTATCTTGCCGTCGCAGAGGGAGCAGAGGATGAAACATCTTCGGGAGGCCTTGCAGAAAGGTCTGTGCAACGTGTTCCCAGAGACTGGGAGGTTACAAACTCCTGTTTCTGGACAACGTGTTGCTGAGGCTTCGGTCAGTCAAAGAAGGAGTGGTGGAGAAGGTGGCCGTCTGACCAATGCGTTCAGACAGTTTTTTAGTCCGCAGCCCCAAGGTATGATCGGTTCCAGCAACCATCGCCAGCGTCTGTTTTACATGGTGCAGGAATACCTAGGGGCAAGATCTGACTTGGACACCTTTCCCCCCCGAAAATCCTCTGGGTTACTGGGTCTTGAGGATGGATCACTGGCCAGAGCTTGCACAGTATGCAATTGAGCTACTGGCCTGTCCTGCATCCAGCGTTCTTTCGGAACGCACATTCAGTGCTGCTGGAGGCTTTGTCACCGATCACAGGGTGCGTCTGTCCACCGACTTGGTCGATCGACTGACTTTCATAAAAATGAATCAGTCTTGGATCACCACCAGCTACCAAGCACCTGATGCTGATGTAACCGAATAATTTTTTTGAAATCTCAGATCCCTTCAAAGACTGCCTATGCTGATGCTGAGTGACTATCCTGAGTAATTATCCTCTTCCTCCTCAATGATCACGCTGATAGCTTGTAAGAACATTTTTGGTTCTGGGTGCCGCCACCAGTGCCTAAGGCCCAATTTTTCAGCCCCTGTTTAACAGGGGCATGTAATTACAATTTTTAATGCAATACTTTGCAGCAGGGCTCGTTCCTGCGTTCCAACTAGAGTATCTGTGAGGGGTTGCAGTGTTGTGGTACCAGCACCAGTGCCTAAAGCCCAATTTTTCAGCCCCTGTTTCACAGAGGCGTGTAATTACAATTTTTGATGCAATACTTTGCAGCAGGGCTCGTTCCTGTGTTCCAACTAGAGTATCTGTGAGGGGTTGCAGTGTTGTGGCACCAGCACCAGTGCCTAAGGCCCAATTTTTCAGCTCCTGTTCAACAGGGGCATGTAATTACAATTCTTGATCTAATATTTCACAGCAGGGCCCGTTTCTGCACCCACCAAGAGCGAGTGAGGACCTACAGTGTTGTGGCACCAGCACCACCACCACCACCACCAAAGGCCCAATTTTTCTGCCCCTGTTTAACAGGGGCGTGTAATTACAATTTTCGATGCAATACTTTGCAGCAGGGCTCGTTCCTGCGTTCCAACTAGAGTATCTGTGAGGGGTTGCAGTGTTGTGGTACCAGCACCAGTGCCTAAGGCCCAATTTTTCAGCCCCTGTTTTATAGAGGCGTGTAATTACAATTTTTGATGCAATACTTTGCAGCAGGGCTCGTTCCTGTGTTCCAACTAGAGTATCTGTGAGGGGTTGCAGTGTTGTGGCACCAGCACCAGTGCCTAAGGCCCAATTTTTCAGCCCCTGTTCAACAGGGGCATGTAATTACAATTCTTGATCTAATATTTCACAGCAGGGCTCGTTTCTGTGCCCACCAAGAGCGAGTGATCACTTACAGTGTTGTGGCACCAGCACCACCACCAAAGGCCCAATTTTTCTGCAACTGTTCAACAGGGGCATGTAATTACAATTCTTGATCTAATATTTCACAGCAGGGCCCTGTGAGGGCTTACAGTGTTGTGGCCACAACAACACCTAAGGCCCAAATTTCTGCTGAGTATATAGGGCAGGCCCCTACTTTCAAACATCCAACTTACAAACGACTCCTACTTGCAAACGGAAGGAGACAACAGGAAGTGAGATGAAATCTACCCCTAGGAAGGGAAATTCTCTCCTGTAAGAGTTAATATGGGAAAAACATTTCTGTTTTCACTGATGCTTTATAACCAATCCTTGTTTCACAAAAAAACCCAAATTTTCAAAAAACATTTGTCATTGGGACAAAAAGTGAGGTGAAATCTTCTGAAGAGGAGCACAGACAGCAAAACAAATGTCACAGGGGTGATAACCCTTCCCTATGTTTTCCAAAAAGCTTAAAATAGATTTTTTGGCTGGAGCTAAACACGTTAAAAATGTACCAGTTCAAAATTACAAACAGATTCTACTTCATATAATAAAAAAATACCGCGCTGGGGCAATAAAATAAAGCAGCAGTGAACAGTGTGACAACACAAATATCAATAATAAAAATAAACTGCGCTAAGTGTCCTTTAGTTGGTATTAACAAAAAATATTTGAAGTATATGTACGATGGTCCAAATATCGCTATGAGTGAGAAAAAAGCACTCCAGATCATCCAAATGGTATAACATGCATAGAAATAATTCACAATCCAAAAGATCACGACCATGAATTGCCCTTACCAGAACGCAAAATGTAATGAGCAGATGGCTTAAACCCAGCCGGGGACTTTTGAGATAAGGACCGATCAGATCTGTCAGAGTTCAGGCGTAGTTCCCTCAGTTCATTACTGAAAGAGAAACAAAAATGCTTGCCATAGTATAATATTGTTTTGCAACCAAGTATGAGCATGCACCTGAAACCAACACCCTATTGTGCATTTGGAACAAAGGTGATAACCCACCACCACAGCTGTAGAGTGTGCTTCCCAACTCTAAGACTTTATATTCATTGGGCTCTATCTCACTGGGAGATTGATGGCTGTATCGGGAAATCCTTATCCACAGTATACGTCCCAAAACTTACTCAGAGCCAGCAGACTCTTTAAATCTCTAGGCTTCCTGATTATTATTTTAGGTCTCTCTGGAAGGGTGTTATTCAGAGCTGAGTCTTCTTGCAGTATTCTTCAATGTGTCCTAAAAACCTTGGTATCTCTCCAGATGCATTGCTCATACACCCCTCCTGTATACTTGTGTGCCTGTTCTCGGGCTTGCGATTCATCTCTTCCCAGTCCAGTCTGATTCTACTTCACAACAAACCTACAGTCCCTGTCTTGTTTGCACCGCCTGTATACTGCTGTTCAGAGTACAGAGCCTGTATACTGCTGTTTCCTTTTTTAATTGGGTGCGGGGCTCCCCTTAATATCCATACAAGACCCAAAGGGCCTGGTAATGGACTGGGGGGTACCCATGCCGTTTGTCTCACTGATTTTTATACATATTGCCAGGACCCGACATTACATTAAAGCCGCAAGCAGTTTTAAATGACTTTTTTTCCTTTAAAAATGACATTTTGTGCAGGGACTGTTCTAAGCACGGGAAACACGCGCCACTTTACAGGCATACTATAGACACCCCCCAGGTACGATATTTAAAGCAATATTTCACTTTTTTTTTTTTTTTACTTTAAGCATCATTAAAATCACTGCTCCCGAAAAAACTGACGTTTTTAAAAGTTTTTTTTGCATTGATAAATGTCCCCTGGGGCAGGACCCGGGTCCCCAAATCCTTTTTAGGACAATACCATGCAAATTAGCCTTTAAAATTAGCACTTTTGATTTCGAACGTTCGAGTCCCATAGACATCAATGGGGTTCTACGGTTCGTGCAAATTTTCGGTTCGTTCGCAGGTTCTGGTGCGAACCGAACCGGGGGGGTGTTCGGCTCATCCCTAGTGCTGACTGGTATTCCAGTGTTTCTCCCTCGCTCAGCTAAAGTGGCCCCAATGCTGACAGTGAAGGGCAGGAGAGGGGAAGACAAGGATGCTGTGCAGGCTCCCAGCATCCTTCTTATTAATCGATAACGTCATTGGTTGTTACAATGCCAGTGGCTAGAAGGTTGTAATGTTGTGCAATGGAAACCTGTGGCTTTGTGTAACTAACAGGCAGGCTTGATCTGCTAACTTGTATACAATTTCTTAGACATTTCTTAGACATTTCTTAGACATTTTGCCAAGGCACCCCTGAAAAAACCTGAAAGCACTCAAGAGTGCCTGGGTAATGAAATACATCTATGTTTGCTGTTCTACCTCCCAAATTATTTGTCTTTCTTTTCCTCCAGTCCTGAGATTTATACAGCCCCATCAGGTAGCAAAGCCCTGTTTCCAGCACAGACACCTGGATTTTCTCTGTTGCAGTTAAGTAACTCTTGCAGGTCTTGTCCCTCCCCTACCCTGTGACTGGACAGTGAAGAAGAAGCTGCAGATTGATGAGCTCACCCTCTCTCAGTCTGCTCTCTCCACCTTGTTAACACATGAGCACTGCAGCACAGCAGACTTGCTCCTGTGCTGGTTCCTCCTCTCCCAGTCTGATCTCTGCTGCACAGAGGAATACAAAAGGCTGATAAGTCAAATTTAATGATGTATCAATTAATACATGGCTGCATTATTTTGTGTTTTTTATATCTGCCTGGATTTCAGTTTGGAACTCCAGCTATATTTGCAGAATGGGAAAGGGTTGGATCTTCTGTTGTATTTTTATTGTTGCTTTTAATCCCCCCCTAACCTCTTGTCCTGATAACAGGGTCTTTACTAGGGATGAGCTCAGATGGGTTCAGACCAGAGTCTGAGTTATTCCGCCAGGAAGCTGTCAGAATTTGCCACGGAACCTGAACTGTGGAACGATTTTCCTCTCCAAAGAAGTGGGTTTTCTTTGATTGTCCACAGGCAGATAGAGTAGAAGATAGCTGGACAGATTGGGGTAATGAGTTCCATAGATGGAGAGGCTCTGGAGAAGTCCTTAAAACGAGCATGGGAGAAGGTGACATGGGAACTAGAGAGCAGGAGGTCTTGTGAGGAGTAGAGAGGATGGTTTGGTTGGTATTTTGAGAGGAGGTTGGTGATGTAGCTGTGAGCAGTGTTGAGGATGGCTTTGCAGGTTGTAGTTAGTAATTAGAATTGTATTCTTTGAGTGAATGGAGGCCAATGGAGAGATGTAGCAATGAGTGTTAGCAGACACTGAACAGTTGGTAAGGTGGATGAACCTGGCAGCAGCTTTTGATGATGGACTGAAGGAGGGAGATAACCTGTAGAGATGTAGAGATAGGCATATGAGGTGGGAGTTGCAATAGTCGAAGTGAGAGATGGCCATGGAGTCAATTAGCAGCTTTGTGGTGTCGGTTAGAAAGAGGCATACTTAAAAGATGTTACGGCGGTTAAGTTGGCAAAGTTTAGACAGAGATTGGATGTTGGGCCAAAAGGAGAGTCCAGAGTCAAGGAACACACCTAGCATCCTGTCATGCAAGGAGAGACTGAGATTGAGTTTGAGTAAGTGGTGTCACATCCATACCAATATGTCAGTTAGTATATTAGTGTTGCTGGTGGGACTGAGAAGTAAGCTGAGGGGTAGAAAAATAAATTTGGGTGTTATCAGCATGGAAATTGTATTAGAAATTGTGGGAGTCTACCTGACCCAGGGAGGAAGAGCAGAAAGAGAATAGAAGAGGTCTGAGGACAGAACAAAAAAGAACAAAAAAGGAAGGGGTTAGAGTTGTGGCACTGAAAGTGTGGTGAGACAGGCAAAAAGAGAACCAGCAAAGAGCAGAGTCATGGAGGCCAAGGTAATTGAGTTTCTTGAGGAGGAGGGGATGGTCAACTGAATCTAAAGCAGCAGAGAGGTCTAAGTGTAAAAGTACAGAGTAGTGACCTTGTTTTAGCAGTTAGTAAGTCATTAGTGAGCTTTAGTTTCTGTGGAGCGTTGTGTGCAAAATACAGACTGAAGAGGGTAAAGAAGGTTGTTATCAGTAAGGTGTTAGTTCAGGTAATCGTAGACTAGTCATCCTAGGAGTCTGGGGAAAAATGGGAGCAAGGAGATAGGGCTTAGATGGTTATGATTGGTGGGGTCAGTGCATGTTTTATAGGGTTGGGGAGGATTCCAGTAGAGAGGGAGAGACTGAAGATTGTGTGTTGGAGAATATAGGATAGAGCAAGAGGATGACCATAGTGGTTGTGCGTGAGTGGGGTTCAGGGGGCAGATGATTATGTGGGCGTTAGAAAAAGTTTAGCAACCTCCTCTGTGGTATTAGAGTTAAAAGAGGAAAATATTGAATGTGCAGGTAGACATGGAATGGGAGATATCTGCACAGTGGAGATTTCATCACTAATTGCATCAATTTATGTAAACAATCCCAGATCTAGATGCTGCTGCTGTATAGACAGAGCAACGCACAACCAGACTAAATTTAAAGGTGGAGGGTAGTTTGGAATTTGGGTATATTCTATGTGACCATGTTTCATGTTGTCCCTAATGACAGGGTATCAAATGACTGGTAATATTCAAGGAGCAGAGGAAAGGGTGCAGGATGCCCACATACACAGAATGAATTTAGCAGCGAGATCTTTGAACTTCCTTGCAGATCCACTACAACTTCCTCTCCAGCGGGGAGAACAGTGAGCAGCACAGTACTAAAATCATCAAATTTTACATCAAATCTCAGAGGCAGCAAGGCCTACAGATATACAGCTGTGAGGGTCTTAGCACAGAGTGCCTAGGCAATGGAAGTACACTTAGAATTTTCAGGAAAAATTCAAGACTAAAGTTAAGTTTTAAAGGGTACTGCTTAGGCACTTTTAACATTTTTAAACATTCCCTATAATGTATGAAATCTGTACTTTTTGATTTTAGCTCCACTTTAAGCTTACTGTCTGACTCTCAGATAATCACTTTGTGACTTACAGATTTCTAGCAGTCCTCTCTAGAAGTAAAGCCTATCATATCAGTGACAGCTGGATTCTGCACTCTTCCCTGACGAACAGAACACATTAAGACTCCCTGAGCAGTGTCTGCAAACACCATAAAACAGATTGGGCAACTGGCCGAGCAGAAGACACGAGAAACTGAGCTGGAAGTCCCCAGGGGAGGGAGAAAGCAAAGCGCAGTTACGTTTTGATGTAAGGCTATGCCACTACAAGGCTTATTTAATTATCGCTTTTATTACAGACATGTTCAGCTAAGCAACATTTACATCTAAACTGGGCATATCTTAATAAAATACACATTAAACAGCAAACATGCTTGCTGTATATAATCTGAAAAAGTAATGCCACTGCTCGTCCCCAGTCTCATAGCTGTCAGTGGTGAGGGTGGCACAGACAAGACACACTGCTCACTTATTAGTCATGATCCTAAAGGTGTCTGCTCAAAGGTGTTGGTGTTATTAAAAATGGGGCCTCTTCAATTTTGGTGCTATATCGGGTCTGAAGGTAAACCAATCTAAATCTGAGGCAATGGACATTAACCTTCTTACGTCCACTTTAGCTTCCCTATGAGCCTCTTTTCCTTTCCATTGGTAAATGCAGGCCCTCCCTTATTTGGCAATAAAACGTACCCCGGACGTCTTTACCTTTATAAGGCAAACTATGTTCCTCTCCACTCTTCTACTTAGTATTTTATTGTTTGTCTAAACCTTTTTCCAATAAAATTATTGGAAAATTAAAAAAAAAATTGAACCACTTAGGCCGAGTTAACCCATGGTGGAGATCTCACAAATATAGTCCCCCAAGAGGGTGGTTTAGCTATCTATCATCTAACAAAGATTGAAGTACCAATTTTAGACAGTTTAAACCCTTGAAAAGAGCGGGCACTGACAACAATTTACTCAAGAGATAACCGAATTTACCTATTGACATCCCTCTCATTTTCAGAATCTGAGATAAATTTGTTACTAGGTTATGTTAAAAGATCTAAACAGCTCCACCATTAGAAGCTAAAATGTTTTACTCTGAGCAGAGTTTTTAAAACAGAACTCTAACTTTTGTGTAAAACACCTCCCACATTCTCATCTGTTTCCCCGAGGTTCGCCCCCAAACTTTTTTTTTCTAAGGGTCTTCTGTATGGTCCATTGACGTGGGTTGGCAGTCCTTAATACTGCACAACATAGGGCCCATTTAATGATGTGTGTGAGCCATTTAGAGCAGTACTCTGAGCCCAGTCAACCATGATGATGCTCCTGCAGAGGTTGCCAATGACACCCTGGGCTCAGAGGAAAAGGATTAAATAATGCTGGCTGTCTTTCAACCCAGTAGACTGGCATCTAGTGATGCCTGGGGGGGGCATGGTTTTACACCATGCAGCTAGCAAACTAGTAAACACATGTGCTTTCACGGCCAGCAAAACACATGGTACCGCAGTCCCCTGCTATTTGGTGCGGCACGATTTTAAAAGTCGCGTCTGCAGTATTTTTCGCATGTTCCTGCATGTTTGGCAGCCCATTGAAATTAATGGGTTGTCCCAAATGTGTCACATAGAAACATGTGCACTGGGACACACTGTTTATGGTGTGAACCAGCCCTGAAGGTGATTTGTTTTTTTGTTTTACTTGGCTATTTTTTTTCATTGTTACCTGGAGATCTGCTTTAAATTCTGGTGATCTCCAGCTTTCTATCTCTCCAGCCAGACGCAGCACATGAAGATGGAGCCTAGCCACGTCTCGTTTCGTCTGCCCGTAGCTGCTGCTGGGAATTTTGGACCGGGGTTTGGCTGCTTCAGTCGATGTCTATATCCCTACATAACATGTCTGTAAGAATGTACAATAGCAGGACAGCCTCACATGTTAGCAATGCAGAAAGCTGTCTATAGCCCGCTACAGGCTCTAATCCTTTTCAGGTGTCTTTGCGCAAACACTCGGCGTTGGTCCGCAGACGGCTCTGGCTGAGAGCAGATACGGTCTGTCCCAGTCTGCAGTCATTGAGAGGGGAAAGCGTCTCGCAGAAAGAAAAGTTTTTCTGTAGGAAGCAGCTGCGTGAAAGGGGCTACACCTTCTGTCCTCTGTCATCCAGGCAAGCAGGACAGGGAACAGCTGAAAGATACACTAGGGGCCCCATGTCGTATCTGCCACAGCTGTCCAGACATCTCGCATGGCCAGGAAACATTGTGCGAAGGACGTACAGTTTGTTGTATATAGGGCAGGGAACAGATGGCAGCAATTCTGATGGTAGGCATGACCTGGGTACCTTGACACTAGTATGGTAGGGACCCTGTTAGAACAAGTCCTCTTTTAACTCTCATCAGTAGTTAAGAAAAAAAGTAAGCAATTTGTTAACTGAATTTATTATGGGCAATAAAAGAAAAGCTATTGCCTATATTTTAACTTTCTGCTGCTGTCAATGGTTGACATGGTATAACACGCTACTGATTCTCAGTGGTGTTGCTATGATTCTGAAAGACCCGTGGCACCTTTGGGCGCCCGAAGGGGTGTAGACGCATAATTTAAAAGAACCTGAGCTTATTTACTGTATTTACAACTCGCATACAGTATATGTAGCACTACTCCCGTAGGAGTCGCTGATGTCCGGGTCCCCACTGCTGCACAGCCAGTCACATAGCATTTCCTTCATTCACTCCAACGCAGAAAAGAGTCTTTGGCTTTTTTGTTGTTGTTTTTATTAGGGGGTGATACCTTGGATGGGGTAGGGAATTATGGGATACCCAACTTGAAAATGTCCAAAACACTGAACCAGGGACAACTTTCTCCCTATTTACAAAAAGTCCACCTTTTCTCTCCACCTGCACAAACTTGGTTTCCTGTGTACAGCACCTGCTGCTCACTCCTGTTGGAACTAGCAGTAATATTGCTAGTTCAGCAAAGACTCATTACAGGCAGTAACTCTCAGCCTCTTGACAAAATAGCAGATGAAGTGAACAGCATAAAATCTCTCCTGTGTTCCTGTGACCACTGATCCCAACTCCACTTGCCTGCAGAATGCTAGTCCACCTGGCTGCCACCAGCCACGCCTGGCTGGTCTTCCTCCCAGTCATCCCGACTGACTCTTTGCCCCAGTCTTGTCCTACTGGCACACACACACATGGAGACCTCCCAGGGCAAGGTTATATAAAAAGAATGCAGTCTTCAAGAAAGCACTGTTACAGCTGACAGTCTTTCCCCTTGTCTTGTCCCTGCACCGTGCTGATCTACTCACTGTCTTTGCTGGCTCCTTCTCACTGCCTCTCTGGCATGAATCCTTCCACTGCCTCCTGTGTTAGGATCCTTCCAGCTTTCCTGAGCTCCCAGCCCAAGGTAAAACCCCTCCCCAGCAGGGGTCCCTCAAAGGCCACCAACAGCCTCTCCTCACCACTGCTTCTCCATCTTCCACTCGACTTTCCTTGCTGTCATGGCCCATGTCTATGGGCTATCTCAGTTCCGTGCCAGCCCACTTCTGGGGATTGGCTGAGAGTCCATAAATATTTAAGGCAGCCCCTCCTAACCTCCGCCCACTAGTTTTAGAAGGTTCTCCAACCTTCCAGATACCAGGGGCAGGCACTAGAGAGCTGCCAGGATGAGTCATCCAGACCTGGCCTCTAGTAACCCTGACCCAATTCAGGTTTATCTCTGGCCAGAAAATGCCAGAGCACACACTAAAGGGTGCTATATATGCATAGTGTATATAGCACACACTAAAGGGCTCTATATACGCATAGTGTTGTAGTTATAAAAGCTTTGCCACAAGCAAGGGTTTCAGACACATGAATCATGATGTCAAAAAAAAAAAAAACCTTATTATTACATATGCTTTTGTACACCCAGAATATAGAGCTAATGCTTCGTCTGAGCCTGCCTTAAAAAAGAAGTATGGTGTTAAAAAAAATAACTTTATACTTACCTTTGTGGATGCAGCATTGATAAAATGCTGCATCTGTCCCCTGCTGCCTCTGCATTGAGAACTGAGCGATCAAACACTGTTGATTGCTTAGTTCTCCCCTCCGCTCTGAGCAGAGAGCCGTGACTGTTAGTCACCGGTTCTTTGCTCTGCCCCTCCAGCTCTCACAGGAGCGCTGGACTGGGTAAGTGATGGAGCAGCTGGCTCAGTCTCTCAGTGGCCCAACTGAGAGGCTGAGCCAGCTGCCAGTCCAAGCATCTGGGTGGATCTTCTCTGTAAAGTCATGCTCTTTCCCCAGCCTGCCGGGTGAATGACCTCATAGCTTTGGCCCTACTTCTCCATTAAAAACAACCTCATTAAAGTGATTGCAAAGTCAAGATATTTTTTACCCCCCACCTCCATAAATACTTACTTGAGTCCTCACTCAATCCAGCACTGTGCCCGTCTGTTAGGACTCTCTCCCTGCATTCACGGGACAGAGGCAGCAGCAGAAGCCATTGGCTCCTGCTGCTGTCAATCAAATCCTGTGAGGAGGGAGAGCACCGAACTGCACTGTGTGTGTTTTTTGGACGCACTCGGCCCAGCTCAGGATTGAGCCTGCACAAGTGCGTCAGGTGCAAGCAGCTTGATGTTGTGGTACACACAGAAGAGGAGGAGCCAAGAGTGCAAGTGGGGGACTCCAGAAGAAGAGATTTGAGGCTGGTTTGTGTAACATGTTTGTCATTTTAGAGAAAAACATTTTTTAGCTTTTACAACCACTTTAAAATAGGGACAGTGGCAACTAGTGTTTTTTTTGTTTTTTTTGAGGGGCGGCAAACGACCACCCTCCACCCGCCCACTCTTTTGCTGTCTGCCGGTCGGTCCAGCACTTACCCCATCTAGGTGGAGGGTGGCGGGCAGCGGGCTGCGACTTCTGTGTCCTCTCCTCCAGCTCTCCTCTCTCCTCCTCCTAGGCGCTAGGTGTCCAATAGGATCACAACCCAGTTGTCACACAACCCAGTTGTCGCACAACTAGGTGGGCTCAAAGCGCAGTGCTCTGCATCCCAAGCCCACCCTTTTTTGAAGTCTATAAGAGTATCCCTCTGGCTCTATTAACGTGCTTCAAAAAAAAAAAAACAGATCAGGGGGCCGGATGCAAGTATGGGGGGGGTGCCCCTAATGGATGGGCCGCCACTGGTTGGGGACTATTTAGCAAACAGCAACTAGAAAATGAACACTTCAGGAGTATGTGAGGAACAATGTAGCATATAGAGTATTGGGGCCAGCAATATGTAACTAACCAATCAAAAGACCCAGATCCATACAGGATGGGGTCAGCAGGATGGGGTACATCATCACGTGGGGAGGATGTGTTGGCCTTGACTGGAAGGTGGAGTCAAAGAGGTTTGGAGAGTGCGTCTTATCTGGAAGAAGCAACATTCTGTCAGACCACGTGACTATGAGAGGACAGCATGTTCCAACTGCCATGGAAACAGGCTTCGGAGGATGGGATTCTGCCCTGGATGCTAACACCAATTAATTGATGTACTACAGTGGACAACGAGCTGAGATTTGTGTTTAAAAGAGGAATGGCTCTGTGCCAGTGCGGCACGAGTGAATCATAAGTACCACTGTGCTCACGTTGCAATTGGGCAACACCCATTATTGCCCCTTGAGTACTGTGGAAAGTGTTGAATTTACCTTTTTGAAGTCCTTACAGATTCTGAGCAACTGAGAGATTAAAGAGGAACTGCAGTCTGCTCACATAATTTGTAATAAAAACATCTTTGCCATTCTGAAGCTTCCCCCCAACCACTTTGCATATTATTTTATGTATACTGTGATTCTGTACTTGCCAAATATGCTACAGAAATCTCCCTCCATTGATTCTGGTTGATTAATTCCTGGATTTACATAGACACACAGAGGCACACCTCCAGCTCTGCAGCTCTGATTGGCCCTCTTATGATTCATCCCCCCTCCCTTCCTGGCAAGCTCTCACTAGAGTGAGAGAGAGAGCTGTGCATGATGTCAAACGCCTAAGCATTTTTCCAGAAAAGAAATAGGAAGTGGGCTGTATAAGGTATTTTCTGGCTGAAAAAGAATGTTTTACTATCCAAAGTTAAAACAAGGGCAGAAGATTTAATAGATGAAAAGATGGAAAAATTACTGAAGTTCCGCTTTAGCTAATTCCTTGGGAAGAGGACGGAGCCTGGGAAGAGGCCCTGGATGAGAAGACAGTGGAGGAGAGATCGTTGCTTATCAATCCCTTGGTCTCTCCTGTTACTGGTCAAACAGGACTAAGTGAGCGCTGAATAGACTCCTCGATCCATGCCAAATCAAGTAAACAATTGAAGAGCCCATTAATGGGGAGTCATGGCCAGTGCAACTGGCCAAAATGGATTTGGTGGTGAGTGTGTCCTCGGTCTCCATTACCCCATTGGTGGGCGAACTGTCGGAGTTTGCAGAAATTATGCCAGTAAGAGGTCAGGATAAGCTGCAGATAGAGCTGAGAGTATACCAAAAAGGGGGATTTGTCCCTTACAGTTGGCTGATGGTGATTGTTTCATGAATGTGGCAAAAGTTGGTGATGGAATCGGGAGAGGATGCCGTGGCCAGTGAGATGCCAGATTGCAGAGGAGACTCAGAATCAACCTCAAGGCTGGAGATCCGCTAATGCTTACCTGCCTGGGAGGCAGAGACAAGGGCGTGGGTTGACCCACCTGTTGTGCTTGCTGCATTATATGATCTGGAAAATTTGTAAAAGGTATGGGGTCTCATTCCCATATTTGCCAGAGACCCTATTCCAAATTGTGGAAAGCCACTACACGTAAACTTGGGCAGTGCTATGAGAGCTGTAGTTACGGCCAAGTTGGCAGGGGTTACCATTCTATTCTGTAGAACCTTCCCCTAGGAGTGTCTTAAGGGGTTGGGTCACTTACTACACAAGGTAAGTATGGTAGCAAGTCCTAGTTGCAATCTCGAAACACCCAATACGAGGACAACATGCGACCGGTCTAAACTATGTGGCATGTTCACCAATGGCAGGAGCATGGCGGACAAGATGGGTGAACTAGAGATACTGTTGTATGAGGAGGATTTGGATTTTGTGGGAATTTCAGAGACCTGGTTCAAAGGTTCTCATGATTGGCTGGCAAACATTCAAGGGTATACCCTTTACCGCAAGGATAGAGAGGGTAAAAAAGGGGGAGGGGTATGCCTATATATCAAGAATAATGTACAAGTGAATGTGAGAGATGACATCACTGAGGGAGCTAGGGAGGAGGTGGAATCCTTATGGGTAGAGCTCCAAAGGGATGAAGCTAAGGGGAAAATAATACTGGGAGTATGCTATAGGCACCCTAACCTAAGGGAGGAAGTGGAGACAGATCTCCTATCACAATTTGGATTAGCAGCAAGGATGAGAAGTGTTATCATATTGGGGGATTTTAACTATCCAAACATAGACTGGGCGGAGAGAACCGCGCATTCATTTAAGGCTCGCCAGTTCCTTTATGTCTTGCAGGAGAATTTTATGGGTCAGATGGTGGACGCACCAACTAGAAATAAAACATTACTGGATCTACTGATTACCAACAATACAGACCTGATCACGGATGTGGAAATACAGGACAATTTAGGTAACAGCGATCACAGGTCAATTAGTTTCAGTATAAATCACACAAATAGGAAACATAAAGGGAATACAAAGACACTGAATTTCAAAAAGAGCCAACTTCCCTAAACTACAAACCTTGCTAAAAGGCATAAATTGGGATAAAATATTAGGAACAAAGAATACAGAGGAGAGATGGGTTTGCTTTAAGAGTATATTAAATAAGGGCATTAGCCAATGTATCCCATTGGGTAATAAATTTAAAAGGGCGAACAAAAGTCCTGGATGGCTTAACTCCAATGTAAAAATGCATATAAAAGCAAAGGAGAAGGCCTTCAAAAAATATGAGGTTGAGGGATCATCCTCAGCATTCAGACTTTATAAAGAATGCAACAGGAAATGTAAGGGTGCAATTAGGACGGCTAAGATAGAACATGAAAGACACATAGTGGAGGAGAGCAAAAAAAATCCCAAGAAATTCTTTAAGTATGTAAACAGTAAAAAAGGGAGGACTGACCATATTGGCCCCATAAAGAATGAGGAAGGACATCTGGTTACAAAGGATGGGGAGACGGCGAAGGTATTGAATTTATTCTTCTCCTCAGTCTTCACGAGTGAATCGGGGGGCTTCAGTAACAAAAACTGCAGTGTTTATCCTCATGACACAACACAGGAAGCCCCTCCATGGTTAACAGAGGACAGAATTAAAATTAGACTTGAGAAACTTAACATTAATAAATCACCAGGACCTGATGGCTTGCATCCGAGGGTACTTAGGGAACTCAGTCAAGTGATTGCCAGACCATTGTTCCTAATTTTTAGACAGTCTACTGACTGGAATGGCACCAGCTCATTGGAAAAAAGCCAATGTAGCACCAATATTTAAAAAGGGCCCAAAATACATCCCTGGGAATTACAGACCAGTTAGTCTAACATCAATAGTATGTAAACTCTTGGAGGGGATGATAAGAGACTATATACAAGATTTTAGTAATGAGAACGGTATCATTAGCAGTAATCAGCATGGATTCATGAAGAATCGTTCTTGCCAAACCAATCTACTAACCTTCTATGAGGAGGTGAGTTGCCATCTAGATATAGGAAGGCCTGTAGACGTGGTGTATCTGGATTTTGCAAAAGCATTTGACACAGTTCCCCATAAACGTTTACTGTACAAAATAAGGTCCGTTGGCATGGACCATAGGGTGAGTACATGGATTGAAAACTGGCTACAAGGGCGAGTTCAGAGGGTGGTGATAAACGGGGAGTACTTGGAATGGTCAGGGGTGGGTAGTGGGGTTCCCCAGGGTTCTGTGCTGGGACCAATCCTATTTAATTTGTTCATAAACGACCTGGAGGATGGGATAAACAGTTCAATCTCTGTATTTGCAGACGATACTAAGCAAAGCAGGGCAATAACTTCTCCGCAGGATGTGGAAACCTTGCAAAAAGATCTGAACAAATTAATGGGGTGGGCAACTACATGGCAGATGAGGTTCAATGTAAAATAATGCATTTGGGTGGCAAAAATATGAATGCAATCTATACACTGGGGGGGAGAACCTCTGGGGGAATCTAGGATGGAAAAGGACCTGGGTGTCCTAGTAGATGATAGGCTCAGCAATGGCATGCAATGCCAATCTGCTGCTAACAAAGCAAACAGAATATTGGCATGCATTAAAAAGGGGATCAACTCCAGAGATAAAACGATAATTCTCCCACTCTACAAGACTCTGGTCCGGCCGCACCTAGAGTATGCTGTCCAGTACTGGGCACCAGTCCTCAGGAAGGATGTACTGGAAATGGAGCGAGTACAAAGAAGGGCAACAAAGCTAATAAAGGGTCTGGAGGATCTTAGTTATGAGGAAAGGTTGCGAGCACTGAACTTATTCTCTCTGGAGAAGAGACGCTTGAGAGGGGATATGATTTCAATATACAAATACCGTACTGGTGACCCTACAATAGAAATAAAACTTTTTTGCAGAAGAGAGTTTAACAAGACTCGTGGCCACTCATTAAAATTAGAAAAAAGAGGTTTAACCTTAAACTACGTAGAGGGCTCTTTACTGTAAGAGCGGCAAGGATGGGGAATTCCCTTCCACAGGTGGTGGTCTCAGCGGGGAGCATCGATAGTTACCTAAATGAGCATCGATAGCACCTAAATGAACGCAACATACAGGGATATACAATGTAATACTGACACATAATCACACATAGGTTGGACTTGATGGACTTGTGTCTTTTTTCAACCTCGCCTACTATGTAACTATGTAACTTTGCTCTATATATGGTTTCCCCTGCCGGATAGGGAAAAGGCAGATGGGAAGTAGCAGTCTGGTGCAGCTGACATGTGAGGCCCAAGGGATTCCAAGAACACCCCTCTGGGACTCCTTTTGCAGGAGGACAGTGGGAGGTGCCCTTTGTCAGCACAATCATTCCTGCTGACAATAGTAAGAAGAGCCAGGAAAACTGTAGTCCTTGAAGTGTTGTTTATTGGTACATCAGAGTGACAATAAAACAATAAAGCTGACGCGTTTATTTAGTCTATTGCCAAAACGCATCAGTATATTGTTTTATTCTCACTCTGATGTACCAATAAACGACACTTAAAGGAATACAGTTTTGCCGGCTCTTCTTACTACTGTTGCATTGGAGTGTGTTGGGACACATCGATCCTCGGCACCTGTGAGTGGACCTGGTGTATGGATTGAGCCCTTCCATGGTCTTACATGCCCCCCAAACAGTGCACCAATTAACTGCGCTCTTGTTCCCTATTATGCTACTGTTGATTGGTGCACTGTTTGGGGAGTCTGTGTCGGACCAAAGCACTGCAGTACAAGATACTTTAATCCTTGCTGCAGAATTCACCAGGGTAAAAAATAATAAAAGAAGAACGGATTTATTATGTACAGTATATGCAGATTGGCTGCATTACAGTAATAAATCTTAAAGGTTCCATGGGCTTTGAGATTTCAGGGTGAGGTGCTGATAATGCCAGATTCCGACAGGAAGACTTCAACGCCAGAGTCCCCTAGACTTACAAAGCAAGTGGGTGATTCAATCCACCAACCTCCACCCATAATGAAAATATCCTTTAAATGTATTTGAAAGCAGAAAATGACAAGGTTGGTGTATTTTTCTGCTACTCGGTGACTCTGCATAAACCCAACATAAATATGGGCTTCTTTCACTGTAACAATGGATCCTATAATCAGATAGCGGGTTTATTTGGACGTGCCTTTCATTTGGATCAGCTTTTTGGATCGGCGGGTATTTATAAAACTAGGTCATAAGCTCCAGCCACTGTAGACACAACACGCTGCTAGCGTCTGCGCAGAGACTCACAGCAGGCAAAGTTACATTTTGGTATTTTTATGCTTCTTGGAAACCACAAGACCAAAGTTCAGCTCCGTACAATTATATGAACCAGTCCAACCCACAAAGTGTTCATTATAAAAGCTTACAGATTACACCATTATCATAAGCCATTTTATCATTTCCACAATCTGTTTAATTCATAATAATAGCATGTACGAAGTAATAACATTTCAGGAGATGATTGGAATTTAGGGGGATGTAAACAATTTTCAGGGTTTTTATAGATATACAGTATATACAGTATATATATCTATAGATATATATATATATATATATATATATATATATATATAAATAAAATAATTAAGCTTAAAGCTGAACTGGCCAAAAACATAATTTGGGCACATGCACTGTTAAAATAAATCATCACTAATGAAGTGTTCGCCTTGTGTGTAGGCTTCAGCAAAACCCTTGCTTTCATTTACCTCTATATAGTAAAGTAGATAAATATAGACCTTCGCCATGTCAGATAGTGTAGTGAGTTTGCCACATGCCTGTATATGTAGAAAAGTAGTTTGTACCCACCTAAATGAGAATTGGGACTTTAAATTGGCAAATACACTAGAAATTGATCAAAAATCTGAATTTATTATACAAATAACATGTAGATTCTATAAAAAATCATCTAGGCATGATGATTGTAGAAACAGACATTAACAAAGACATGATCACTATAAAAATAGAAAATAAAAAACAAAAAACACAAAAATATGTAATATCTTGCAATAAATTGTATGATATAGTAGGAATTACTCCATTGTCCGTTAGTACTTTCCAGTGTCCGACATCTGGGATAAGTCCTAGCGGTACCCAACGCGTTTCAGGTTTTTCTTTTCATCTGGGGTAATTTATATAGGAGAATTTGTATTCTGACAAACAGAAAAATATAATATAGTTTATAGTGCAAAACCACAATTTTAATAGGCATAGTAAGCATTGTGCTGTTACAATTTAAGGCAGGGAAAAAAGGGGGGGGGCACTGTTTTACCAGAGGAGATTAGTCTATAGGAGAAAGGAAAAGACAAGGAAGGAGAAGAGAGAGAAAGGAGATGAAAAACAGCCTACCAAAAGTGAGGTGAGTGGCATCACATTCAAGCAAAGATGGCTATTGCAGCAAGAGTGACTGATGGTGCTTTTAGAGGATGGTCCCTGAGAAGGTTTGGATTAAACCTAGGGGGTTAAAATATTAATCCCCTCCACACAGGGTGGATATATAGTCCTAAACCCTCCGAATAGTGGTGTTAAGTAAGTATGGGTATCAGACTGTATGAGAAGTTGAGAGAGAAACAATATATTCGCAAAGTGAGCTCATCATTAATTTTAAAAGCCCCAATTTTTTCCCCCAGTAGTCCCTATGCTTCAATCATTATTAACTTCCAATATATTCAGGATTCAAGTCAAAATCCTCCATTCATAGTATAGCTGCAATAGGAGATCCACTGTCAATTGTTCAGACTGGAATATAGAGAAAGGGGAAAGGAGGTTCTAGTCACATCGTTTAAAATGCTTTTTCTACTTAAAACCTTCCACAGATTCCGTGTGGGGTTCCCAATCAAGCACCAGTGGATAACCCAATAAATACCTGTATTCAGGGGGTCCATAAGGCACACCATCCGTCATGACAAGATCCGCAGTCACTGTGGATTCGCCTCATCTATTTAAGATGGCACCGGATGCCCACGCATGCGCAGTGCACCCACGTCCTCAGCAGTCCAAGACCTGTATGTCTATCGCGCATGCGCAAGGCTATGACAATCTGAGATTGGTGGACAGGAAGCACCAATCACTGATACATAAGGGCTTAGCTGGTAATTGGATATGAGTAGAGAGCATGGTCCGCCCATCTCTGTCGATTGGGCGTCACAAAGCACTCCACACGTCAGAAACACCTCCCCTAGATCCAAAAAAAAAAGGGGGGGGAAAGAGGGTATACAGTGAAGGAGGGAGAAATCACCGCTCTAAGGAGGTCAATCAGAAACCTCTCCTCCAGACTGGAAGCCTCAGGTGCCGGCAATGCTTATAACGATGAACGTGAGAAAAGTCCTGGACAGCCGCACTCAAATAGAAATCGCCTTTATTCAGTAAAAACAAATAAAGTACATGTATGCCACAGCAAGAAGAGGGAAGTTGACGTGTTTCACACTGTAGTCAGTGCTTACTCATAGCTAAAAAGCTATGAGTAAGCACTGACTACAGTGTGAAACGCGTTTCACACTGTAGTGTCGAAGTAGGCGATTTCTAATTGAGTGCGGCTGTCCAGGACTTTTCTCAGCGTATACAGTAAAGTAAGTGCTGAACATCCAATGCTGATACTTGTGCTTCCAGCTGGAGTTTACTGCTTGTTCTGCAACTTATCCATTCAGTAAACACCTTGCATTCTTTTCACAGAATGCATAGCTGTCTGTAAATGGAGGAGGTGCGGATGAACATCACAATCTCTGCTCTTCCAATCACAGAATACCTTGCATTGTGTGAAAACAAAAGCAAGACATTTACTGAATGAAGGAGCAGCAGCGCAAGCCACTCACTATCAGGGCTGTACTCCAGGTGGCAGTATAAGTCTCATTGTCAGATGTTTGCACTTACTATACTGTAGAGGGTGAATCTAGAAGAGTTTTACAGACTGCTGCAGCCTGCACACGTGGCACACACTATTAGTGCTAATTTATTTTTACAGTGCACATGTCCAAATATTGTTTTTAACCTGAGTTCAGCTTTAATGTAAATCATGTTATTAGTGGCAAATTATTTTTAAAACAATGAATGTGAATTTCACCAGACATTCATTTAGTGAATTAATCACTGTCATTTAAAACACATGCACTGAGAAAATTCACTTGCAGTGAATGTTTGGTGAATGTCAGATTACCAGCTTTATAAATATACGCTTCAGTGTTTTAAAAACTTTTTTCTGTGTAGTATTTATTAATATAAATACAGGATGCAAGCATATTTGCCCATTACATACTCAAGTTCTGCTTTCTGATTTGCAATGCTACACAATGGTATAGTTTTACTGCCTCATGTACACTGGACAATTTTACTATTTCTTCTCTTGATGCTTGCAAACGTGTGTAGGGCTTGTTTAGGTTTAGGCATACATTGCCAAACTACCAGACTGAAATTTACTGACACGACATCCAACATTTACTGGCACCGCCAAGTTTTTACTGGCATTTCCAAAAGTTACAAAATTACAGTTTTAAGTTTAGTATTTAGGCTACAAACAAGTACAATATGCAATTAGCAATGTGGTTTAAGGTAGATATTAAGGCAAAAAAGAATTTCTTATATAGCTTTTGATATAGTAAGTAGCTCAGGGACAGGACTCTGTTTTAGAAATAGAATGAGCAGGCACACACACATGAGATTGACCCTGACAGCAGTGTGCAGCAGCACAGATGATGACACCTCACCGACACGTCCCCTTCTGAGTCACAGTGACAGTCTCTCTCCACGCCAGGTGGTCCCTTCAGTCCACTCCAGTCTAAACAGCACTGACAGTCCTGCTCCCAGCTTGCCTTGCTCCCGTCCCACAGACCTGCACACAAGGCCCCAGACACTCAGCTCGGCTCCCTTACACCATGACATCATGGTGCACAATGACATGCTCATGCACCGCCTCTGCCAGACCCTCCCCCCCACCAGTGCCGCCCCAACATGCTGTAGTGGGCACTCAAATGTTCTCAGCTGGCTCCAGACTGGAACTGCGCATGCACAGTTACAAGCTGAGCCTCACATTTTTAACTGGCAACCTTTTCCTGTCACTGGCATTTACTGGCAAGAGAAAAGTGCCCGTTTTTTACTGGCTGCTAGTAAAAATACTGACGGTTGGCAACACACTGGCAGTGGAGTTTTTTTCTGTCTTTAAATGCCTCTGCCCCTAAACTCCTCTAAACGCCAATGTTTGCATGGACACATAGGCTTACATGCAGGGGGGTTTAGAGGCAGGAAAAAAAATGGCATATGCCCTAAGAGCAGCGTCAATAATGTCCAGTGTGCATGAAGCCTTCTTCTCAACATAAGAGTTTATGAGTTGGCTGATAAAGTGAAAACACTGCACTTCCTCTGTGGCCAATCTTATTTCAACAGTTGTTAAAGCAGCCCATACATGAGTCAGTTTTTTTAGTTCAACCATCCAATCTTCCCTGCTGAGCTTTTGTATTCTGATAGCAGGCAAGCTTCCCCGTCATCAGAATGCATTGATCAGCACTGCTGGCTATAGCTTGCAGCGCTGATCAAGTTGGGACAGAAGTACAGAAGTCAATCGGTAGATCAACTTCTGTACAACCACAGTGCCCATATATGGATTAAAATTAAGCTGGTCTTTTCTGAACCAGCCGAGTTTCCAACCCATGTATGGCCAGCTTAAAAAAAAAAACAGTTACTTACACTGAGCCACTGACAGCAATCCCTCTGAAGTCATCTAGGAGGTGGTTACTTTATGAACATCATAATAGTGTCGAATTGGTTACTGCTGTTACAGGTTCAGATTACATGCATTGAATGTTGACATTTCCTATGTCTGTGTGGGTTTTCTCTTTGTGGTCTGTTTACCTTTCACAATTCTTTGAGCTTGCATTAAAAATATGTGCTGCAGCACTTCATTATAAATGGATCTGCCTTTACAGTTTTCTTTTAGTCCTTCTGTAGAGTTCACACATATGTATTGATCCTTTCAGTGAAGTTCACCTAATGCAGCTTCCTTTGATGGCGTGGCAACAATGCTTCACTGCTCCTGAATTCAGAGCAGAGTTGCCACTCATGTAGGCTGTGCCAGCATGCACTACAGTGGGATGAGAAGATGGTGCAGGAGGCATGGTTATCTTCATTGTCACTGCTGCATCACAAACCTGTAGCTTGTCATTTATTACCTGGCCACACCTACTTCTGCCCACTGCTTACTGGACTGACTGCACTGCCTCTGTTGCTGAAACTCTTCCACTGTGATCTACAGTGTTTCAGAAGGGCAACATGGGAGACACAAAGAATTTTGCTCAGGCAGGGAAGGTTTCAGGATCCGGATCTGAACCCAGGACCCCTCTTGCATCTGGCAGTAGCTCTTCTTACTGTACCATTTGAACAGCTGGACAGCTCCATGCTTGGTCCCTTGGACATCTTTACTTTATATCTTGTTTCTGTTGAACCTTAAACCTCTTGCTCCTTGCATGGGCTTCCTATTTAAAGAGAAGCTCGCAATCTTACCTGTCCCAAGATCCAGCAATGTGCTCACTTGAACCGTCACTTCTCTCCCTCTTCTCTCCCCAGCGACGGCATTTCAACTGTGGGCATCCAGCTGTAAAAGCTTGCAGATTCACAGCTGGCTGCACACTGCACATGCTTGAGTCAGGCTGCGCCTGTTGAATGGTCCAGCAGCTTTCTGGGTCCTGTGGCTTGTCCAAGAAGACTGCAGTGAGGGAGGTACTTGGTACGCACTCCCCCCCCCCCCAAAAAAATGACATGCCAAATGCGGTAGGGGAGGGAGGAGTGCTTAAAGCGGACCTTCCCCTTTTGGGTGAAGCTCCGCTTTAAGCCAAATCTCTGCACTTCCTGTTCACCAGATTATTGTGTTCTGCTCCAGCCAGTATCACGCTTCTTGCTCTCCAACTGCCATCTGTTTCTTCCTCACTATCACTCATCACCGACCGTTGGCTTATTCATAAAGTACACTTCCGTCTGATCCCAACCTGCTAGCACTCATTACTGACCTTTATGCACTTCCCCCTGATCCCAATCTGCTACCACTTATCAAGCACTTTTGGCTCATTTGTCGAATATGCTTCTCCTGGTAGGGCAATCCTGAGGGCCTCATAGCCTACTGTGAAACCCATCTCCGCCATCAGGAGCTCTGGTAAAAATTGGTTAGTGCCTCGGATGAACCCGTACCATCTGATAGGGGGATCTGCTTGTGAACTTAAAGTGATATTAAAGTCTTGTTTTTTTTTGTTGTTTAAAAATAGCAAACATGTTATACTTACCTGCTCTGTGCAATGGTTACACCGGCGCTCCTGGCCCCTTCCTCCTGCCGAGTGCCCCCACAGCAAGTAGCTTGCTATAGGGGCACCGGAGCCGCAGCTCTATATGTCCATTCAGACATGGAGCCGTGGCTCAGCCCCGCCTCCTCTCTCTTCATTGGCTCGCTAACTTTGATTGACAGCAGCGGGCGCCAATCCGTAGGGAGAGTGCTGGACAGCCGAGGCTCCCATGCAATATCGCTGAATCGAGATGGGACTCAGGTAAGTATTAGGAGGGCTGCTGCACACTTAAGGTTTCTTATCTTAATGCATAGAATGCATTAAGACAGCGTTAGCCTACACCAGCTGTCAGAGACACGGGGGACGTACATTCGGGTTGCCTTTGTAATGGAATTTTTAAAGGACATTTTTAATTGTAAGACGCATATGTCTGAATAAAGTTTTAAAGGATCTTACACCATGAGGAGTTCTTTCTTTTCAATTGCAAGCCTGTTCATCTTGGTCCAGGAGCGCTGACAAAGGAGGCGAGTTAACATAGTGGGACCACTCAGTGTACACCTTGGTGGAATAGGTCCCCCCTTAAGAGGCCTAAAGCACATTTGACTCCCCTTACCATAAGGTAGTGGAGTCTCATCCGGTGAGTGCGGAACCATACAGCCTCATAAGAGGCTGCTGCAAATTCACAGTTGGAGCATGGGCACAGAGCACTTTAATAGTGGTTGCAGATGTATTGGCACATGTCACTTTATTATATTAAATTTTAGTCAAACATTAATCTATTATTCACTTAATTGGTTTCAGTGGCACACAGATTAATTAATTTATATATTTATTTAATTACATAATTGTTTGTTTATTCATATATTATTTATTTACCAACTAAATTAAGCAGCAATGAATGGCTTGTATAAAGTATTTGCCTAGATACATATATAGAGACATTCCCATATATATAGCTGTTTAGTCACTCATATAATTTCTCTGTTTCCTCGCAAGGGGGATAGTATTTACAGCAGCGGCCAAAACAATCAATTTCACACCACCAGGGCGCGAGTGTGTCACCAATCTAATATCTTAAATGGGAGCTTCGCCTCAAGCACCTGTACTGTAGACACCAGGAGTAAGGTGTTGAGGATTTCAGATTTTGACAAATTGACTATAAAGTTACTTAAAGATCTGAATCGAAATATCTGTAGTAAAGACGGCATTGCTATATTGGGTTGGATCACGTATAGAAGGAGGTTGTCAACAAATAAGGGCAATTTGAACTGAGATGTTCCTATAGATAGCCCCAGAATATTAGGGTTTACTTAAGAGTGACCTTTATCAGTATGTAGAGCAGAGAGAATAGGGGGAAGCCCTGGTGTGGGCCATTAATAATTGAGAATCTTGGTGAAAAGAACCCATTACCCCTTACCCTTGCGGACCAGTAGGAAAATAAAACAAGAATGCTGGAGATTATCCGGGGACCCAGGCCTACTGGATTTAAGGTATGCAGCAAAAACAGTCAACTTATCCTATCAAAGGCCTTCTCCGCGTTGACTGACAGAAGGCAGAAAAGGGATATGAGAAAGTTGAGTGTGTTGCATTATCAAGAGTGTTTAAATTGTATTGTCCTGTTCCTCATGCCTAGGGACAAAGCCTACCTGGTCCAGATGAATACATTTTGATAGCAGTGGTTGCAGTCTGTTGGAAATCATCTTGGTGTATATATCTTCAGATCCACACCAATCAAAAATATAGGCTGATAGTTTGAGCAGAGGGTATGGTCTTTATCTGATTTTGGTATTAAAAAAATGTGGGCTTCAAGAGCTTGTAGGGATAATGACACTAATGTGATTGAAGACCTAGAGTAAGAAAAGTGCAGGAACTTCCCAGAATTGTTTGTAGAATTGGAAACAAAGAGCTCCTCCTCTGTAAAGAGGTCCTTGTTTCGTCAGCTAGAACAGGTAACAGAGTTTAAGCAATAAATTATGATGTTGCCTCTTCTCTAGTGTGTGTCTGATGATAAAGTTGGGGCTGGTAGATTACAAAGATCAAGATAGTATGCATTAAATGCTTGGAGGATAGAAGTGGGGTCATGGATCATGGTATAGTCAGAAGGCTGAATCTGGGGAACATATGTCAGGTTATTTCTAGGATGTAACATTAAGCAAGGGGTCTGCCACATTTATTACCAAATTCATAACGACGCACAGCTTGTTTGTCAGTGAAAGCGGTCATGGAAGAGCTGAGCAGATCTAGAAGTTTGGATCTAGTAGCTGAAATTTCTACTAAAACCTCTGTTGGGGAGCCATGCCGTAAAAAAACAAAACAAAAAAAACCCCTCTTTGCACTGACTTAAAGCGGAGTTCAACCCAAAAATGAAACTTCCGCTTTAAGTGTTGTGACCCCCTGATATGCCACATTTGGCATGTCATTTTTTTGGGGGGAGAGGGTACCCTGTTTTTACAGGCACCCAGCTCCCACTTCCTCCTCTGGTGCTGCAGCGTCATAAGGAAGATCACCTCTCCCCCCTCCCTCCCTGCAATCTTCTGGGACACGTCACATAGCGCCATTCATAGCGACAGCCGGGTGCCCACAGTTAGAATGCCGGCACCGCAGAGAGGAGGGGGAGGGGAGCGGGGGCTTCATGCGCCCGCATTGCTGGATCATGGGACAGGTAAGTATCTGATTATTCAAAGTCAGCAGCTACACTTTTTGTAGCTGCTGTCTTTTAAATGGGTGGAACTCCGCTTTAAGTGCCTCCCATTGATATGACAGTGGGGTAGGGTAGCCGGCGAGATCTTTGAGAAAATTATGGCCATAATCATTAGGAACTGGAGGGTTCTTATCTGATTAGAGTTTGGTAGGTAAAAAATGGCAATGGTCAGGAGTCTCCCCCATGTAGATGTCTTCAGTATTCAATATATCTGCCCTACAAAATTGGGGAATGTCTTCAGACACTGAGACACTACCCTAAAAAGGCAAGTAGCGCTAAGCCTATGTGGGAAAAGATATTGAGGTGCTCAAGGAACAGTTGCAACTCTGGCCATTTTAATTAAAAGCTTCTATTAACGCAGAACAACATGATAGAAAGGTAGGCACAGATCAAGAAAAAAGCCGTCCCATAAATGGTTTAATGAGGAAACCTGCTGGTAAGGAATTAAACTTACCTAGCATGTACATACCAGAAACATGTAACATAGTAAATTAGTGGCCCGAGTGAGTAGGAAGCAGGTCACTGGCCAGATAAAGATATCTACCCCAAACTACACAAATATGCTAAACTACAGCCTGCAGACTAAAGCTGAGGGGATGTAAAGGATTGAGGATCCCTCTGGGGCATGGCACTTACTCCTGCATAGGAAAGCTGGGCTCACCGACCCACTCGACCCCCAATTCCTGTCTAGAGCGCACATATTGAAGGGTTGAGGCTGGTTGTGTGGGAACATGGAGACCATGCAAAAAACCCAGGGGAGGTATGTATGCTGCAGCATTACAGCTGAATTTTTAATGTTTGATATCAGATACCACTTGGAACCCAGCAGCACAAAAGAGTCAGTTCTTCCAAGGGATCTCTGGACACGAAAGTAAACACTCATAATTGATTTGAGACTTTTATCCAAATTTGTATCCAAAATTGATCAGAGACTTGCAAAAAAGAGGGAAGAACAGACTGAGAAATGCTTGAAAGTAATGAATGGAACGCGTTTCCCTACTAGTCCATTTGTTCTGAAGGGCCGAAATATTTTTCTGGATCCCAAACCAATGCAGGTTGATGCTAAAGTATGTTAAAAGGTCTAGTTCTACTCAGGAGAAAGAGAGAAGGCATTCAAAGAACTTATGTGTTTATTGTGGGGACTCTGGGCATTATGCAGTTAAAGCGTTTGTTAACCCCCCCCCAAAAAAAAAACATTCTGTTCCTTTAAAGTGTGTTATACAGTGCTTGTGCTGTGTCATTGGCCCCCTGTAACACCTGAAATACCTGGCTGATCCTGCCAGTTTCTGCCATGCCCTTTGTAAATTGACCACGGCTGCTGAGCCCTGACACAGTGGTCAGTTTACATGCCTCCGTCATCCACAGCCCTGTTCTCTGCTCTCCACCGTCTTCTCTCCCTCCCTCCCTCCCTGCCTGTCAGCTTGTGACAGTGCCCGCCCCCACAACTCCTACTGCTCAAATAATATTTATATTGTCATACTATCAGTGCTGTGTCTTGATCTTTTGTCCCCCTGTGTGAGTGATTTATTAAAAAAATTATACCTCATTTCACATCGCCTCTCAGCGATCACGTGACTGGACGGCTCTCTCTCTCCTCCTGAGTGACGTCAGCGGGGGAATCTCGGCCCCACCCGCTGCAGCTGTCAGATGGGGAAAGGAGTGAGCCGGCCAGTTACGTGATCGCTGAGAGGTGCTGTTAAATGAGGTATAATCTGCTTTTTCTTTATAAATCACTCACACAGGATTGGTACATTTTGGTCCTGAACTGCCTTCTATCATGGAAGTGGATTCTTCTGATTCTACTGTGGGAGCTATCCTTTCTCAGCAAATAGGAAAAAAGATGCAGCTTCATCCTTATGTTTATTTTTCTCGTTTAATGTCTTCAGCTGAAAAGAATTATGACATAAGGACTTACAGTGTCTTGAAAAAGTATTCATACAACTTGAAATTCTCCACATTTTGTCATGTTACAACCAAGAATATAAATGTATTTTATTGGGATTTTATTTAATAGACCAACATAAAGTGGCATATAATTGTGAAGTGGAAGGAAAATGATAAATGTTTTTCAATATTTACAGTGCCTTGAAAAAGTATTCATACCCCTTGAAATTTTCCACATTTTGTCATGTTACAACCAAAAACGTAATTGTATTTTATTGGGATTTTATGTGATACACCAACACAAAATGGCACATAATTGTGAAGTGGAAGGAAAATGATAAATGTTTTTTTTTTAATTTTCTACAAATAAATATCTGAAAAGTGTGGCGTGCATTTGTAATCACCCCCCTTTACTCTGATAACCCTAACTAAAATCTAGTGGAAATAATTGCCTTCAGAAGTCACCTAATTAGAAAATAGAGTCCACCTGTGTGTAATTTAATCTCTGTATAAATACAACTGTTCTGTGAAGCCCTCAGAGGTTTGTTAGAGAACCTTAGTGAACAAATAGCATCATGAAGACCAAGGAATACACCAGACAGGTCAGGGATAAAGTTGTGGAGAAGTTTAAAGCAGGGTTAGGTTATAAAAAAATATCACAAGCTTTGAACATCTCACAGAGCACTGTTCAATTCATTATCTGAAAATGGAAAGAGTATGGTACAACTGAAAACCTACCATTGACATGGCCTTCTACCTAAACTGACAGGCCGGGCAAGGAGAGCATTAATCACAGAAGCAGCCAAGAGGCCCATGGTAGCTCTGGAGGAGCTGCAGAGATCCACAGCTCAGGTGGGAGAATCTATCCACAGGACAACTATTAGTTGTGCACTCCTCAAATCTGGCCTTTATGGAAGAGTGGCAAGAAGAAAGCCATTGTTGAAAGAAAGCCATATGACGTCTCATTTGCAGTTTAAATTTGGTTTACATTTTTTATTTTGAGCACCATTCAAGAATGTATTTATCACAAAGAACACGGAGGAGAGATGGGTTTGCATTAGCCAGTGCATCCCATTGGGTAATTCATTTAAAAGAGGGAACAAAAGCCCTGGATGGCTTAATGCCAATGTAAAAATGCATATAAAAGCAAAAGAGAAGGCCTTCAAAAAATAACAGGGTTGAGGGATCATGTAAGGGTGCAATTAGGTTGGCTAAGATAGAACACAAAAGATACATAGCGGAGAAGAGCAAAAAAAAAAATCCCAAGAAATTCTTTAAGTACGTAAACAGTAAAAAAGGGAGGACAGACCATATTGGCCCTGTAAAGAATGGGGAAGGACATCTGGTTACAAAGGATGGGGAGATGGCGAAGGTATTGAATTTATTCTTCTCCCCAGACTTCACGAGGGATCATGTAAGGGTGCAATTAGGGCGGCTAAGATAGAACATGAAAGATACATAGTGGAGGAGAGCAAAAAAAAATCCCAAGAAATTCTTTAAGTATGTAAACAGTAAAAAAGGGAGGAAAGACCATATTGGCCCCATAAAGAATGTGGAAGGACATCTGGTTACAAAGGACGGGGAGATGACGAAGGTATTGAATTTATTCTTCTCCTCTTCACGAGGGAATCAGGGGGCTTAAATAACCAAAACTGCAGTGTTTATCCTTGTGACACATCACCGGAAGCACCCTCATGGTTAACAGAGGACAGAATTAGAATTAGACTTGGGAAACTTAACATTATTAAATCACTGGGACTGGATGGCTTGCACCATCCAGTCCCAGGGTACTTAGGGAACTCAATCAAGTAATTGCCAGACCATTGTTCCTAATTTTTACTGACAGTCTACTGACTGGAATGGTACCAGCGGATTGGAGAAAAGCCAATGTAGCACCAATATTTAAAAAGGGCCCAAAACACATCCCTGGGAATTGCAGACCAGTTAGCCTAACATCAATAGTATGCAAGCTCTTGGAGGGGATGATAAGGGACTATATTCCAGATTAAAAAGGGGATTAATTCCAGAGATAAAACGATAATTCTCCCACTCTACAAGACTCTGGTCCGGCCGCACCTAGAGTATGCTGTCTAGTTCTAGGCACCAGTCCTCAGGAAGGATGTACTGGAAATGGAGGGAGTACAAAGAAGGACAACAAAGCTAATAAAGGGTCTAGAGGACATTAGTTATGAAGAAAGGTTGTGAGCACTGAACTTATTCTCTCTGGAGAAGAGGCGCTTGAGAAGGGATATGATTTCAATTTACAAATACCGTACTGGTGACCTCACAATAGGGATAAAACTTTTTTGCGTAAGGGAGTTTAGCAAGACACGTGGCCACTCATTAAAATTAGAAGAAGGGGGCGTGACCGGAAGCCGACCTGTATGGACGTGTGAGCCGTTAGCTCCCTCTCAGCCCACAGCTACAAGGCCTAATTTGGGGACTTAACTTCACCTGCACATGGGTGGTTCAAGGAGAACCCGATCCACTAAAGCCCGGGGATCATCCCAGCCTCCGTCCGGCACGTCGGCGACACTCAGGGGTTATTTTACACCCCCTCCCATGCCGGCCGGCGGGATGGACAAAATGGCGCCGGCGGCCTCCTCCACCTTCTCCATGAGGTCTCAGTCAGCGGGACGCCAGGCTCTAACCCATCCACAGAGCTCCCCTCCACTGGACTGGATTTTACCTGGTCCGCAGACCGCATCGAAGGGCACAGTGAGTCTCTCCCCCCATTCAGCCTCCCAGGAGGCGCTCTTCCAGGGAACACAGCCCGCTCCACTAGGCCTCACTGGACCCTCCTGCACACAGTGCACAGACGCCTTTCCACGGCTGCTGCGGAAGGCCTCGGATCCAGGTATGTCGGCAGCGGCCCCCGGCTCTCCTACCTCCTTTGAGGATTCGGAGGACTTTCCCCCCCTGCCAGCTCCTATGTACACACAGGACACGGGGCTCCCTTCAGCAGACCTACAGAGGCAACACATGCCACAGCAGGCCTACTACCAGGCCCCAGCTCCCCCTAAGGAACAAAGGCAATCTCGCTCCGGGGGCTCTGACTTAGTAAGGGGGATCGGGACAGTACCGCTACATATGCCCAAGCTGCTAGCCCCTTGCTTTCTGCGGTCACGGGGGACATGCTGAGACAACCTCCTTTGCAACCACAGCCCTCAGTGGAGAATAGCACATGGGGCCTACAGCCTCGGTCTGCAGCCCAGGCTCAAACCGAGACTTTTTTGCCACATCAGCAAATTCCTGCTCTTCAATATACCCCTCACCAGAAGACACCGGACCCCCATAATCAACCGCCTCCCTCATGGCAAGATTATCTTCAAGCCATCCCGACCAAGGAGGATTTTAGGCAATTAATTGAAGATGTTAAATCTACTTGCCGAGCTGAAATCCAAGTACTACAAGCTAATTTTAAACACCTGGCTGACAGGGTGGAAAGAAATCCAGGAAACCAAACTAGCAGTGCATCGTACCCAATTGCAAGGTGCAGATCATCGTATGCTGTTGAGGGATATGCAATGCCATGTAGTAGATTTAGATAATAGGGGGCGCAGGAACAACATCCGAATCAGAGATTTACCTGAATCGGAAGGTCCAGAGGACTTACACACCATCCTGCAAACCCTATTTAATGACCTCCTGGGAGATCTCCCAAATAAACCCATAGAAATGGACAGGGCTCATCGTGCTTTGCGTCCTAAGGGACCAGTCTCTAAACCACGAGATGTAATTTGCAAAGTCAACTCGTACCCGCTAAAAGAGGACATCATGTGAAAAGCTCGATCCATTCAGAAGGTGGTCTTTGCCAATACACAAATTCAACTTTATCCAGATCTTTCATGGATTACCTTGCAGAAACGTAGGCTCCTGCAATCCCTTCTTCTCGTGCTGCAAGAAAAAGATATTATCTACCAATGGGGCTTCCCTTTCAGCTTAACAGCAAGGAGAGATGGACAGTCAGCTGTTCTACATTACCCCGAAGATTTGGAGGCCTTTTGTGATACCTTGGGGCTCCCCGTCCCCTGGCTCCAGGACTGGGACTTGCTCGCCACCCCACCCCCTCCTCTCTCAGTCTGGGAGAGGGTCCCTCCGACCAAGCGTTCTCGAGGTCAAGGCTCCCCCCATAAGACTGCCAAGTCTAAAAAGGACTGTGGACAACAGGTTCTTAGTACTTGACTCTCTCAGCCGCAACAAGCACATCCCTTAGGCTGATCTCTTAGGCCCACCCCTTAACATATGTTCATGCTCCCCTAGGCCCCCCACTGTTATTTTTCTCAGCGAAACATAATGGGCACTTCTGATTGAAGATCTGAGAGTGGTTGCTCTTCCTCTCACTGGACCCCCTCCTGTGGTTTACTCCCTAGAGTTCCCTTAAAGTTTTATTATTGTTTCTAGAGTATCCTCACTTTATTTCCTTACGTCCTCCCGGCCTGTTGTTTTCACTTCTGGCCAGTTGGACCTACTGGAACTTAATTAATGCTGCGTTTTGCAGGACATGCAGAATTTGTATGCAATGTCTATTATGATTATTGTGCACATTATTGACTTGTCTTTCTCTTCTCTTCCTGCCTCTACTTTCCCCTTCTTTACCCCTCCCCTGGCTCGACTCCTGATCCTGACAATCATCCACACAGCCCCTCGGCTCTCGGCATCCTCCTCACTTTGGCACCATGGCACTCCGGCGACTGGATCAGCTAAGTATCTTTTTTTTTCCATATACCCATCACTATGGCTAAGGTAATGTCATTAAACGTCCACGGGTTGAACTCCAACAGGAAGAGACATCTGGCACTCACTGAGTTTAGGCATTCTGAGGCAGACATTATTATGATTCAGGAGACTCACTTTAACAAAGGGGACTCCTTCGCGTTCGCCTCCAGACGTTACCCTCAAATCTATCAGGCATTTAACCCCCGTAAGCGTGCGTGAGTGGCTATCCTTTTCAAGCGTGGTTCACCCTTTCAATATTTTGAGTCCTATATTGACCCTAGGGGACACTACATTATATTACGCAGCAAGTGGCAGACTCAGATGGTCACCCTATGCACCATATATGCCCCAAATTCCCATCAGATTAACTTTCTCACCAAGGTATTCGCACACCTGTTTCGAACGCCCAACGAATTCCTGATAGTTGGAGGGGACTTTAATCTGTCCCATTCATCGGTGTACGACCGCCACGTTTTAAACCCCCGAAACTCACAGACCAGGGCCTCTAGAGAATCAAAACTTTTTCGACAGATCACTAGAAGGTATGCCCTGTTCGACTCCTGACGGGCTCTCCATCCTGGGGAAAGACAGTACACGTTCTGTTCTGCACCCCATCATATGCACTCACATATTGATTATCTTTTTGTCAACAATGCCACTTTACGGGTTATCGACGATGCGCGGATCCATCCGATCTCCTGGTCGGATCATGCCCCCATTTTCATGACGTTAAATCTGGGCACCCCTAATTGCAGGCCCTGCCATTGGCAACTTAACACTTTTCTCCTACAACATCCTCCGTCTAAGATGGAGCTAGACACAACATTGCAGTATTATTTCCTTAAGGATGCAACCCCTGAGGTTTCCCCCTCCGTTCTTTGGGAGGCCCATAAGGAAGTCCTTAGAGGCCGGTGCATAGCGCTTGCCTCAGCCATGAAGAAATATGCGATGGCCACTAAGCTGCGGGTCGAGAGGGAACTGAGGGCCTTGGAGCAGAATTTACAAGTCTCCCCATCAGTACCCCTCCTTAAAAAAATTGTCTGCTTACGCATGACTCTCAAAGATCTGGCTATTGGCCGGGTGGAAAAAGCTTTACGGAGACTGAAACAGCTCTGTTATGATAAGGGTAACAAGGCCCACTCCCTCTTGGCCCGCAAGCTGGCCGAACATTAATACGTATCTACACCTCATCATATTAAAAACAAAGAGGGCTGCCTGATCTCCCATCCCCATGATATAGCCCTAACCTTTGCAGAATTTTATACCACACTATATAATAACCCAGAGATTCCTCATGGCGCTCCTTCCTCGGAACTAACTGATCGACTGACTCAATACCTGGAACGTAGCGGGATCCCTCGGCTCCAGGCTTCAGACCTTTTTTCTCTCAATGCAAATATATCCGAGGAGGAAATTGCTCTTACCATTAAGTCCTTGCCCACCCATAAATCCCCAGGCCCTGACGGACTTCCCTATGAATACTACAAATCCTTTCTCCCTATTCTCTTGCCGCACATGTGTAAACTTTTTAATGCTTTCCTCCAACAAACACCTATACCCTCTGATATGCAGAGGTCCTTTCTTACATTAATTCCAAAACCCGAAAAAGACCCTGCCCTTTGTGGTAGTTATAGGCCAATTGCGCTTCTAAATTCCGACCTTAAAATTTTTACAAAGCTTCTATCTATCCGCCTGAATGCGATATTGCCATCCCTGATCCATAAAGATCAGGTGGGCTTTGTCCCTCTCCGCTAAGCGGGGGATAACACGAGACGGGTCATTGATTTGATAGATGTGGCGAATAGGGAAGGCCAGGCGTCCCTGGTCTTGGGCCTGGACGCAGAAAAGGCGTTTGATCACCTTGGCTGGCCTTTCCTGTTCGCCACGTTAAGATATATGGGCTTTCCCTTCTGGGCAGGGTGGCGTCTGTAAAGATGACCATTCTCCCCAAACTTTTGTACCTGTTCCAGACATTGCCCATTCCAGTCCCCTATGGACAATTGCGTAAACTTCAGGCAGAGCTGGTGCGCTTTGTCTGGAACTACAAGAGACACAGGATACCCTGCTCAGTGCTAGTGGCATCTCGAACGGATGGGGGGTTGGCATTTCCCGACCTGGTGAAGTACTACCAAGCGTCTCAACTGAGGGCCATTACTTCCTGGTTCCCTCAAAGGGCATATAATAAATGGATGGAAATTGAGAAGATTTGGCTAGCCCCCATACACCCAAACAGCCTACTCTGGAGCGCGAATGCGAGGGTGGACCCAGAGAGACTCCTGGGTTCACTACTAAGATCGCTCTGGCGTAGACTTTCTCAGGCCCATGGGCTCCGCTCAGAGAGGTCACTCCTCACATCCTTTCTTTATAACCCCGACCTGCCTGCTGGCCTTACGCGCCAGATGTCTCTCCCTTGGGAGACACGGAACCTTTTTCATATGGGCCACCTGGTGGACCCCAGGTCACGTAGAATGCTATAGTTTACCCAATTACAGACAAAATATGACTTACCTCGCCAGGTGTTTTATGGGTATCTGCAGATACGTCACTATGCCCAGACTATTGCCCCGGATCTCCAATTTTCGGCGCCATCCCCCTTCGAGAGCATAATCTTAGAAGGAACAGCACGCCGAAGCCTGATATCAGATATCTACCGGCTGCTTAATTCCCACTCCATTACCACCCAAGGTAAGCATGCATATATGCTTCGCTGGGAAAAAGTTCTGGGGGAAGTAATCCCAGAAGCGACATGGAGGGTGATCTGGTCTCAGGCAGCAAAAAGCTCCTACTGTACCCTTTATAAGGAGAACTCATACAAAATTCTATATTTTTGGTACCTGACACCGGACTTGCTTCATGCTATATATCCCTCCTGCTCGGATAGGTGCTGGCGCTGTGGGGGAGACCGGGGCACCCTCTACCACATATATTGGAGCTGCCCTAAGATTGTCCCTTTTTGGACAGAGACACAGCTCCTGCTATCCCGCCTTTTGGGAGTGCCCCTGACTCCAAAACTTTTTTTTATTCGGGGTGTCTCCTCTGAGGATTCCCAAATCCTCTAAAAAATTGCTAAGACATATTTTAACAGCTGCTCGATGCCTGGTTGCCCTCCACTGGAAACGGCACTCCCCCCCCTCCCAGGAAGATCTGTACGCTAGAATAAAAGTTGTAGAGCTTATGGAAAAGATGACAGCTAGACATCACAAGATGTGGCTGGAAATGCACAATAGGATCTGGGAGGAGTGGCACCGCCATGAGGATCCGCCCTGAGCCGAGGGTCGAGCCTCCATTCCTATCCCCCCTACCCTCCCTTCCTACCTTTCCCTTACTCTTACCCCTCTCTGTACTTTCTAACCTGTTTTTTTTGTTTCTTCTTACCCTTGTTTCCTTGTTTTTCTCTGACTTTGTAATAGCCTGTAGCAGATGTAGTTTGAGAATTGAGGTATTAAGCAGTAGGCCAGATATGACTATGCTTTACTCACAGTGCTATGTATGGACACAGTGTATGCATAGGCTAACCTGTTGCTCTTATGTTGACTTTTGTACATTACAGTGCACAGGATATGTTCATTTGCTGCTTGATAAACTTAATAAAATAAAATGTTATTTGAAAAAAAATTAGAAGAAAAGAGGTTTAACCTTAAAGAGGGTTATTTACTCTAAGAGCGACAAGGATGTGGAATTCCCTTCCACAGGCGGTAGTCTCAGCAGGGAGCATCGATAGTTTCAAAAAACTATTAGATAAGCACCAGAACGACCGCAACATACAGGGTATGTAATATACAAGGTAATACTGACATATAATCACACACATAGGTTGGACTTGTGTCTTTTTTCAATCTCACCTATTATGTAACTATGTAAATATAAATCAGTGGAGTTGCATGGGCATATGAAGAAAAAATAAAGATTCATTAGAGCTTAACATCGATCCAGGTTATAATATCTCTTGACCTAGTTTGTATAGGTCAAAACACAAGGTGAGCAGATTGTGATGAAGGTGTGTGGAAAATGTGGTGATTCACAGTAGAAGATGGAAGTGGAGCACAAGATTGAAAAAATATTTGGGACTGTGTTATAATCGCGGGACTTTTTTTCTTAATACAACATTTATAGATTTAAATGTGTATATGTATAAATTGCAGCGCTGTATCATGATCTTGGAAAAGAACGGCTTTTGGACTCGCATTCTCTCTGTGCACCTGAATCTGCCTGGGTAGGCATCCTCAGGCTTGTTCAAGATAATTTTTATTAAAGTGGAGTTCCACCCATTTAAAAGTCAGCAGCTACAAAAAGTGTAGCTGCTGACTTTTAATAATCAGACACTCATCTGTCCCAGGGTCCAGCACGGGTGCAGGAAGCCTCACTCCTCTCCCCTTCCTCTCTGAGGCGCCAGTATTCTAACTGTGGGCGCAGCATGCGCGAGCCACGCTGCTCACTGTGAATGGCCGGGCAATCTTCTGGGACCTGTGACGTGTCCCAGAAGATTGCAGGGAGGGAGGGGGAGAGGTGATCTTCCTTCTGGCGCCGCGGAGCCAGGGGAGGAAGTGGGAGCTGGGTGCCTCTAAAAACAGGGTACCTGCTCCTCCCCCAAAAAAAATTACATGCCAAATGTGGTTTGTCAGGGGATCACCAACACTTAAAGTGGAAGTTCCATTTTTGGGTGGAACTTTGCTTTAAGTTCCTTTTGGTAGCCTGGTTACCGGAAAGATGTCAAAAACTATTTGGCCTTGTGCCTGACCTGTGCACGCCAGAAGACACCTTGATCTTCTACTCTGGAGTTACTGCAGCCACTCCTTGTCCCATAAAGATCATGTGGCTCAATTTCTATGGACTTTGTGGTCGATCTATCTCCTTTGAAAGAGATGACCACTATCTTTTTAGATGTTGACTGTCTCACGAAGATGGCTCACTTTATTTTATGTAAAGGGATACCCATTGCTGAACAAACTGCAGAGCTGACCATTCAAGAAGTCTTTAACCTATTTGGAATTCCTTATGAGTGTCTGAGTGCCGTTTACATTCGAGATTCTGGAAGAGATTTAGCTTAAGTGTTACAATTAATTTGTCTTCTGTTTTTCATCCTCAATCTAATGGTCAGACCGAGAGGATCAATCAAACTCTGGAGCAATTCCTTCTTTTGTTATCTTCTGGATGACTGGGTGGACTATCTTCCAACAGCAGAATTCACTTATAATAATTCTAAACATAGCTCCACTACTCTTTTACAAAAGATTTTATCATTGGTCAGTCAGACAGAGCCATCAGTTGTACACATCGTAACCGTCTAGGCCAGGCTAACGCCTGGTGGCCGGGCAATCTTAATAACCGATCACAAAATAAGGAAACAGAGGAAACAAAAAAAAAGAACAGGAGCTAGAAAAAGAAGAGAGAAAGAAACGAGAGAAAAAGGGGGGGGGGGGGGCGGGTATTCACAGCGCAGGGCTGTTAGAGCGACTAAAGAGCATTGTCAAACTGAGATGGCTGAGCAACGGCACATACAGTAGCTCCACTACTCAAAGCCTTTTTTCTTGAACACTGGTTATCATCTAGTTTTTATTCCTGACCCTCCTATCTCAACTCTAATTCCTGCTGTTACCAACAGAATACATTACACGACATTCAGGAGAAATTGATTGAAACTTTGATGGTGGCTCAAGAATATTGCAAAGAGGCTGCCAACAGACATCACAGATCAGACCTTTTCATTTGGGTGACAAAGTTTGATTATCTACCAAGAATTTGAAGATACGTGTTCCATCTGCTAAGCTGGGCCTAAAGTTTGTGGGAGTTTTTCAGATTTCTGCTCAACTCAATCCAGTCAATTTTCACTTAAAGTGATTGTAAATGATCACCTTGTAAAAACCCATTCGGTTTAAAATAGAAATGAAAGGCAAAACATTTTTGTATAGATATAAAAATTCATTATAAATATCTTTTTCACTTTTTTTTTATAAGTGATCACAGTCTCTCTGTTCTTAGCTGGATAAGAGCTAGGGGAGGAGAAGCAGCAGTACACTGTGCTTCCCAGTAAATGGCTGTGCAGCAGGGGCGTGTCAGGGCAAGTCTGATCATTGGAGGAGAGCACACTGAGTTCTCAGCATAGCTAGAGAACTGACCACAGTGTGTTCTCCTGCTTAGTGTGGTCAGTTTTTAATAGGAAAGCAGAAGGACTGACAGGAACACCAGGGATTTCACATAAAGGAAGCAAAACAGAGAGAACTGGATACTTTTTCATACAAGTATATGGTAGAGCAGGCACATATCAGGAATATGAAATGTTGGGGTAACAAACACTTCCTGGCAGTATGATGATTCATTCTGTTTTCCACGTATCATTGCTCAACACTTTCTCTGGGAGAATTCTCCCATCCCCTCCGCCTGTTGAGGTGCAAGGTCAGGAAGAAATTGTGGTTGAGAAACTTCTTGATTCCAGGATCTTTAGGAACAAATTACAATATCTTGTTCAATAGCAAGGATATGGGCCAGACGAAAATTCTAGGGAATGTGAGTAAAACGTTCATGTCCCTAGATTGATAAGAGAATTTTATCAGAGGTTTCCTCGCAAACCTGATTCTAAGATGTCCTTGGGCCATCCTGGAAGAAGGGGGGTACTGTCAAGATCTGGATCTGAATTCAGGACCTCTAATGTTTCTGGCAATGTCCATAGCTCCCAACTGTCCCTGATTTGGAGGGTCTTTCCCTGATTTGGAACAAAGTCCCTCTGTCCCTCTGTCCTTCATTCTAGTCTGATCTACAGTGGGGACGGAAAGTATTCAGACCCCCTTAAATTTTTCACTCTTTGTTATATTGCAGCCATTTGCTAAAATCATTTAAGTTCATTTTTTCCCTCGTTAATGTACACACAGCACCCCATATTGACAGAAAAACACAGAATTGTTGACATTTTTGCAGATTTAAGAAAAACTGAAATATCACATGGTCCTAAGTATTCAGACCCTTTGCTCAGTATTTAGTAGAAGCACCCTTTTGATCTAATACAGCCATGAGTCTTTTTGGGAAAGATGCAACAAGTTTTTCACATCTGGATTTGGGGATCCTCTGCCATTCCTCCTTGCAGATCCTGTCCAGTTCTGTCTGGTTGGATGGTAAACGTTGGTGGACAGCCATTTTTAGGTCTCTCCAGAGATGCTCAATTGGGTTTAAGTCAGGGCTCTGGCTGGGCCATTCAAGAACAGTCACAGAGTTGTTGTGAAGCCACTCCTTCGTTATTTTAGCTGTGTGCTTAGGGTCATTGTCTTGTTGGAAGGTAAACCTTCTGCCCAGTCTGAGGTCCTGAGCACTCTGGAGAAGGTTTTCGTCCAGGATATCCCTGTACTTGGCCGCATTCATCTTTCCCTCAATTGCAACCAGTCATCCTGTCGCTGCAGCTGAAAAACACCCCCACAGCATGAGGCTGCCACCACCATGCTTCACTGTTGGGACAGTATTGGACAGGTGATGAGCAGTGCCTGGTTTTCTCCACACACACTGCTTAGAATTAAGGCCAAAAAGTTCTATCTTGGTCTCATCAGACCAGAGAATCTTATTTCTCACCATCTTGGAGTCCTTCAGGTGTTTTTTTAGCAAACTCCATGCGGGCTTTCATGTGTCTTGTACTGAGGAGAGGCTTCCATCGGGCCTCTCTGCCATAAAGCCCCGACTGGTAGAGGGCTGCAGTGATGGTTGACTTTCTACAACTTTCTCCCATCTCCCGACTGCATCTCTGGAGCTCAGCCACAGTGATCTTTGGGTTCTTCTTTACCTCTCTCACCAAGGCTCTTCTCCCCCGATAGCTCAGTTTGGCCGGACAGCCAGCTCTAGGAAGGGATCTGGTCATCCCAAACGTCTTCCATTTAAGGATTATGGAGGCCACTGTGCTCTTAGGAACCTTAAGTGCAGCAGAATTTTTTTTTGTAACCTTGGCCAGATCTGTGCCTTGCCACAATTCTGTCTCTGAGCTCTTCAGGCAGTTCCTTTTGACCTCATGATTCTCATTTGCTCTGACATGCACTGTGAGCTGTAAGTTCTTATATAGACAGGTGTGTGGCTTTCCTAATCAAGTCCAATCAGTATAATCAAAACACAACTGTACTCAAATGAAGGTGTAGAACCATCTCAAGGATGATCAGAAGAAATGGACAGCACCTGAGTTAAATATATGAGTGTCACAGTAAAGGGTCTGAATACTTAGGACCATGTAATATTTCAGTTTTTCTTCCTTAATAAATCTGCAAAAATGTCAACAATTCTGTGTTTCTCTGTCAATATTGGGTGCTGTGTGTACATTAATGAGGAGAAAAAATTAGCTTAAATGATTTTAGCAAATGGCTGCAATATAAAAAAGAGTGAAAAATTTAAGGGGGTCTGAATACTTTCCGTCCCCACTGTGTATAGTTGAATATAAAATGTACTTTCAAAAAGTGTTCCCCAGTGCTAAAACCTTCATCCAATTTCTGAAGTGCTGCATTTGTAAATCTCAAAAGCCAGTATAAAGGAATAGCAATGGTAAAAAAAAGACTTGTGGGTTTAACTAATCTTTTTTTTGTTGTATAATTCTCCTTTATGGGGTGTGGCAAGGGGTGTGTCCTATGCCTACATACTTTTGTTAGTAGGTGTCCCTCGTTCCCATCTCAAAAAGTTGGGAGGTATGAATATCTTGTTCCTTATGCTCCAGCTGAATTCATTTTTTCATTACCAGTCGTGCTCACCTTTGGCATATTCATCAACTACACTTCCGCCTAATCCCAACCTACTACCACTTGTTACCGACCTTTGGTTTATTTATCGACTACGCTTCTGCCTGATCCCAGTCTGCTATATCTGTTACAAGATCCTTGGTTCCTCACCTCCTGGTAGGGTGATCCTGAGTGCCATGGCCTGGCACTAGCACTCTGCGAAACCCATCTCCACCATCAGAAGTGCTGGTGAAAACCAGTTAGTGCTTAGACCCCATGCATATGATGAACCCACTCTATCTGCTAGGGGGATCTACTTGTGTACTTATCCTGCTGGTTAATGTGAACCGTTCCACTGCTATAGCTACTGGCCTCTGAGCCTGACCCCTGATAGTGACAGAAGGTAAAGGAAGGTTTTTGTTTACTTTATGAGGCTTGAGCTTTACAAAGGAGCTGGATTTGGTACTTATTTAGGCTGTCACTTGGGAGCCTTTAGTTGTATTTTAAAATAAATGTATTTCTAAAAACTTTTTTGATAGACCAGGGAAAGGTTAAAATCCCACTCAGTTTTTTTCTTTTTCTGTCTGTGTTTGTGTCCCATTGATGAGATTTCCCTTCACTTCCTGTCCTGGACACGCACCAAGGCATGAGAGGAAATCTTTGCAAAGCTGCTACTGGAACAGGTGTCCCCATTTGAAGATTTACCTACAACTCTTGTTATGGTACAGCTCTATAATTTTGAATCTCCCATTACTTTCGGTCCCAGTGACAACAGTCACCAGAACATAACAGTGAATTTCCCCAGCTGATACATAGACAACAATGCAGAGCTGACCCAAACATTAAAATAATTCCAGAAATACATACATCTTAAATCAAGACATTGGACTGATGTGAATAGTTCATTGTTCCCTGTACAACACTAAGGATATGTCAAAATAATATAAATATATAATAATAGTGTGAGCATCTGTAGTGGAGACGACGTCATTTTATGACAAAACGCGCGTCGGGTGGACAGGATGTGCTAACGTCATCGCGTTTGTGCTTCGCAAGCCGGCTGGCTACTTTTGCTGACTTTTAACTGTGTTTCCTGTAAGTGTGTTTTTTTTTATTTCCTTTAATAAATGTTACTATCAGAATTACTGTACACTATGGAGAGTTCCCTCTTTCTCATTTTTGGGTGACACTTGATATCCATTCGTGAGCTCTGTTTGATCAAGTAATTGGGCCATCGGTTTGTCATTGTTCCTTTGCCTGACGCCATTGCAGTTGCTGTCCTGGATCTCTGTGGATAAAGGCCCCGGCAGGGTGTTTAGCCGCAAGCTCTTTTTGCTTGCCTTTTGGTAAGTGTGCATTTTATGTGGTGTTCGGCACATATTGGTGGTGAAAGATCACACACTTTCTTTGCTTCAATCAACATAATCATTTGTGTAGTATTATGTGATTCATGGACACTATTTGATATACTCCATGATTCTTTTTCTATTTCATTTCTTTTTTTGTTTGCCAAATGTTCTTTTTCCTTTATCATTTTGATATTACCACTTTTTAAAAATTTGTTGGAAAATGTTGAGACAAAATAGGGTGAAGTGCAGCACAACAAAACCAATTATCTATCTAGCTGATCTTTATACATTGACCTTGGTGTCTGGATCTCTGCTCAGACGTCACTGCCACAGATGGCAATAACACCTGCACAGCCTCTAACCCAACCGAGAATACTGTCTAACCAAAAGATCCCACTTTTGCATTGGGTCGTGAACCAGCGTTTGAATTCCTCCGTCAGGAATGTTGGGCGTACTTTCTAATGTCGCAGAAAATACAATGGATTCCCTAAGTGAAAAAATGTGTTGTGCTATCCTCTGACAGCCAAAGACCTAAATTCTTTATGATGTTGTTGCGCTGGAAATGTATGTATGGAATTCTGTCCATCTCCACTTGTCTCTCTCCTCTTCTGATGTGGATGCAGCTCCATACAGCAACAGGTGTCCTCTCTCCCTGGATGGGCTGGGATCGCTGTTCAGATTGCGTGTTTGTCTGCTGGCCCAGCTTCTGCTTAGAGCAGAGCTCCGGGCTTTTTGGATAGGTGAGTGGAATGTTGACAATTCTCATGTGAGACGCACAAGACGGCTGTACCGGCTGGAGGAAAATCCCAGCAATTCACAACTGAGCTTGATCTTAAAATGGATCTCCAGCCAAAACTTTTCTTGTAGAACCCCTATCAGTTTTTTTTTTAATTGCTGTCTGTGTCCTGTTAGGGAGCTTTCTCTTTTCTCTGAGTCCCATCAGGGAATGATGGATCAACATGGCTTTATACAATATTGGGCAAATCTAAAATATTAAGCGATGATAATATTATTACCACATACCCCAAACACTGAAGTCATACAAAAACTCATTCAAATAAACAGAAATATAAATGTCTATGTTATAGAAAGAGTGGAAGGAGAGAGATGGGAGAGAGAGTCTGAACTGGTAAATGGCAGCCAGTCATTACTGAAGTATGAGTTAAAGTGATTGTAAATGATCACCTTGTAAAACAGTTTAAAATAGAACTGAAAGGCAAAACATTTTTGTATACATATGAAAAAAAACATTGTATATACCGTTTTTCCCTTTTTTAAAATAATTTATCATATTCCCTCTGTTCTCAGCTGCATAAGAGCTGGGGAAGGAGAAGCAGCAGCACACTGAGCTTGCTGTTGAATGGCTGTGCAGCAGGGCAAGTCAGGACAAGTCTGATCAATGGAGGAGAGCACACTGAGTACCCAGCATAGGTAGAGAACTGACCATGGTGTGTTCTCCTGCTTAGTGTGGCCAGTTTTTAATAGGAAAGCAAGGGACTTGCAGGAACACCAGAGATTTCACACAAAGGAAGCAATACAAAGAGAACAGGATACTTTCTCATAAAAGTACATGGTACAGCAGTCACATATCAGGAATATGAAGTGTTGAGTTAACAAATGCTTTAAGGAGAATTTATAATCTTATACATTTTCCTGCCTTCCAGGATCCCTAGGGTGCGCGTGCCCGGCGGCCGCGATGTCCGCCGGGCACCCGCTATTGCCTGGTAACCGAGCAGGACCGTGGATCTGTGTGTGTAAAAACACAGATCCATGTCCTGTCAGATGGGAGGAGACCGATGGTGTGTTCCTTGTACAGAGGAACACCGATCGGTCTCCTCCCCTTGTGAATCCCCTCCCCCCACAGTTAGAATCACTCCTTAGGAACACATTTAACCCTACAGCGCCCCCTCCTGGTTAACCCCTTCATTGCCAGTCACATTTATACAGTAATCAATGCATTTTTATAGCACGGATCGCTGTATAAATGTGAATGGTCCCAAAAATGTGTCAAAATTGTCCGATGTGTCCGCCGCAATATCGCAGTCATGATAAAAATCGCAGATCACCGCCATTACTAGTACAAAAAAAATAAAATAAAAATGCTATAAATCTATCCCCTTATTTTGTAGACGCTATAACTTTTGCGCAAACCAATAAATATACGCTTATTGCGATATTTTTTACCAAAAATATGTAGAAGAATATGTATCGGCCTAAACTGAGGAAAAAAATTGTTTTAAAAAAAAAAAAAAATGGATATTTATTATAGCAAAAAGTAAAAAATATTGTGTTTTTTTCAAACTTGTCACTCTTGTTTTGTTTATAGCGCAAGAAATAAACACCGCAGAGGTGATCAAATACCACCAAAAGAAAGCTCTATTAGTGGGGAAAAAATTATAAAAATTTCATTTGGGTACAGTGTTGTATGACCGCGCAATTGTTATTCAAAGTGTGACAGCGCTGAAAGCTGAAAATTGGCTTGGGCAGGAAGGGGGTGAAAATGCCTTGTATGGAAGTGGTTAAAGGAGTTCACGTAAAAATAGAAAAGAGTCACTTTAATCATCCTCATGTTTAATTATTTCACCCATACATGATAAGATGATTGACGTAAAAGTGGAACTAAACTCTCTGAATCAACAATTACCTTTTTTTTTTACATTTCTTCAGTTGCTTCCTGGTTTTTGGCCTAGGCCAAAATTATGTCATACATCCCAGGAGTCTTTATGGGCTTTTTTTTTTCTTTCATGTGAAGGAGGGGCTTTCACAGCTAAGCACACCCTCCTGCCTGCATGCCTGAGCTAAGGGAAAATGGATTCCAGGAAGTAAATGCTACATGATCATCCCTTACTCAAGATAGCCACGGCTAAATTAATTTAATAGCCTTTTTTGGTTTGTGTTGCTCATATACAGTTAAAGTGATTGTAAAGGATCGTTTTTTATTTTTTTTAAATAACAAACATATCATACTTACCTCCACTGTGCAGCTTGTTTTGAACAGAGTGGGCCCCGAACATCGTCCTCTGGGGTCCCCCGGCGGCTCTCGTGGCTCCTCCCCGCATCAGATAACCCCCCTAGGAGAAGCGCTCTACCGAGGGGGTTACCTTGCAGGCACACTCCTGAGTCCAGCATTTGCATCCATAGACACGAATACCGGACTCGGTCCCATCCCCTGGCGCCCGTGTCATTGGATTTGATTGACACAGGATGCATTAAGGTGAAAAAACACGAGGGTTTACAACCCCTTTAAGTTCTGCTTGAAAATTCACTTTTTTTGTAAACATTTTTATAAATATACCATTAAATGCAAGTACCTGAATTTGACCCGATATCAGCCTCATGCAGTCCCAGTATGGCGGAGCTGGAGTGTGAGTGGAAGAAGCAGTACAAAGAGACAACCAGTTCATGTGCTGACAAGAAGCATACTGATAGAAGTAGGGGGCAATTTGGCAGAGAGCTGAGGTTATTACTATGCCTTTCTTTTCACGGTCCAGTCACAAGCTAAGGTGGGTCCAGACTGGCCTGGGCTAATAGTAAGTGGGTTGAATGATGGTGTCCATCAGACTGAGGGCATCTAGTGGTAGAAAAAAGTACCACAGGGGAAATCTCTGTAATTTAGGGAGAAAAAGGTATTTTTGTTATTTTATCTCGAAATGGGCTTTTCATTTTTATCTTGTTATTTTTAGCCTGAGTTTATCTTAAAGTTATTTAAAATTACGATTTTTTTTCCTCCTTATAAATGATAAAACTGAATATTGTTTTTTTTATTAATTGTGTTATTGAAGGGAAATAATTCGGAGGCCATCTGCAATGTAGGCAGCAGTATAATTAGTAAACGTTTATTCTGGACACTTCCTTGATCGTCTGGTGGGAAGTCGTTATGTAACATGGAGTGAACATGCTTTAACACTGCAGAGAAAACACAAAAAAATCCACCAGGAGTTCCCAGCTGCATCCTGCTGCCGTCTTCTTCGAATTGTTCCTATATTGTGTCTACATAAAACATCTCATTTGTATTTTAGAAGATTGTACTGCAGACTGTCAAGGGACACCACCAATGACACAGCTGATAACTTTAAAGTGTTTTTAGTGTTGAAATAATGCTATTATCTATTTAGGAATATATTTATATACATATTTGACTCTCTGCTCTAATGATAATCAGTATTCGCTGCTATATTTATCAGACAGTTTGCAGTATGTAATAGCATATGATGCTTACTTAGTCCCACGCTTAGATTCACCCTATTGTCTCATTTGTGGGTAAGGTGTAAAACAATAAAAGGCTTCCTGTGATTGCCGGAGTTGGAGATCACAACATCATAAGTCTGCCTCTTTGCTAAAAACCTAAAAGGCTTCACCAAAATGGCGGTGATGCAGTAAGACCAACTCTCTTTTTATCCGACAGCAGAAGGGAAGTGTCTGGTACTGCTGCTGGAACACAGCATCATGTACTGTATGTAGCACAAGCTACAACAATATGTTATAATATAAGCAGTAGCCAGTCTGTTTGCCAATTGTTGGCCAAATTTGGACCAAACACATTATTTAAAGTGCCAGGAAACCTGGGGTTCTGTTTCAAATTCTGACCATTTTCAGGGATAATAGGCAAACTGTTGTCAAAAAAGAGCAAGGGGAGCTGGGAACTGGGGGCCATTTATCAGAGCAAAAAAAAAAAAAAAAAAAGGCAAAAATATTTTGTATGACAGAAAGAGGGTTAGAAGTTAGAAACAACAATACTAAATAGGCTATTGATGGCAAAAACATGCATATACTGCAAAATAATATGAAACAGGCTTTGAAAGCTGCACAAACATGGAGTTTTCACAGCAATCTCTCTGTAACTCAATCAGGGCAATGTGGCTGCATAACATAGCTTTTATAAGACTCTATAACAACAGCCTAGCTGAGAATCGCTACTTTTTTTTTTTTTTTAAAGTTATTTATTTTTCCCCCACTGGAACTGGAGTACTCTGTTAGCAACCAGGGAGATATTCTCTAAAGCAGTTAGGTCTTCTGCAAAGGCTGAATGCTACCAGGCTGCTGCCTGGCAGCTTACACACTGGTCCTGACAGTGGAGAGCCTACCACCTGGCTGCAGATCACTTGCCCAACTAACTCTGCCTCATAAATTGTGGGCTTTCTGAGCTGTTGTGGGAGGGAAGCTGATGAATTGAAATTCCCTGGTCGTGTCCAGGAACTCAGGGAGTTGTAGAAAATGGAGTTAAAAAGTGTCAGGCCTGGGCTGTCAGCCCTTCCTTCTCTGTGCTCAGGTTGCTCAGCTGTCGGTTAATTGCCAGAACTCATCGTTCCACAGTGGCTCACCTGTTAATCATCTCCTGCTCATCAGTCACGCCCACAGCTAGCCCCTCCTGGCTATTTAAACTGCCTGGTTAATTTCATCAATTGCCTTCGCTTTGGTCAAACATATCTAGAGACTCTCTGCAGTGTTCCTATTGATGACTTGCCTGGCTGATGTCCCTTCTGGTTCCTGATCCTGTCTGCTGCCTCTGACTACGCTGATCTCTGGCTCCCTGAGTTCCTGGCTTGTTCTGATTACCCGATTTGGCTACTGAACCCTGGCTATGTTTTGTCTACATTTACCAGTTGTACCATTTTTACCATGTTATTAAATGGTGTGATTTTTACTGCATTTTCTGTCTCCGTCTGTTTCATGGTTCTTGACAAAAAGGCCTGTGACTATATCTGAGCACTGGAATGGTCAGCTGAATTATGTTATATTACAAGGGTTTTATCACTGCTGGTTTTATCACTATTGGTGTGTCAGTGAGTTGTCAGATTCGGTTAGGGCAGGTCACAACTTGAGAATGGCAGGAGGACCCAGTGTTCCAGCAGCCCTCTAGGGAATTATTTTTAGAGCTGCTTCTAGCTTTGCACCTGTTTAGTAAACTGCAAGTTACAGTTACTCCCTGTCTGATCACCTATTATGTTATATACCTCCCAAAAGTCCTGATTTCTTCGGGGTTGTCCCGGTATTTGAACTAAATCCAAGTGTTGTCCATCAGACTTTTACACACCAGTTGCTGGAATGCTTGATTCAGCACCCAACATATGTATCAGACCTCCCGCCATCATGTTGCATGCACAGGGAAAATCTGGAGGACAGTGGGTTCTAATCTGGATATTTGTAGAGGGCATGTGAGCAGGGTGCAGCGTGGTGCGTCGGCAAACAGGAATCATACAGAAACCAAAGTAAATGACAACAGTGTATTCACAGGAAGTTCCAACAAGGTACAACCAGGCCCAGCGGGTAGACACAGCCCTTCGGAGCCACTTACAGAATCGGTAGAAAATATTGTTTGTTTCAGAAGATGCCAACAGTTTTTGCAGTGAGGAGTGGGAATGTGGTCTGGCCGTTCCACACCCAACTGGGAGTTTACTCCAAGAAGAGGATAGGTGTAGTCCTTTGGTTTTGGAATACAGCATTGTGTGGATTTACAGCACTGCATTAAATTCATGGACACAAATATTGGAGCACTTTACCTTGTTGGGAGAGTTGTAAACAATATTGTATTTGAAAGCTGTATTGATGGTATGCATATGATGTAATGTCTGAATGTTTGTGACATGTGGAAAAAAAAAACATTGGTTAGGCTTTTTTTGTTTTAACCTCCCTGGCGGTATGATTATTTCAGATTTTAGGTGCTGAAAGCGGTACAATTATTTTGCACAGAAATGTGGCGTTTCATATTGTAGGCCTGTAATTCTTAGGAATAGTTCACTTAAATCTGTCCAAACAAGAGTCTAGTAGACATCCCGGGTATGATAAAGTTTGAAAAACGAAATAAAAAATTATAATATAATAAATAACTATAAATAATTAAAACACATAATAATATAATAATAATAAAAATTATATAATAATGTAATCAAATCAAAAACACTGAAATTTGCACAGTTGCAGAATTTTAGCTTTTATTACTTTTAGTGTTTGATGACGGATCTCCCCACAAATCACTATCGCTCAATTCTGCAAGTGATTATAATTTATTATCGCTTTTTTCTAGCTGGTCTAAAACCACTTTTGATGTAAAGAGACAGTTTTGGTTGCTATGGACAATCTCCAGTTTCCTGGCAGAAAGAACAGTTTTATATATATAAAACTGCATGCAGGACACTGGGCAGACCACTAGGGACAAAGGGGATGTGTAGTTATTTGATACAGTACTGTAATCTGTAAGATTACAGTATGCTGTATCTATACTATGTGTTTCACTTTTGAATTTACCGCCGAACTCCGTCCCCGTGCGTCGCAACGCTCGCAGGGAACGGAGCTCGGCACTGTGAATCGAGCGAGACACAGCGGCTCGCCGATCACAGCGGGGAGACATCGCAGGAACCAGGGGACAAGGTAAGTAATCTCTTCCTGGATCCTGCGATGCAAGCCCGAGTCTGGCTCGGGGATACCGCTTTTGGTATGTAAAATCCACCCCGAGCCAGACTCGGGAATACCGCCAGGGGGGTTAAGGCTATAGCGCTGCCGATCACATTTGTTACACACTGTGAGGGTTATTTACAAAAGGCAGATCCACTTTGCACTGCAAGTGCACTTGGAGGTGCATTCACTCTAAATCTAAGGGGTAGATCTGAAATGAGTGGAAGCTCTGCTGATTTTATCATCCAATCATGTGCAAGGTAAAATGCTGTTTTTTATTTTCCTTGCATGTCCCCCTCGGATCTACAGCGACTGCACTTCCAAGTGCACTTTCAGTGCACTTTTAATTGCACTTGCAGTGCAAAGTGGATTTTCCTTTAGTAAATAACCCCCAGTATGACATTGCAGCACTAAATGTACAAAAAAGTAAAAAATAACAAATAATTTAAAAATTGTAAAAAATAATAAAAAAAACATTTAAAGGCTCATTTACTCTGCAGAGTAATCCAATCAGATCACTCTTTACAGAGTGTTAAACAGTTTTAACCCCCTAAATTCTGTACTACCACAACGCAATTGCATGCAATGTGCATGGTTGTGATGCAGTTACAGTGAGGCCCCATTCAATGGGTTGTGCTCAGTAGGCAGTAATGGCTGCCCAGCACAAAAGGGGTATAATTCCTGTTGTGGCATATGTACACCCCCGGTCGCTACCTTCCCAGGTAAATGGGGTAGCGCGGGGGGGGGGGGGGGACGGCAAAAGTGTGGGTCAGCCGTGGGATTTAACTGCCTCCCAACTTTATGAATGAATGAGACCCCCCCCCCCCCAGCCACAAGTGAAAACAAGTCTTTGCACACACACCACATCAGTGCAGCCAATCACAATAGCTTGATTATTTTATTCCCCCACAGCCACAAATGTGGATGAGCCCTTGCACACTTAACACACCAGTGCAGCCAATCACAGTGGCCCTGAGTACTGCCACACCAGTCACAGTGTCACCTTAAAGCCTCAATTACATAGGGCATACTCTGTGGGAGGGCCATGTTTACCCACGCAGGGGTGCACAGGTGTTCCCTGCATCCCCGTGCTGGCAGTTCCATTCATGTCTATTGGGGCACAGTGGCTGCATGGACACAACAGCTGCTCCCAATCTGACATCTGGGCAGGTGCAAGGCCCAAACACAGACAGATTGGGAGCAGCATCTGTGTCCGTGCAGGAGATGACTGTATCAGCAGGAGATGGCTGGTACCTGATTTTGAAGTTCATCTTTGCCCGCAGCCTTCTGGGACACATTACAGGTCCCAGAAGACTGCGGGACCATTTACAAACCGCAGCAGGGCTTGCTCTTGTACAGTGTGAAGTTCTTAGTTAAGATGCTGGCACTAGGGACCCAAAGCCCAGTGAAGAACGGGCTCAGGTGAAGACAGTGCTGAACCACTGGACAGGTAAGTGTCCTTATATTAAAAGTCGGCTGCAACAGAATTTGTAGCTGGTTGGGTCACTAAGTGTGGCTATGCTGTGAAAGTTTCACACGTGGTATCGCCATTCTTGAGAGGAGTAGTAGAATGTGTTTTAGGGAATAATATAAAAAATACATTTAATTTACTTTCTGCATTTTCCGAAAATTTGTGGAAACCTCATTCTTCGGAAATACCTTGGGATATTTGCTTTCCAAAATGTGGTCATTTTGTGGGTGTTTCCACTGTCCTGGTGCTCCAGGGCCTCTGAAAATGTGACAGTCAGTCTGGAAATTAGATGCGTAACATAAAGTATCCACATACTGGGGGGGGGGTTAGGGGTTGTGGGTAGAAGAATCTTTTTAGGTGTAATTTTAAGCATTCCTGTGTTGTTTCTGATAAATAATTTGTTAAAATTATTTTGTGATTTTATTTTTTTCTTCATTTTCCCCAAAAATTACAACTTGAAAAACTTACTATGTCTCTTACTAAAATACCTTGGACTGTCTACTTTCCACTGTCCTGGCATTTTGAGATCTTTGAGACCATTTTGAGATAGGCAGTCAGTACATCAGGACTGATTTACTTTTAAATATACTGTATATACCATAATTTGTAGACTCTATACCTTTCACAAAGACTTAATAATAAACACTGGTTTAGGTCATTTTAACCAATGAAATGTAGCAGAATACATTGTGGCCTAAATTTATGAAGATAGATTAGATATTTGCAATATTGTATAATGGGAACAAAAAAAAAAATGTTATTTTTTCTTTATTTTTCTGTCTTTTTTCCTTTATATAGCAAAAAATAAGAAACCCAGCAGTGATTAAATGCCACTATAGCTCCATCTGTCTCAAGAAAGTGTTAAATATATAATTTGGGTACAGTGTTACATGACTGAGTAATTGCCATTCAAAGTGTGACAGTGTTGAAAACTGAAAAACAGCCTGGGCAGGAAGGGGGTGAAAGTGTCCAGTCTTGAGGTGGTTAAAGTAGACAGAAAACAATATGTAATGTACCTGTTACTAAGTTTGATCCCTTTTTTTGAGTTTTATGTGTAGCTGTAAGACTTTTGCTAATGGTACAGTAGTTACAGCATATTTTATGGGCACAAAGACTATGGCACATGTATGTGGTGTAGATTATGAGTAGACTTAAGCCTAGTACACACAGGCCAAATGCTGGGCGACATCGGGTGGTTCAATAAAAAACGGGCGATATTCGGCCTAAGTGTATGGCAGCCAGTCCGAAAGAAGCCGGCCTTTGTCAGACGAGCATGCTGGAAAACCAGCAGCCAACCGGTTCCCTATCAGCGCTCTCAGGCAATGGCTGATAGCGCTGACTGGAGTGTTTTGGTGGGGGGCGCATTTCCCTGTCATAACACAGCTCAGCATCAGATTGTTAGTACAGCGGTTGTCAACCAGCGGGTTGAATGAAAAAAACTGATAGTGTAATAAGCTTAAGACTCTGGTTAAGTATGCCTCTTTAAGCCACAACCAATACTCAGTGCTATGTAGCCACATTTCACTTTTGACTGCACACGCAGGCTATATCCCGGGGGTTGTCGCTCTTTATTAAAGTGAAAAGTTCCGTTTGGTAATGGGGTGACATCGCTCTTCCACAATCTCCTGCCTGTAAATTTCCCTAATACATGGTCTGCCAGCTGGAGTGCTGATAAGACGAGTCTGCAGGGGACCAGTCGCATGGAAGGAGGAGCCCCATTGCAAGGGTATTTTCTTTCATTTTCCCCAGAGTTCAGCTTTAAGATGTAACAAAGGATGAAAAAAGAAAGATTAATTACAGTGCATTATAGCTACAAAGAATTTGGTCTAGTGAACTGCCACGTTAATTCATTAGGACTGTGAACCACAAACACGCAGTCACCCAAACTTCATCCCTATTTACCTGCAATAAGACGTAACAACAGGCAAAAAAGGTCAAAGTAGTACAATTGGAAATTGTTTCGGAAACACCGTACTTTAGAAATCTAAGTTGTCATTCAGGTAGTGGTTACATCTTCTTTGATGGGGTAGTGGTGATATTTTTAAATACACAGCTGCTTTGCTGTCCATTTGATGCCTCTTTTTGCTTAAAATGGGACTTATTGGCACATTTATTGAAGTATTTGTAGTATTTCTAGTGTTAGATATGTATTTAACAAGCACAGCATGCTTTTTTATAATACATATTGGTTGGTTGAGCATTGTTTCACCTGCACAACAGCTTTAGTTGGGGTGGTAGTGAGAAATTCAGAGCTTTTTGCTCTTTGTTTTATTGGGCAAAGAATGGGGTCTGAGAGAGAAATCTGAACAGGGACCTCTCCAACTAGGTCCAATCTCTTTCAAACAACTTTTTTATAGGACTATTACGGTACCAAGGGGAATATAAAGAGACTTTGGTAAAAAAGTGAAGAAATTTATTTGAAATCACAATAAAAAGTCCTACAAGGGACACATCATATACATTGTCATGGTTTAACATACACACGTCCTCACGTCCCTCTGTCTGTTCCGCCCTTGTGTTTCCCCCCCCCCTCCCCCTCTTTTCCTTCCCCCCCCCTCCCCCTCTTTCCTTTCCCTTTCCCCCTGCCTGCCTCTGTCATTCACCTTCCTATCTATGGTTGTCCCCTCTTTTCCCCCCCCCCTCCCCTCTTTTCCCTCCCCCACCCCCCCTTTTTCCCTGATTTTCTTCATATTCTTCCCCTTTCTTCCCACAACCATCCCATATCCTGTGGTTGGTCTCTGGCCTCTCTTTCTTTTCCCTTCTCTGCCCCTTTTTCCCCCTCCTCCCTCCTTCCCCTTCTCTTTCCCCCTTCCTTGCCTTTCCACTTGTGAACTTCACACTCCCGGGTGGTCTCTTAAATAGAAGACAAGCCGTATATAATTCTAAATTTCGTCTTTATTATATCTATTTACAATAGTTTCACCTAAATTTGCCTCCCTGGCCCGCCCCCGGGGGAAACGCCTCCAGAGGGCGTCTCACAGTATCGCTCCAGAAAACCTTTTTGTTTATAGGTTGGTGAGTGCAACTTTTTAACCTCAAACATGTTCTCCAACATGAAGTGTATGTTTCTTATGACATTGTTCTATTTCCTTGTTATGTTGATACTGTATTGTTCTCTTTGTAGATTATATACTATCAGACGCCTCCTGAAGAAGCGGCTGTGACCGCGAAACTGTAGAGGTCACGTCTGCAAGTATTATACTATACAACCTTTGTTCATACATCTGTGTGGGCATTAGTTTTACTAAATTAAGTGTCAACAATGCTGTAACAATCACTGTTTTTTGTGTATGTTAAACCATGACAATGTATATGATGTGTCCCTTGTAGGACTTTTTATTGTGATTTCAAATAAATTTCTTCACTTTTTTACCAAAGTCTCTTTATATTCCCCTTGGTACCGTAATAGTCCTATAAAAAAGTTGTTTGAAAGAGATTGGACCTAGTTGGAGAGGTCCCTGTTCAGATTTCTCTCTCAGACCCCATTCTTTGCCCTATTCATATTCAGGATGATGGTACCTACTAACAATACTATACCTCCTCGTGTAAACTATGTGGCACATATCTAAATTCTAATATTTTGGGTGGATAACACACCCGGATCCTCGGATCCAATCCCCTTTTTTCCCCCATTCTTTGTTTCCCCTCTGCCACTTTATATAAACTTGCTCTATATATATTGTAAACTTGTAGTTATATCTGGTCTTGTAGCAGCCTGTTATTTTATCAATTTTCTAGTTTGAGTTCCGCTTACTTACAGTCAGGGTTTCATCTTATTTTGCACATATCAGGCCATGGATGTTCTAGGCACAGCCTGGGGGGACTTTATGTCCACTATACAAGCAGGCTGTCTAGCCAATCAACAGGTAGAGGATGAAACCAAAACATTCCTTGATAGGCTGTTCAATCTGCTTAAGAAAAAATCACACCTCTATTGGCACATTCAATATTTTGAATTGTATATTACGGAAAAAGTCTGTCCTCTTGGACTCCGTATCCAATTGTTCCCCACCATTAGGGACCCTTCCATGGATTTTAAAAAGTCCTGGGAAAGCACTTTAACTAAGTGCAGCATAGAACTCATGTCAGAACTCACCACTCAGTATCGTTCTGACATGATGACTTTGGATGCGGAAATAGACAGACTATTAAACCAATTTCCCAACATTCAGAATTCTACCTCCTTCACAAATAAGTGGAAGGAGATACGAGATAAAATTGAAAACCTTAACAAAGACATTATTATTAAAAAACAAAGAAAATTTTCCCAGGATAAATTGGCATTTTCGGAGGGCTATGCATACAAATGGTCCGATAAACCATTTTCCCGCAAAAACAAACGTCACAATTGGCAACCTCCGATTCCGACAGCAACAGATTATACGGAATCGGATTCTTCGATATCCTCCTTGGCTTCACAGACCACCACCCGATCCACTCTGTCACGAGCACCTGGTGCCCCTCGTAAAAGGTCCCTCACTGGGGATAACTCCACTATTAAACACCCTAAAAAAGGCAAACAACATGGAAAATCACTAAAAACACCACAAACACCCAGGTCGGGTGGACAGACCCCCTCCACGGGTTCCCTCCACCCCACTTTACACAACATCATCCCGAAATTGTTACAACCCAATATCCAAACACTCCTATCACAACCGGGTTTTTTGGTACAAGCAACCCCAGAGCCCTCCAGACAAGGGAATCTGGACACGTTTGTGCAAAGGGCCCCGGTTCCAAGCACGTCTCACGAGTAGTCACTCCCACTAATGGAAAAGATTCCCACTCCCTTAACATCATTAATTTAACATCTTATCGTCTGACTCCGGAGGAGGAACAGGTCCTCCAATTGGGCCTGGGCTTCTGTCCTTCGGAGCCAATCGATATTTACGAGACAATTAAAGATCTATATCTGTTTGCCCGTAATTTGACTTTTAATTACATGTTCGACCCAGACCGAAAACGTGCTAATTTAGAAAAAGAACTAGCGGAAAAAAACAAGAATTTCACTATAGCAGAATCAAGAGCCCTACGGGACCTTATGTTACTCCTTGATGAAGGTGAGGTGGAGCCGGATTCCTCAGATGACGATTCCGACTCTTCCCCCTCCAGTCAAATGGACAATACTCCTCAGCCCCCTTACCCCACCTCTAAGATCACTTTAAAAATGAAATCCAAGGCCTTTCCCGATTTATTGACATGCCCATCCGTTTGGGCGTTTTTGCACGAATGCATTCTGTCCCTTAAAAAAGAGCGATGGCAAACATTACCCTCCAACTTGACCCAAGAACAGTTTCGGGCAGTTACTAGATTACAAAAGAATACTGACCTTATCATAAAGCAATCCGATAAGGGCGGTAACCTGGTATTGATGACCCACCACCAATATCAGACTATGTGCCTCAAACTTCTTTCCAATCCTAATTGGTATCTACCCATCGAAAATCATTTTATTCAACAAACCATTGATGAATTTAGGGGACTCATCGGTGGGGCCTTCCTTGAGGGCCTCATCGATGAAGACACCTATAAATTCATCAATGTACAACACCCACGTACTCCGACGTTTTATGCCTTGCCTAAAACTCACAAAAACCTTTTGTCACCTCCTGGCCGACCCATTGTTTCTGGCAAAGGTTCATTAACAGAAAACGCCAGCAAACTGGTAGAGACTTTCCTATTACCCCATGTATCGAGATTACCTTCTTACATCAGAGATACTACTGATCTTTTAAAACACATTGAAGGTGTCCAGATCCCTCCGGACGCCCTCCTCGTGGCTATTGATGTGGAGGCTCTGTACTCTAGCATCCCCCACGAGCAGGGCGTCCGAACGGCTGGCTCCTTCCTGATGGAACAGGACCATCACACCTGGCCCACCAATACTTTCATTTTAAAACTTTTGGAATTCATCTTGACTAGGAATTATTTTTTATTTATGGACCAATTGTATCTTCAAATTCAAGGTGTCGCAATGGGCACGTCTTGTGCCCCTTCATACGCGAATTTGTATCTTGGTGGTTGGGAACGGGCCGTCTTTAGTGACGACCTGATGGAACCCTTTTTGAACCATGTCTTGGGATGGTTCAGGTTCATTGATGACCTCTTGGTCATCTGGACAGGCACGGAGCAACATTTGCAAACTTTTATTGAAAAGCTCAACATTAATACTTTCAATCTTCATTTTACCTTTTCCTACAATAGTCTGAGCATTCCATTTTTGGATGTACAGATTATAAAAAACTCCACAGGTCATCTAACTACTGATTTATTTCGCAAACCCACTGCAGGCAACACCCTGTTGCATGCTTCTAGTCTCCATCCCCGCCCTCTGATTCGCAGTATCCCTTATGCTCAGTATCTCAGGCTGAGAAGGAACTGCACAGAGGACGGAGATTTCCATAGACAAGCTAATGCTCTCCGTGCAAGACTTTTAGCCAGAGGCTACAACCACACCGTCTTAAGGAAAGCGTTCAATAGGGCCTCAGCCCTAGACCGACAAAGATTATTATTCGGCCCCCCACGCCCCAAACAGCCTTATATGACTAAAATTATCACAAAATTTTCCACTCATCACCACCAGCTACGTAACATATTGTCAAGTCATTGGCACATCTTAACTGATCATCACATCCTTAGAAAATACATTAAAACAACTCCCGACCTGGTCTTTAGGAGGGCCACCTCTTTAAGGGATAGATTAACACATAGCCATTACAGGATCCCCTCCTCTGATCCGTTGGAACCCAGGGGTACCTTTAAGTGCGGCAACTGTCCCCACTGCCCCTGGATCCAAGAAGGACAACACTTTTTACTCCCCAATGGGAACATGTTTTTCCCCAAACATTCAGCCCATTGTGGCACACGTGGTGTTGTTTACCTCATGACTTGCGCCTGCAGCGCGTTTTATGTGGGGAAGACAATAAGGGAGTTAAGGCAAAGACTGGGGGATCATTTGTATGCCTCTACAAATGGTAAGCTCACTACCGTGGGCCGCCACATCGGCATTCATCATCGTTTTAACCTCGATTATATCAGGTTCACGGTCCTAGAGGTTGTCCCTGAAGACCCCCCAGGGGGCAACTGGGACCGCGAAATCTTAAAGCGTGAGTCCCTCTGGATTGAGCGACTGAACGCTTGTGTCCCTCCTGGCATTAATGAGGCACACTCATATAAGCACTTTTTGGAATAACATTTCCACAGCTCCCCCAGTCTTTGCCTTGATCTAAAGAACTATTGTCCTTTTCCCCCCCTTCTCCTCCCCCCCTCCTCTCTCCCCCCCCCCCCTTTTTAGCAACATAGTATACTGAATACACAAAATATGATGTCTCAATTGCATATCGAGCTTCACCCTGCTCAATGTGCCCTTTGTTCCCCCTTCCCATCCCTCCCCCCCCCCCCCCCTTGTCTGTTTCACAAGCGGACCTTCCATACACAGTAGTTTCACTGTGCAATATGTAGTTGTTTGATGTTTTTTCTTTATGGCTGACCCCAAGTTTCCAGTATATTATATGCTTTATTATTAAAAGCTATGTATGTCAGTTTGTAATGTGTTTATTGTTTTAGGATGGGACCGGGTTATGCACCTCTCCGACCGTGGGCTCTCATACATCCCCACCGCCGGAGACTTTGCATTTTTCCCCTCCTCTCCTTTAATTCATTTCTCGCCTTATTGTACATTGGCTCAAGTTATTGTTGTTACATGCACTCGCCTTTCTGTTCTGGAGGGATGTGAGGAGTTAATTCTCCCCCCACGGCGGGCTTGCGTTCCTCCGGCAGCAGGCGGGGCTCTATGGAGCCCAGCTGCTGCTTCTTACGATCAACGCTTCGGCATTGATCACCATTGAGCTGTGCGCATGCGCTGGGTTAATTCCCCGCGCCTGCGCAACAGTGGAGGACCGGACCAGGAAGCAATAACAGCGGCTATCTCTAGCGCTGTTCAGCTTCCGGGTTGGAGGCATTTAAGATGCCCAGACTCGTCAGTCAACCTACACAGGCGGACACCCAGCAATCTACCTGCGCCACTTGGAGTCCTTGTAAGTACTGATTGTTTTATAGCAAGAGTGGGGAGTACTACCATTGGATTATTACATTCCCCCCCCCCCCCTTGCTCAGCGTGCTCTACAATGCATACCGATCCCCTAGATCATCCCTTAATACCTTCCCCTCTCTATATATCTTTTCTACAGTGGCTCCCTCTGGCATTATGGTGTGACTCAACGGCTCTTTGCTGTGTCAGTCACCTCATCCTGTGTGCTATTATTCCTTGAGTCTGGCTCTTAACAACCAATACAGCAACGGTGGGTAATTTCAACGACACTACTACCCCCTGCTTCAATTTTATTTTTTTCTTTACCTCTCTTCACAGGTGGTAGGTTCAAGCTCCTTCCTTCCTTTTTTCCCCCCTGTTTCTTCCTTTCCCTTTGTCTTCCCTTCCTGTTTCTCTTGTGGTTTTATCCCCTTTCTTTTCTCCTTCCCCCTTTCCCCCTCACGTCCCTCTGTCTGTTCTGCCCTTGTGTCCCCCCCCCCTCCCCCTCTTTCCTTTCCCTTTCCCCCTGCCTGCCTCTGTCATTCACCTTCCTATCTATGGTTGTCCCCTCTTTCCCCCCCCCTCCCCCCTTTTCCCTCCCCCACCCCCCCTTTTTCCCTGATTTTCTTCATATTCTTCCCCTTTCTTCCCACAACCATCCCATATCCTGTGGTTGGTCTCTGGCCTCTCTTTCTTTTCCCTTCTCTGCCCCTTCCCCCCCCCCCCTCCTCCCTCCTTCCCCTTCTCTTTCCCCCTTCCTTGCCTTTCCACTTGTGAACTTCACACTCCCGGGTGATCTCTTAAATAGAAGACAAGCCGTATATAATTCTAAATTTCGTCTTTATTATATCTATTTACAATAGTTTCACCTAAATTTGCCTCCCTGGCCCGCCCCCGGGGGAAACGCCTCCAGAGGGCGTCTCACAGTATCGCTCCAGAAAACCTTTTTGGTTATAGGTTGGTGAGTGCAACTTTTTAACCTCAAACATGTTCTCCAACATGAAGTGTATGTTTCTTATGACATTGTTCTATTTCCTTGTTATGTTGATACTGTATTGTTCTCTTTGTAGATTATATACTATCAGACGCCTCCTGAAGAAGCGGCTGTGACCGCGAAACTGTAGAGGTCACGTCTGCAAGTATTATACTATACAACCTTTGTTCATACATCTGTGTGGGCATTAGTTTTACTAAATTAAGTGTCAACAATGCTGTAACAATCACTGTTTTTTGTGTATGTTAAACCATGACAATGTATATGATGTGTCCCTTGTAGGACTTTTTATTGTGATTTCAAATAAATTTCTTCACTTTTTTACCAAAGTCTCTTTATATTCCCCTTGGTACCGTAATAGTCCTATAAAAAAGTTGTTTGAAAGAGATTGGACCTAGTTGGAGAGGTCCCTGTTCAGATTTCTCTCTCAGACCCCATTCTTTGCCCTATTCATATTCAGGATGATGGTACCTACTAACAATACTATACCTCCTCGTGTAAACTATGTGGCACATATCTGAACTCTTTGTTTTATTGTTAATCTACACATCTCATGATGTATTACCAAAGCAAAAGAACAAGTATGAAGAATGTGAACATCATATCAAAAATGGTATTTACTGGTCTGGGAATGCAAGAATGAGAAAGCATATCAAAATTGTATAAAGACTGCAATTTTGACTCAAAATATGTGCTCACTGAAAACAATGGTTCCACTTTAGGCCTCTTGCACATGATACTCCTGTTTGAGCATCTACTTTTTCAGACGTAATTTCAGGTGGGTTTTTTTTTGTACGTATTTGCGCGTATTTACACACATTTTCGCGTATATGCGTTTGCAAATTAGAGATTTGCGCACATTTGTGTGCACTTCCATGTCTTTGCGCACATTTGCATGCATGAGGCATAAATTACTGACTTTAAACACCTAACCCCCGGAAGTAATTGCCCCCTTAATGACCAGGCACTGTGTCGCTTTAACTGACAATTGCGCAGTCATGCGACGCTGTACCCAAACAAAATTGAGGTCCTTTTTTCCCTACAAATAGAGCTTTCTTTTGGTGGTATTTGATCACCTCTGCGGTTTTTATTTTTTGTGCTGTAAACAATAAAAGAGCGACAATTTTGAAAAAAAGCAATAATTTTCACTTTTTGCTATAATGAATATCCCCCCAAAAAAATATAAAAAAACAAACTTCGTCCTCAGTTTAGGCCGATATGTATTCTACATATTTTTGGTAAAAAAAACAACAATAAGCGTATATTGATTGGTTTGAACAAAAGTACAAAATAGGGGATTTATTTATGGCATTTTTATTATAATTTTTTTTTTTTACTAGTAATGGCGGTGATATGCGATTTTTATTGGGACTGCGACATTGTGGCGGACAGATCGGACACTTTTGACACTTTTTTGGGACCACTGACATTTATATAGCGATCAGAGCTAAAAATAGCAAATGATTACTGTATAAATGTCATTGGTAGGGAAGGGGTTAACACTAGGGGGCGATCAAGGGATTAAATGTGTTCCCTAGGGAGTGATTCTAACTGTGGGGGGATGGGACTGCCCGGAGGAGGAGACCGATTGCTGTTCATACTTAGTGTGAACAACAGATCCGTCTCCTCTCCTCTGACAAAACAGAGATCTGTCTGTTTACTTTGATAGATCTCCATTCTGTCTCTCTCAGGAGCGATCGCAGGTGCCCGGCAGACACGCGCATCGGCTCTGTCGTTGCCCCCTAGTGGTCTTAAAGCGGCCGACGTACAGCTACGGCGATTTGCCCAGGAGAGCCAACCTGCCACAGTGTAACTGCGGCGGCTGGTCCTCTAGTGGGTAAAATGCAGATTTTTCTATTTTTACTGAACAATGCACAGCATTTGTTAACACGCCTGTGTGCATAGGCACTTTAAAATGAATGGGCTGTATTTTAGCTTTTTTTTTTCCTGTTACCGAAAGCCATGATGAGCAGAGATCTAGTGCACTAGGTTTACAACACTGAAAAATATCATACTTTTACTTATATACTGTATCAAAAAAGGCTATTATAGCTATTCCGTGAAAAAAATATGGTCTTCCTTTTTTAGGCATGGGTGATTTTGGACATTTTTGCGTACATTTTGTTTTAGGTAAAAAATAATTATTTAGCCTGTTTCAAAAAAAAAATATTTGAGTCAGTGGAGAAGGTGACATATTGGTGCTGTTTTTGGAGGCTTTAAATAATGTTAAGCCTAGGTTCACACTGACTGCGGGAATGAAATTGTGCAAGTTCAGCATGACAGTCTCAACTTCGGGGGCAATTTCAGAGACATCTGTGCGGGTTTCTGCACAGATGTCAATGAAAAGTGCACCCTGAAATCGCCAATAGTACAGAAACTGCTTTTGTGTATCGCTGCGGCACTGCAAATGTGGCGCCGCACCGACTCAGGCGCTGCCATTACCAGCAATTGCCGCTGATTTGGCATGCGATTTGACACGTCAAATCGCATGCCAAATCGCATCAATGGCATCAGGGCTTAATAGTGGAGTTTTTTTATTTGTGGTCTGAGTGTTTGTTCCTTTTGTTGTGCATTTAGTTAATTAAAAAAAAGTTTAGACTATAGAAAAAACTAGTGAAAATAGCAACTTTTGCGCTTTTAATGGTGAAGGCATAAAATTATTTTATTTCTTTATTATTATCTTTATTATTGCCTTTATTAAAATTAATGAATGGACTTTGTGCTTAAAATTCAATCTGTGCAATTGGAATTTTTATCTATACACTGGGGGGGAGAACCTCTGGGGGAATCTAGGATGGAAAAGGACCTGGGGTTCCTAGTAGATGATAGGCTCAGCAATGGCACGCAATGCCAAGCTGCTGCTAACAAAGCAAACAGAATATTGGCATGCATTAAAAAGGGGATCAATTCCAGAGATAAAACGATAATTCTCCCACTCTACAAGACTCTGGTCCGGCCGCACCTGGAGTATGCTGTCTAGTTCTGGGCACCAGTCCTCAGGAAGGATGTACTGGAAATGGAGAGAGTACAAAGAAGGGCAACAAAGCTAATAAAGGGTCTGGAGGATCTTCGTTATGAGGAAAGGTTGCGAGCACTGAACTTATTCTCTCTGGAGAAGAGACGCTTGAGAGGGGATATGATTTCAATATACAAATACCGTACTGGTGACCCCTCAATTGAGATCAAACTTTTTTGCAGAAGGGAATTTAATAAGACACGTGGCCACTCATTAAAATTAGAAGAAAAGAGGTTTAACCTTAACCACTTCAATACCAGGCACCTAATCACCTTCCCGCCCAGGCCAATTTTCAGCTTTCAGCGCTGTCGGAATTTGAATGACAATTGCGCCGTCATGCTACACTGTACCCAAACACATTTTTCATCATTTTGTTCCCACAAATAGAGCTTTCTTTTGGTGGTATTTGATGTGACATTTTCCATCGGAATTTCCGCCACACAAAATTTTAGAGCTGGTTCTCGTGTGTATGCAAGACAAGTTTGAGCCAACATCCGTCGGAAAAAAAACATGGATTTTGTTGTCTGAATGTCCGATCATATGCACGCGGCATTAGAGTGTCACCACTCTGGATGAAGGAGCAATAGAGACAATTTTGGATAGCAGCATTGCCAGTTTGGGAATAGGGTAGTGTTAAATGCGCTAGGAAAATTTACATAGACTTGACTAACAAATTATAAGTGATATTAAAGGCAAGTTTTTTCTTGAAAAAAAAAATGTTATACTTACCTGCTATGTGCAGTGAATTTGCACAGAGCAGCCCCAATCTTCCTCTTCTCTGGTTCCCCGCTGGCGCGCCTGGCCCCTCCCTCCTGCCCCCAGAGGAAACAGCTTGCTATGGGGGCACCCGAGCTGCTGCTCTGCATGTTCATTCAGCATTAACAGCAACAGTAGCCGCAGCCGCTCCCGCTGCTGTCAATCAGTCAGTGAACCAATGAGGAGAGAGAGGGGGAGGGGCCTAGCCAGAGCTCGATGTCTGAATGGACACATGGAGCTGCTTCTCGGCTCGGGTGCCCCCATAGCAAGCTGCTTGCTGCAGGGGCACTTAACAGGAGGGACAAGCCAGGAGTACAAAAGAGGGACCCGAAAAGGGGAGGATTTGGTCAAAATCACTGCACAGAGCAGGTAAGTGTAACATGTTTGTTATTTTTAAAAACAGACTTTGGTATCACTTTAAGTACAGGAGGACAGTATAATATAAAAATTGTTTTCAAAAACTGTTACAATGGTTACTGAAAATTCATGAAAGTATACCTTTAATTTCATCAGAACTTCAAACATACTATTGTAAGGGGTTGAAAGTCCGCCCAGAAAATAAAGACATTCGTTTTGTCTCGCAGATGTATCCAACAGCCCAGTTGCTGCATGAAAGCTTTATTTTGTCTCCGAAACGGCTCCCGAAACAACATCTGGATAATATATTCCCCATACAGCGATCTAAGTCCCTGGACGTTGCTTGTGAGTGAAATCGCTACATTGTCATGTGCTGTTCAGCGTGTCATGGGTCACCTGACATACGTGTGGGATACGGATAACTCCTGCGTGAGCAAATCGAAGAACGGCCGCCAAATAACACATTTCCGAGAAATCAAACCTGGAATCTTCCGACACATTAACATTAAAAAAATGTGGCCTGCTCATTGACAATTCAGATTCCATTTATAATCGTCCATTTAGAAAAATCACACGATAGCTCCAGTCCAATTACTCATTAGTGATATGACATAAAACACTTCAGTAAGCCTACATTTTGTATGATATAAGACTCTGTTCTTTCTTTATAAGCATTTTACTACAGCTTCCATCTCAGGCTGGCAAATTTGGGGCTACATACACTCCCCTCTTACTATATCCTTGAGGCCCTCCGGCAATTTATAAGGGATGTGGTATTTTTTTTTTGGTTTACAAATTTTGAAACTGATTTTTTTTTCATTATCGACATAAAAAAAATACAAAGAAAATGTTCAATCCAGTGAGCACCCATGACTCTCAGTTTGCAAAGTATGCTGGGTGGTCTAACAAGCAAGCCCAACTCTTTTCTTCATGCTTGTTGGCATCCTATGTAGAACTGACTAAGGCAGGTGGTCTTCCTTCTGCTGGAAAAAAGGAAGGAGTGTTTTCCACCAAGTAATTCTGGCGTTTTTTTAAACTGATCTCCCCAAACTTCAGAGCTATTTTGTAACACTTTGGTTTATGAACTTGAATAAGAACTGATGTTCTGCTCGGAACATGCCATCTGCTGGCTGCAGTGATAAATATGAAACATCTATTTGGATTATTTAAAATTTAGCTGATTTTTACCCTAAATTGGTTAAATAATATAATGTAAAACTATTTTGTATTTCTGAAATTAAAGCCGAACTCCAGGCAATATATAGTAAGGCAAAGTCCAAAATGTTACAGTTGTCACCAGCAAAGGAGGTGAGGGAAAAGCTTCCATTGAGGACACCTGTTCCAATGATAAAAGTGTTATCAAAATATTATGGGATTTTTCCTAAAGGCATTGTACACTTTCAAATGTTTTTGTTGCTTTAACCACTTTGATATACTGTGGCAGGGTGGCCGCTCTACGCCGGACCATGTACCTAGTACGTAATCCGCGCACCGGGATAGGGAGCGTGCTTTCTCGTGTGAGCCAAATTTAAGCTAAGGTCTTGTGGTCTTTGACTGCCATTGTTTTTGTTTAACATCATCAGAAACTGCTCAGAGTATTACTTTCAATCAAACATACCTGGCAGACTGGCAAGGGGATCAGCACGGCACAACTAAGCACTACTGAGCAGGAAGCAGTTACCCCCCTCCTCCCACTTGTAGCCCCCTACATACACACATTGGAGCACCCCTGTACTTTTTAAATTTGAAAAAATATATATTCATGCCATTTTATTTCCAGCGGTCTTTAGTTTGGCCTCCTTATGTCACGTCTTCATTCACTTCTTTCTCTTGCAGTAGGCAGGTCTAGAATGCTGCAGAGACTGGGCCTTAATGAAAAAGAGACAGCACCAGAGAAGGTGTGAGTTTTGCTGTAGGAGCTTCTTTTTATTTTATTTTTTTTTAATAAATGAGACTTTACCTAAATTTACTGTCTTTTTATTGATTTTTAATTGTTAATGTACATAAACACTGAAGGCTTAATTTACAGAGCATTGGTCAGAAGATCTTGATCGAATCCCACAGGTAAAAATCGTGATGTCCATGGACGCTAGGTGGTGAGAAATTTGTGTAATTTGTTCTTATGTTTAGCCTTTATTTTGTCATGTAAAAGGACTAATTTAATCCTGGATTTGATCTCCCCCAAGGAAAGGGTGGGTGTTGGGCTAAAAAGGCGACAGGGGAGTCTACTAATTTGGAAATCATCTGGAATACCTCTTTTCAGAACTTGTGTACTACAGGACAGGTCTACCACACCCAAAAACACTGAGTGTGGTAGCCTCGAACATAGTGGGTAATTCTAGTTGGAACCAGGTACCATCTTGTCATGACCTTAAAGTTGGTTTCAACACATTAGTTGAACAATGATTATTTGTCAATCATATTTGGCACCGGTCATGTGTGTCCAAGTCTAGACTAAGATTTTTGACTGTAAGAAGGGACTTATTGGGACGAGGATATTGTTTTGGAGAATGTGCCTAATTTGTGCATAATGAAGCATTTGCATTGTGATAGTTCCTTCTTTTGTTGTAAGAGCGAAAAAGCCTTAACCCAGTCCTTAGTGAGTTACCCGAGTAATGTTCCTGGTGATCCATTCTTTAAAGATCCAAGGGGTAGAGAGGCCTAGAAGGAACACAGGGTTCTTAGTAAAAGCCATGATGGAGTTGAGGGGGGATTGGAGGTTGTGAAGTACTTAATTGTGTCTCAAACTTGTAGGGTAAGTTTCATAATAGGGTTGAAGAAATGGTGGCCCTCTGAAGGATAAAGGCAAAAAAGGTTGTGGACTCTGGTGGGGTCACAGTCCACAGATTAAAGGGCCACCCAAATGGGGGTTTTGGATTTAGCAGTAAATTTAGGTATTTGGGCAAGTTGGGCTGCTTTAAAATATTTCTGAGGATGCAGTAGACTGAGACCATCTAACTCCTAGTAAGAGTCAACCCACTCAGACGACTTCACATGAAGGAAGTAATTTGGCATTGTAGAGAGTGGAATATAGAAGAGGGAACTGACACTGGTAAAACCCTAAGTAATATAGTTTCTTGTGGAGGTATGTCATTTTGATGGCTGCCACCCTATCAAGCAAAGATATTGGATACTTATCCCATTCTGTCAGAAGAGATTTATGTTTTTGGATCAACAGGAGATTTTTACCTTATACTGTTTGTCGTAAGCCATGGTCAAGTGGATAATGTGGATAGGGGCTATTACTGCGCTAGCTCAATTAGTGAAGAAAAATGAACAGCTGTGAACCATACATTGATGAATAAAACACATCAATTGTAAGAGTGTCCAAGTTTCAGTGTGAATGATGTGAGCTTAATAAACAAGTGAAAATATATACACTATCTCAGAGTATATCCCAAAGAGGATTTTGAGTGGAAAACCTGTGGAACATGAATGATAATAAAGTCCTTTAGTGTCCAAACAAAAATAAAAAAATTACAAATCTATATATGTTTGACTTGAATAAGATTAACATCCACCCGTGCAAAAAGAAGACAGATAGAGTCCATCAACAAATGAACCGAATCTTCAGATGCTTGATAAAATTAGACCTGTGTTGAATCCACCACTGCAATAGAAAGAGTCACTTCTTACCAAATGTCCGTGATCCCCTGTTACAGAGGATCAGGGAAAACCTGTAGTGTAGACACAGCCTATCTCCAAAGCACTCCTGCTTCCTGCTCTTCACATCGCATCACTGGCATTCAAGCCCATGAATGGGTGCACATAGCATGTAAAAGATATAAATGATCCGATCGTGTAAAACCTTAGATTTATTTGAATAATTTAAAGCAAAATACTGCACTTACAAACAGCAACGCGTTGACGTCACCTCATGTTGCTGTTTGTATTTCCAGAAGGACGGGTTTGTCTGATTGTGCGCCGGCCAGCACATCAGACTTCAGGCTTTGATCGTTGCAATGTTTGTAAGTGTGATACTTTGTTTCGGACTTTGTATCGGGCTGTCCTCGCTTGATTGACTTGTTGTCGCTGACATTCGTGTCCACTATTTCCAGTAAGAGTGTATACCCCTTATCTCAGGTGGAGGACGCATTATCCCTGATGCTCTACATGCCTGCTGAGGCCTTTGTACCCCACTTCTAAGCAACAACTTTTTGTGGTGAACTCCATATATGTTTACCATAGGATTGTTTCACCTTTGGGACCTTCTCACCTGTGTTTCTACTCATTATATACATGTCCTGTATTATATTCATTATATTTGAGATTGATTTTTATCACAAAGTTTTTATTATTTACATACAATACTTGATATATTGTTCAATGTTTATTGTTTTATATTTTTAGTGCTACATTTTTCACTGATCTTTTGCATTGAAATGATGGTCAAGTGGCTACCTAGCTAAAGGAGAGAGGTTGTTTGCCACTGGAAATTAAAGTTTTTAAATCTGGGAGAAGGATGCTTGCGGAAGGATAAGATACAATGCCTTTAATATATTTTCATTGACCTGTAGGTCTGAGATTTGTGCATATTTAGATAAGGTGGAAATTATATATGGGAGAGAAATGTGTGGGTCAGTTATGTACATAATAATGTCATTATCATTATTATTTATTATTATACAGGATTTGTATAGCGCCTACAGTTTAGGCAGTGCTTTACAACATAAGGGCAGACAGTACAATTACAATACAATTCGATACAGTAGGAATCAGTGGGCCCTGCTCATTAGAACTTACAATCTAAGAGATGGTCATCAGCGAACAGGCTAAGTTTGTTGTGGGTAGCAGTGCTTTATTTAAATTTAAAGTGATATATGCAGAGAGAGCAAGGCCACAAACATTTTTAGAAAAATTGGCAACTCTGGCTGAATACGATTGTGCCTCTAGGTCCTTGAGTATCGTGTAAGCAATATTGATGGGGATTGGGGGAAGTGAGGGGTATGGACTATGTGTGTTAGGGCATGTAAATGTACTTTTCAAGTGTCAAGTTATCCATATTTTATATTATTACTGTATATTTATGACAAAAACTGTTCTATTGTATTGTTGTGTTATAGCTAATATGCAAAGTTAAAAAAAAAAAAAAAAAGTGTAAAATGTATATAATGTTTTTTTTTTTCAAATACAAGCTGGAATTCCGCTATAATGAACAAATGTGGCTGCCCCTACCTATAACCCCGAATGAGCCAATGTATTGATTGGATTATTCTGTCCTGCTCCAACAATGACCAACATAATGAACTCAAGACTCACTGACACACCTTATGCATTTTATAGGGCTTTAATAAAACACAACAGAAAGCCCCAGAGGAAGGGAACTGGTTAAAACAATTGCAGCAGTAATATAACCCAGTAACAGGGGCAATTAACACAAAGGCAGTATAAATATGAAACTAGACAGGTGTATACACAGGCATGCAGAGAGACCATAAATGTACATGACTACAATATGAACAATTACAATTACTACAATGCCTAAGTACGGGCTAAACTATTGGCCAGTAGTAATAATCCCACTCTTCCTGGTGTTGGGGCCCTTAATAATTGGGGTAGAGCACTCTTTAGCAGGGTCTTTTGTAACCCTAAATATAACTTTGGCTGCTCCCAAAGAAATGGTTTAAGGCAATCCCAACGGGGCAGAATTATCCCACTGAACAGTCAAACATGGAAAGTCAATGTCCAAGAGGTCTCACACTGCTGAAGTTGTTCTCTGACAGTCCAGCGAAGGTCAGTGAATTGTCTCCTTTCATGCTAGTGTCCTGCAACAATTCTAGGCCGTCCTCTCCTTGAAGGTCAGGTACAGCCACAGACTTTCACTTGAACACAGTTACAGTCCCTCACTGGATTAGCTATAGTCTTTCACTGGATTGGCCACAGGCTTTCACCAGATCCCAGCACATGGCATGCAGGTCCCCAGCACAGGCTTTCAGTGGAAAAAGCCAACCACACAGGCAGCCCAGCCCAGATTACATTCTCAGAAACAGTCTCCCAGCAGTCTTTGCACACAGGCTCCCTGCAAACTGAAGGCTCCTCCAGCCTCTGAGAACACAGCGGGCACCACCCAGTTCTCACTGGTAGCAATCTGTGTTGTCTCTCTGCAGTACCTGCATGAGTGAACTGAGCAGCAGCTGTCTTGTCCTTTTCTGTAAGAATCTCACCAAGTTTAGGATTGATCTCTGAATCAAGTACTCCTGTTGTCCCCCAGGGTCCTCTGGGAGATGTAGTCCTCACTCTATCCAGGGCTGTGTCTTTCTCAAGGACTACTCTCCTAAGCAAACCCTGTCAGTCTCTGAGTTTGGTAGGCAGGGCTTTAACCGATGCGCTGTCCAGTGACAGTCCTCTCTCTAGGCTCCCCTCATAGAGCCACACAGTCCCATTGTGGCAGGTGAGAGGAAAACTTGGTAGTCCCACTCTGAAGCCTGATTCGAGTGGCAGCTGCCCCTTATAAGGCCACCAGTGGGGCTTAATATATACTTGCAACACTGCTCTGATTGAAGCAGGATACAAATTTCAGGAGAGATGGTATTTGGTGCTAGATGGTATTTGGTTTCACAAATTTACCCACGTTCATTGGCATCCTGCTTCAGAGGTTGTGGCCAGATAGGCACTACTTTACACATATGGTGGACTTGTGCTAAAGTCCACCACTTTTCGATGAGACTCCATTCTTTTATTTACTCGGTAACTATGTAAATATTACCAAGGACGTGAGCATAGCCCTGTTGAATAAGTCGGTTGAGAATGTCCCAAGGCACACACAGACATTAATCTACTTTATGTTTTTAGCAGCTAAAATCGTTATCGATTCGGCATGGAAAAGGCCAGTTATAGATCTTGCCTTGATGAAACGCAAACTTACCTGGATCATACTGAACGAAAAGATTATGAGTGTCTTACAGGACAAGCAATCGCGCTTTGAAAAAAATTGGTCCCCCTGGCTTACTAACTTGCAGATACCGGACACGCGGAATTGACCCCCAGGCTCGAGAAAGCAAGACCTCCCTGGTGGAACCACTTTCTTCCTTCTCTTTTTCTTCTTTTAGACCTACTATACTTTCTTCTATACTCCCTCAGTAACTCTCCTCTCTATGATTTCTCAAAGTTTTTTTTTATATGTACATGACCCTTGTGGTATTGATAGAGGGGTCCTTGGACCCAAATACATGGTTAAACAGATGTTTGGACCTGACCCTGGGAGGGTACTGGTTATAATATTATAATATTGTTGTTATATAGAATTTTCATTGATGCTCAGGTTTTACGATGTTCTAGGTTTTGAGTGCTCTTATGTCTTTTACTTGGAGGGGCGCTGTTTTCCTTCCAATCAGGGTCCTTCACATCATAGAACTGCTGCTAGTTGGTCCTCTATCACTACCTAGACCTTTCATCAAACTATCGAGCAGTCCAACTTTGTTGCTTGTATGAGCCCATACTGCTGTGTATGTTACCTTAGCAAATTACTGTTGTCGCTATATTTTGTATTCTTCTTACATTCTGAAACGAAAAACTTAATAAAAACTATTGAAACAGAAATATATACTTGCAAACTACATAAGCTGATATCTTTTTCACATACAGTATATTTGGGGGGGGGGGGGGGGTGGCCAGAGATAAAGCAGAGTGTCCCTTTAAATTTATACCAGCAATTTGCAACCCGGATGTTATTGTAAACTAACTTTCAACCTTACACAGATTTTTTAGAAACCCAATACTGTATCATAAACTAACTAAAAAGAAAATTAAGAATTAAAAATACATATATTTTTGTCAGACATATATTTAATATTGAATTATTGTATTTAGTACCATCAGGTGAAGCTTTAGTCCCCTCTTCATGTGTTATACAGAGTGTGCTCAGCAGTCTACATTAAAAAGCCAGTTGTTTACAGACCACAAGTTCTCCAATAGCGGGGTCACCCACACAAAAAACAATCACAGTTATAAACAGATGCTTAATACATTCTCTGCATTAGAGTAAAAAACATTTTCAAGATTAGCTCCTCCCTCCCACCCAGCCCTCCTAAATACGTACCGAAGCCTGAACTTGATCCAGCTCTGTGCCCTAGAGCAGCTTCTGCTCTCTCTCTCTCTCTCTCTCTCTCTCTCTCTCTCTCAGTGAACTTGGAGAAAGCCAGTCATCCCATAATTTATTGAACTTAGCTGGACAGCCTCCCTTGGTGTATATACATTTTTTCCTCATTAAAGTATAATTTACTGCCTATAACCACATTAAGTGAGTTGGGGGTGAGGGGGCAATTGACTTTGTGCAATAAGTTACGGGCCAAGAAAAGAAAGCAATGTATTGGCACTTGTAAAGTTGGGGGAATTCACTTTACATCCATGAGGCCCAGTAAGCATAGCTATGGATCAAGTTGAAAAGACATATTGAAAACTCTATTTATCGTGGATAAAACTTTAATCCCAAATTTATGTAGTTTAGGATTCTATCTCTAGAGAATGTGTATAAGGGTACACAGACATTGTCCACGCTCATCCATCTGGTTAATGACCAAATTGGAGCAGCTTCTGGGGTGTAAAGTATGACCCATGAAGTATGAAAAGCTGTTCCAATTTTTGAGAAGATGATAGCAAAATTAAAAGGAGAGACTTCAGAATCGACCTATCATGATTTACATGGGAGCTCTATTGTATACTCTAAAGCTGCCAGGTGAATACTAGCATATAGGTTGGAAAGTAGACCTTTTGTGGAATTAGCGTATTCTATAGTATAAAGTAGAGGGTCAGCACCCCACACCAACGGAGTAATTCTGAACTGTTCAAAGCATGTTTTAGCTGTAAGTACTGGTAGAAACGTTGATTAGGCAGGGAGTTTTTAAGACCCTGAAAAGATTTCAGCGTAGTAGCATTGTACAACAAAGCGAATCTAGTAAACCATGATTCCTCCAACTGCCGAAAATATTTAGCCCCCTAGGCTCCTGGATGATAATTATCCCATATAGGTGTATAAATAGTAAATCCAGTATAGTTTAATAGTGAGTGGACCATTACCCACAGTTTCAACACTAATAACAGAGTCAGACACTTTGGGACTACTTTGAGGCACTCAGCCACTAATGCTTCAATACGAGTGGAGTGAAGAGTACACGTTCGTAACATTGATCTATTAGGGTTCACTCACTCTAGAGTAGCCCAGCCCATTAGATGTTGTAATTGAGGTGCTAGGTAGTAGTAACTACAAGGATGGGATAATGCCAAACTACCCATATCCTTTGGCAGTTGTAGTGTACAAAGGCGAGTTCTAGCTTGTACCCTTTCCCATACCAAATCTTGTGTGTCTATTTTCCTGAACAAGGTACCTGTAATCCACATTGGGAATTATATATTATGTACAAGAGTTGGGGCATCCAGTACATCCTAATTAGATTACACAGAATATATATAATAAAGATAAAAAACAAGTCAGATTGTTCTCAAATCTGACTTTTTTGGACTAATGTTTTTTCTATATTTCATTAGGTTACTTCTTGTGACATACCATAAACTCCCAAAATTGCTCTTTTATTAATACTACCAGGATCCATTTCCTGAATTAAGAAGAGTCTGATTCTCTTTTTCTTGTTGTCAGGAGGTGCGGTTATATTGGAAATCTGTGACAATCCCCACAATTGCTGAGTGGGCTAAGAAATGTCATCATATCATGAATATGGAAGATTTGACAGCCCAGTTGCATGAGGGAACTGAGACCCATTTTGAAACCTGGTGTTCTTGGTTGTTATATATGGACTTTGACAGTTTTAAATCATATTTGTAACTTGCACCTGGCTGTCTTAGGCTCTGACTGTTGTTTTTCATGGATGCAAGCTGCCAGATGCGTACTCAGAATCCAGTGTCTCTTCTTACTGTGTCTTCTTTTACCTTTCTCTTTTTTTTCTCTTTCTGGCTCTTCTTTACTTCTTGTTGGTTTGTTTTTTCCCCCACTGAGTCATACATTTTTTATGATATTGTTTACAGTTTTGGGGAATTAAACTACCCACCCAAGTAGTCAGATAGGTACCCCTATTCAGTGCCAATTTACTGTACAGTATCTCACAGAAGTTAGTACGCCCCTCACATTTTTGTAAATATTTTATTATATCTTTTCATGTGACAACACTGAAAAAATTACATTTTGCTACAATGTAAAGTAGTGAGTGTACAGCTTGTATAATAACTTAACACACAGCCATTAATGTCTAAACCACTGGCAACAAAAGTGAGTACACCCCTAAGTGAAAATGTCCAAATTGGGCCCAAAGTATCAATATTTTGTGTGGCCACCATTATTTTCCAGCACTACCTTAAAAACCCTCTTGGGCATAGAGTTCACCAGAGCTTCACAGGTTGCCACTGGAGTCCTCTTCCACTCCTCCATGACGACATCACGGACCTTGTGGATGTTAGAGACCTTGTGCTCCTCCATAGATGCTCAATATGGTTTAGGTCTGGAGACATGCTTGGCCAGTCCATCACCTTTACCTTCAGCTTCTTTAGCAAGGCAGTGGTCGTCTTAGAGGTGTGTTTGGGGTCGTTATTATGTTGGAATACTGCCCTGTGGCCCAGTCTTCGAATGGAGAGGATCATGTTCGGCTTCAGTATGTCACAGTACATGTTGGCATTCATCGTTCCCTCAATGAACTGTAGCTCTCCAGTGCCGGCAGCACTCATACAGCCCCAGACCATGACACTCCCACCACCATGCTTGACTGCTCACCTGAATGCCGCCACACACAATTGACACCATCTGAACCAAATAAGTTTATCTTGGTCTCATCAGACCACAGGACATGGTTCCAGTAATCCATGTCCTTAGTCTGCTTGTCTTTAGCAAACTGTTTACGGGGTTCCTTGTGCATCATCTTTAGAAGAGGCTTCCTTCTGGGACGACAGCCATGCAGAACAATTTGATGCAGTGTGTGGTCTGAGCACTGACAGGCTGACCCCCCCACCCCTTCAACCTCTGCAGCAATGCTGGCAGCACTTATAAGTCTATTTCCCAAAGACATCCTCTGGATATGACACTGAGCATGTGCACTCAACTTCTTTGGTCATCCATTGCGAGACCTGTTTGTTAAAACCTGTCCTGTTAAACCACTGTATGGTCTTGGCCACAGTGCTGCAGCTCATTTTCAGGATCTTGGCAATCTTCTTATAGCCTAGGCCATTATTTATGTAGAGCAACAATTCTTTTTTTCAGATCCTCAGAGAGTTCTTTGCCATGAGGTGACATGTTGAACTTCCAGTGACCAGTATGAGAGAGTGAGAGTGATAACACCAAATTTAACACACCTGCTCCCCATTCACACCTGAAACCTTGTAACACTAACGAGTCACATGACACGGGGGGGAGGGGATGGCTAATTGGGCCCAATTTTGACATTTTCACTTAGGGGTGTACTCACTTTTTTTGCCCGCGGTTTAGACATTAATGGCTGTGTGTGTTGAGTTATTTTGCGAGGACAGCAAATTTACACTGTTATACAAGCTGTACACTCACTACTTTACATGGTAGCAAAGTGTAATTTTATCAGTGTTGTCACATGAAAAGATATAATAAAATATTTACAAAAATATGAGGGGTGTACTCACTTTTGTGAGATACTGTATATGATATCTGATGATATAGATTTCCTTTGATGGCATTGTATCTGTTTTCTATATATCAAAGACCCATGGTCAATAGTTGGATTGTGTATGTTATCCTTATATATACATTACGTAGTTTAAAAACATAAAAAACTTTATAATAAAAAAAACACTGACTCAATGCAATTATAGTTTTACTTTAACTCTTTCTTTTCCTGAAAAGTACAGCTTATGATTTCCTCCATAACCTGCCTGTAATGATTACTAAAACTGTGTTCTGTCCATGCATTATACTCGGCTAGGAAATTATAATGAGGGGAAATTATACCATTTGGCAGCCCTGAATAGGTTTCTTGTTTGAGAAAGGCAATCCCTAATAAAGACGGGGAAAAGACTTTAGTTGGCTCAAACTTCTCATTCTGACCCAATTCATTTCTTCCACTTTTTAATTTTATTAAATCTCTTTGTCTATTTTCACTATTGATTTTTTTTTTTGCTTTAGTTTTTAATGTCTGCTTTTCTCCATTTTGGTTTTTTACTTTAGTTTGGCAATTCCATTTTCAGTTGCTGCTTCAAACCAGAGAGAAATAATCAGATTCATTGGGAAGAAGCTGATCATTTATCATCAGACTGAGACAGTGTAAAGCAGGGTCCACAATTAAATTAAACCTTTATTGGAGGCTGCCATTGCTGTTCTCCTTCTGAAAATGCTAGTTGATTGGCTGTTATGCTGATGCTTTTCCTTCAGTTCTGACCTGGAATCAGTATGCAGATCAGGAAAGTCAGTAAAAACCCACTTTCTCTAGGTTAGTTAATGTATTGAAGCCATAGAGGGTTAGCTATGGCCACTGTGTCTCTCAGGAAAGGTTCCCTTTAAAATCAGAATTAATTATTGTAATACACAGGGAAGGGAACAAACTTAAAAGATCTTTATTGATGTTTATCATGATGATTACTAAATTGCTTCATAAATTAGATAGCTTTTGTGATTCATGATTATATGCGTTTAGATTTCATCAGTCTACGGAGAACAATCATTTTTCATTATGAAACTACTATTACTTCAGCGCAATTTCAAAGCCACCCATCAGTGCAATTTGCACTGGCGATTTCATTGCGAATCGGCAAAAAATAGTTTAGGAACCTTTTTCAAAGTTGCTGCGACATGAGTTGCAGCTATTTGAATGGTTCCATTACCGACAATGGGGTGCGACTTCACATGCAATTTAGAACTGTCAAATCGCATGACAAATTGTGTGAATGGGAGCTAACAGAAGCCACCTGTTGGACTGTCATGCCGAGTAGTGCTTCAACAATGAGCCATTGACCTAAAACAAGAATTGAGGAACAGACTTCACAGTCTTTACTGGAAAATTGCTTGTTCCAGGTCTGTAACTCACTAGTTAGTGGTGCAAGCACTAGGTAGCGGAGCAAGCATGGCACAGGCGACTAGCTCTGGTGGGAATGACAGCAGCAGGATTCTCCTTATTCCTGCAGATGTTGCAGCCACCTGTGAGCCGCTAGCTACGGCCGCCGAGCATTGTAAATTTCAATGACAGGTCAGTGGTAGCCTCAGCTATCCATGGCTGTCCACAGAGCTAATGATTACCTGCTTTAAAAACTCTTCAGCAGTAGCAGCTTCCATAATTCTATCATGACAGACTCACTTTACAGTTAAAATGAGGATAGAATTGCCCTGATCTGTCATTAAAATCTCATACAGGGCTGTGGCACGCTACAGACTTTTTGGTTTACTATAACTTCCCCTTGTATCCCAACCATCAGAGCCCCAATATCAGAGCATGTGCTCAGCCATGTATCAGTACGTCACTGAGCCTGTAGCTGCCACCCACTTGCAGTATAATTACTGTGAGCGGGTCGCAATTGGTTAAAATTAACCTTTTCTTTTGCGTACTATAAACAAAGTATGGGTTCTGTTTAGAGAAAAATGTTAAAAATGTTAACTTTAAAACTTTAGTCTAAAAATTAAGTCCTGCTGAATCACTTCAGTCTGGCCCCTTTTGCAGGTATATCTACTGTATGTAAAACACTCAAAATAAGTGTCTATACTTTATAAAATCCAGTAATACACCCCGCTCTGCACATGCTCAGTTGCTCTCTATTTTTAGGCACTGCCGAGTTTGTAGAGGCTGATTTGCTGACAGCCTTAAAGCGATATTTAACCTTCCTATCCTTCACAGCCAAGTAAGCTGCTTGTTTGATCTGCAACTGCCATGGTGCTGCACATGTGATCGGTTTGGTTGAAGACACAAGAAAATGTGACAGTTAGCAATCCCACAATTCCAGGAATGCAACTGTTTTTTGAAACCATTAAATCGATGGGTTTTGTTCAGCTTAATGACTTGCTGCTGTTCAGGGGCTCTGGGCTTCAGCAAAATGGCAGCTTCCAGCAAGAAGAAACAGGAGCAATGCTGGATACAATTTATAGCACAAGCTAATTTTGGTAGCATAATTATTAATGTGGAATGTATGTTCCTTGCTGAAGAACATTATTTTTTATCAAGTTGTTTTGGGTAATGGTCAAAGCATACACTTTAATTTAATAACATCAGCATTGCAATATACAGACCATCTCCAAAAATTAGAATATCATCAAAAAGAAGACTGCTGACTTGACAGTTGTCCAGAAGACAGTCATTAACACCCTCAAGGAGGGCAACTCCCAAAAGGTCATTGCTAAAAAAGCTGGCTGTTCACAGAGTGCTGTATCCAAGCATATTAATGGAAAGTTGAGTGGAAGGAAAAAGTATGGGAGAAAAGGGTGCACAAGCAACCAGGATAACCGCAGCCTTGAGAGGATTGTGAAGCAAAGGCCATTCAAGAATTTGGGTTAGATTCACAAGGAGGGGACTACGGCTGGTGTCAGTGCTTCAAGAGCCACCATACACAGACGTATCGAGGACATGGGTTACAACTGTCGCATTCCAGGTGTCAAGCCACTCCTGAACCAGAGACAATGTCAGAAGCGTCTTACCTGGGCTAAGGAGAAAAAGGACTGTACTGTTGCTCAGTGGTCCAAAGTCCTCTTTTCGGATGAATGTAAATTTTGCACTTCGTTTGGAAATCAAGGTCCCGGAGTCTAGAGGAAGAGTGGAGAGGTCAAGAAACCAAGTTGCATGAGGTCCAGTGTGAAGTTTCCACAGTCATTGATGATTTGGGGAGCCATGTCATCTGCTGGTGTTGGTGCACTGTTTTTATCAAGTTCAAAGTCAGCGCAGCCCCCTATCAGGAAATTCTAGAGCGATTTATGCTGTCCTCTGCTGACCAGCTTTATGGAGATGCTGATTTTATTTTCCAGCAGGACTTGGCACCTGCCCACACTGCTAAAAGTACCAGTACCTGGTTTATTGATCATGGTATCACTGTGCTTGATTGGCCAGCAAACTCACCTGACCTAAACCCCATAGAAAATCTGTGGGGTATTGTCAAGAGGAAGATGAGAGACACCAGACCAACAATGCAGACGGGCTGAAGGCCACTAGCAAAACAACCTGGGCTTCCATAACCCCTCAGCAGTGCCACAGGCTGATAGCCACCATGCCACGCCACATTGATGAAGTAATTCATGGAAACGGAGCCCCGATCAAGTATTGAGTGCATACTATACTGTACATGGACATACTTGTCAGTAAGCCAACATTTCTGTATAAAATTTCATTTTTTATATTGGTCGTATGTAATATTCTAATTTTCTGAGAAACTGAATTTTGGGTTTTCACTAGCTGTAAGCCATAATCATCAAAATTAAAAGAAAGAAATGCTTGAAATATATCACTGTGTGTGTAATGAATCTATATAATATATGAGTTTCACTTTTGAATTGAATTCCTGAAATAAATTAACTTTTTGATGATATTCTAATTTTTTGAGATGCACCTGTAAATGCAAGCAATAGTTATTTTTGACAATCCAATACAAAGCTTACTTGAAAAATCTCCTTTCATGTTGTGAGTTCTACCTGTCTGCTGTCTGTCTCTTTCCACAACTTCCTGGATTCCATGCATGCTTTTGCAGCTTCTCCTCTGCACTTTACATTTAATTTCTAAAAACCACATATCCCATGGTACCTAGTTGCCTGCAAGCAGTGATTCCTGTAATGACTCCGCCTCCTAAAACTCCTCTTCTCGACACCTCTGTCAAATAGAAAGGGTGAATCTCCCCAGCAGGGATACGGAATAACAATAGAAACTTTGGCTATAGATATAATATAGATATAATAGATATAATTTACTCTGTTGAATAAAGGGACACTGATGTTGTTATGTAATGTTGCTGATTTATATAAAATACTAAACATTTTGATAATCACCCCAACACTAACCCACAGCTAAAAACAAATTAAAATAATAATAATTTGCCATATCCCCTCGGAGGAACCAATGAGTAGAATTCTAAAATCAAAGAATAGAAATATCAAATCAAATATTACAATATTATCCTGAAATTATATCTGATCATATCATATCAGGGTTTCATATTTTGGTGGTAAGTGTAATCAGAAATGTGCAGAGGATTCAGGAGTAAAGTATTTTTAGCTTTTGATGGGTCATTCTGGAGGAAGTGATACCCTGGTGGTGAATCTAATCATAACGGTAGATAGAAGGATGTGATATCCAGGTGAGCAGTGTAATCAGAAAGGTATAAAGAAGATCAGGAGAATTTTTTTCTGTGTAGAAGAAAAGGTTGGAGGTCGTAATATCCCATAGTAAGTATAATCAGAAAAGTAAAGCGAAGGTCAGAGGCATTTTCTATCTCATGGGGGTCATGATGGATGCCCATGTTGGACATGTTGGAGGGTATAATATCCAGGAGGTGAGTGTTATCAGGCAGGGAGAAATAAGGCCAGGAGCAAAAACATCAAATTTGTAACTAGCCTCTAATGAGACTTTGTCGGCAACCACACAGATTACACAAAAAGATCTGTGAGAAATATGTCATACAAATAACAGAGCAAACATGGCTGGACAGAGAGGATAATAATCCTTATTGGGTAAAGAGAAGGATGCCTGTGAGGGTTGATGACTGGGTGCTGCCATTTTGTCCTCCTTTACCTCTGTTGCATGTGGGCTTGCCTTCTCCCCTTCTGTACGATGAGTCCACCTGTTGTATGTTCCTGAGGATCATAGATCAAGTCAAAGTTGCATATGGTTGTGGTACTTCCCTGATGAAGAACATGTTATAGAACATGTTATAATTTCTGTTTGAAATGCGTTGGATAATTGTAGTTGAAAATTTACTGTGGAAATCTCTGACAGCAAACAATTGGTTATACCACTAAACATCAAGTATACTTATGTGATGTAGATCCTCTTTTATTTGTATGACATATTTCTACAACAAAAAAACTGCTATTATTATGCCACAAGTCTTGTGGTGGATGTTTTATTATGTGATTTACAAATAAAGATACCAAGTTTGTACTTTTTTACTAAAGTGTTTATTTCTTTGTGTAAGCTGTGTGGTGGGCTGACAAAGTCCCATTAGAGGCTATTTAAAGATTTGATGTTTATGTAACAGGGATGGTGGCAACCAATACCTACATTTGAAGTGGTATTACAATTTTCTGTATAAGGACAGGAGCAAAATATTTTATACCTAATGGAAGACCAGGTTGGAAGATGTAATATCATCACCATGTTGAGTCTAATTAGAAAGGTAGAGAGCAGAGTATTGTCTACCTTTTTGAAGGTTAGGTTGAAAGTTGTAATATTCCTGAGGTGAGTGTAATCCAACCGGTAGAGCTGTGTTAGGAGAAGAATATTTTAGAGAATATTGTATTTTCTACCTTATAGAGGGTCATGTTGGAAAGTGAGATGTCCTGGTGGTGAGTGTAGTCAGAAAGGTAGAGGGAAATTCGAGAATAGCGTATGTTCTACCTTACAGAGGGTCATGTTGGAGGGTGGGATGTCCTGGTGGTGAGTGTAGTTAGAAAGGTAGAGGAAAGTTGAGAATAGCGTATTTTCTACCTTACAGAGGGTCATGTTTGAAAGTGAGATGTCCTGGTGGTGAGTGTAGTCAGAAAGGTAGAGTGAAAGTTCAGAATAGCTTATTTTCTACCTTACAGAGGGTCATGTTGGAGGGCGTAATATCCCAGAGGTAGGTGTAATGAACAAGGTAGAGAGAAGGTCAGAAGCAGACTTTTCTACCTTATGTTTTATAATGCCTTGTTGCTAGTGAACATCTTACAGCTCCAAATGACCAATTTAATTTTTTCCCCAAAGAATAGATAATATTTCAGCCCGTGAGTATGCTTACAGTAACAATTCTTAAATCTTTGACACGTCTGTAAGAATCCAGTCTATTAATCAGCTAGTAATATTTTTTCAGGTCCAAGTGAAAACTAAAGGGAAGGGATGAATATTTCATATTCTCGTTTTTTTTTTTTTTTTTTTTTTTACACATTTCCAGAAAGTCTGCAAAATGCCTGGACTGCTGGAAATCCTGGTAGTAGTTAATGCCTTTGTTTATAGGTGACGTCAAAGCTGACAGCAAGACAGACTTAAACAAAAAGATAAAGACACTACAAGGAATAGGAAAAGAGGGGATGTTCAGCTGGGATGGAGGGTGAAAGCAAAGGGATGGAGGGGAGGGTGTTTTTTTTTCTTTTTAGAAAAGGGAGGGGAGCACTCATGGAAGGAGGAGGGGGTTATTATAGAGACTAAATGATTGCAAAAAAATGATGAAGGAGGAGAAAGGACAGGAGGCTGTAGTGAGTGTCTGAAGTGTGAATTCCTGACAGCAGCTATAAAACCTGCCACAGGCAACCGGCAGCAGCAGTGACCGCAACCGCCAGGAGAGAAGACAGTCACTCAGGGACAAACAGACAGAGCAAGGTAGTTAAAGGGGCAGACCCTGTCATACTCCAGTTCATCAAAGTTCTCCTAAGGTCTGTGTGTCATCAGGATAACAGTGAATTGTAGATTTTACCATTCATTTTCAAATTTTATACCTTTCAGAAAGCTGAGACTTGCTGTGTCGCCTACCGTCAATCATTCTGGTTGTCCACTGCAGCACCGGATCGATACCTCTGTAACCTGGGATATCCATTACTCTTCAGAACACTGCCAGGTAAGGTACTCACTACAAATATTAAATTAATATTATTATGTTATAATTATTTTTATTCTTTGATTGTAAAGCTGAATGACCATGTCACATGTGTATATTATGATACAGCAGTTCAGTGCTTATGTGCAAAGTGCAGTAAGCCACGGAAACCAACCAAATTTGGCTTTACTGACGTCAGTTGAAGGATGAATTCTGAATGGTTGTTATAGATAACTGCACTCTGCACATTGCTTTTTGCCTTTATGAAACCAGCCTGTATGCCTTCTAGTTATCAGAATCATTGTAAATTTAGGTAAATCTTTTCAGGCAAAACTTTCAGAACAAAAGTAAAAATGAAGTTTAGCTTCCAGAAAATATTCAACATTTCGCAGGTTGGTGTGGAATGTGATATTTTGGAAGCGACACAAATTTTCCTTGTACTGCGGTCTGGATCGCATCTGTCTAGTGCATCCCAGCTTGTAATGCTACGCTTAGGTGCCAGTATTTTCCAGTCATTTCCAGGGACACTTTGTTGCATAGACAGGACATCCAAGTACAACTTTATCAGAGGGATGAGCTCTGCACTGCCCTGGTATGACATAACAATGCAGAGCAAGAGTGTAAACCAATATCTGTGTGTATTTTCCCTTTTTTTGCGCTTTTCAATAAATGCTGACCCAAAACACTACACAGCCACAAAATTCATACCAATAAATCAACCACAAAAAGCCCTGGTCAGCCCACCGTGATTCCTACAGCACAGCATCATGCGACAAGAGTCTTAGCCAGCAGCTCTGTGAAATGCCCACAAAGAGCTCATTCACACGTGCTTCGATCTCCGAAGAACAATCCGTGTTTGGATTGCCCTTTAGAGGTCATTTGACAGGCAGTGAGGAGATGTTATGTTGCGTCCTTAACTGCCTGCTTTAACCCCTTGAATTCTCCACTGGTGTGCTGCAACCTCTTGCAATGCACTTGGTTGCGGGTTGCATGCAGAGAGACCCCATTCACTTGACTAGTCAGGGGATATTATTCTTGGCGTGGTAACGACATGCGTACATTCCCCGTCCACTGCCTCTGCAGCTAAAGGGGGTGGCGGCAAAAGTGCAGTTCAGCCATGGGGTTTAACTGCCCCCCAACCTTACACATGAATGAGCCCTAACTCTGGCCACAGAATATTAAATAAAACTCAGAAGGAAGGTAGACCTAAGCTAGCCATTCAATAGGTCAATTCTGTACAGTTCCTAATGAAATGGCTAAACTTCAATCCATGTGTGGCCCCGCTGGCATCACTCCACTTGACATCCATCCATGAATGAGACAGGGAAAAAAGTACCTACATCCAATCAGATGCAGACACTATTCGGGGAATCTGACGGCCATCATCACCAGAATACAATAGCCACAGTGGGAGATTCAACTATCTGCGCGATTTAGCATGGATGGAGGAATCTGTTAGATTTCTTTTGTTCAGTACGCAATCAGTGTGTGGCCAGCTTGAGTGGACTTTTCAACTTAGCCACAGAGGCAGTGGGGTTGATTTACTAAAACTGGAGAGTGCAAAATCTGGTGAAGCTGTTCATGGTAGCCAATCAGCTTCTAGCTTCAGCTTGTTCAATTAAGCTTTGAGAATACACCTGAAGGCTGATTGGTTTCTGTGGTAAACTGCACTAGATTTTGCACTCTACAGTTTTAGTAAATCAACCCCATTGCTTCTTAGAGCATTAACATTTCACTTAGATACTTTTTTATCTATTAAAAGACAATCATCAGTACCACTTGTGGTGTTCTCTATGATGGGTGTAATTCTTACTATGCTGTATGTATGGATACTGCACAGTAGCACTTTTCTCATTGTGTACAATTTCATTCTGGTATCTGGTCTTATTCTGTATGTTTGGATACTGCCCAGTAACACTCTTGTTCTATATCTTGGGTGTAATATTCAGTATCTGTTTTATTATGATGTGTGCATGGATACTGCATGTTACCTCTATTTCTATATGCCAGGTGTAATTCTCAATATCTTTTTTTATTCTGTATGTATGGATGCTGTACTTCTCTTTCTTCATATACTGGGTGAAATTCTCAGTCTCCACCCTTATTATGCATGTACGGATGGTGCATAGCACCACTTCTCTTTATTTAGTATCTGTTCTTTACTCTTCATGTGTGGAACTGCACAGTACCACTTCTCTTTTTTTGTACGCTAGGCGTAGATCTCAGTATGTTTTTTTATTTTTGATGTATGGACTCTGCACAGTAGCAATCTCTTGGTCTTTATGTTTGGTGTAATTCCCAGTATCTGTGTTTGTTCTGTATGTAGGTACACTGCACAGTAGCACTTTTCTTGTTCTGTTTAATTGTCAGTTTATGTTCTCAGTCTGTAAATACAGTTGTGTATGCTGGGTGTAATTCTCAGTATAACTGCTTTTACACGGGTGGCCAGGGGGCAGTAAACACAGGTGATTGACGCACAGTTTTACTGCCCCCAACCGCCCACCTACAAGCGGACATGGTGCCGCTTGGATGAGTACATATTGCCGCCGCCACGATGCTTTGCATCGCAGTTTGTCAATTCTAATGCTACATGGCAAGTTTGACAGCCTGTCAGACTCTCCCATGTAAGTAAATGCTAATTCTCAGTATAAGTTCTTATTCTATATACACATTGCATAGTAACTCTTCTTTAGTTCTGTATGCTTTCTGTTGGTTTTAATATCTATTCTACTTATACTACAAATGTGGAGACTGTACTGTTATCCTTTCTTTTGTTCTGTTTGTTGGGTATAACTTTCAGAATTGTTTCTCATTCTATATGTTTGAATGCTTTACAATACCATTTTTTGTGCTGTATGCTGGGTTAAATTCCCAATATTTATTCTTATTTGGTATGAATAAATGCTGCATATACCACTTCTCTTATTTTGTATGCTGGGTGAAATTCTTAGTATCTGCTCATGCTCTGTATGTGTAGCGCTACTCCCATAGGAGCCACTAATTAAGTTGTGTGCTCTGTTCATCTCAACCTTTTCCAAAAACCTCAGACCCTCTAAAACTGTGGGGTTGATTTACTAAAGGCAAATCCACTCTGCACTACAAGTACACTGAAAGTGCAGTCGCTGTAGATCTGAGGGGAAGATCTGAAATGAGGGGAAGCTCTGCTGATTTTATCATCCAATCATGTACAAGCAAAAATGCTGTTTTTTATTTTCCTTGCATGTCTAGGATCTACAGTGACTGCACTTGTAGTGCAAAGTGGATTTGCCTTTCGTAAATAACCCTCAATGTGTACAAACACACAATATCACAGGAAATCACTAAAAGTAAAACTTAGTACCCAGTAGTAGCAATATGGGGGTTATTTACTAAGGGCAAATCCACTTTGCACTGCAAGTGAACTTGAAAGTGCAATCACTGTAGATCTGAGGGGGACATGCAAGGAAAATAAAAAACAACATTTTAGCTTGTACAAGATTGGATGATAAAATCAGCAGAGCTTCCCCTCATTTCACATCTTCCCCTCAGATCTACAGTGACTGCACTTCCAAGTGCACTTGCAGTGCAGTTGTAGTGCAGAGTGGATTTGCCTTTAGTAAATCAACCCCATTTTAAAGAAAACAGACACCATACCAGGTAGTAAAGACAAACTTAATATATTGTCACCCAATACTTGGTAACTTCATAAAATGGATTAACAATGCTGATAACACAATGTACCATAAGGATTAAAGCTGGGTACACACTACTAGTTTTTTTGTGCAACCCAGCGGGATGCGCGAAAAAAAAAAAACCTGACAGCTTCAGTCAGAGCCGCTGTACTAACAATGTGAGATTAGTCTAGTGATCTCCCTACTGAGCTGTTGTGTTCTGACAGGGGGATGCATAAACAGTAGCAAAGCCACCTCAAGTGCTGTAGTGAGCAGTAGTAAAGTTTAACCGCTTGCTGGCCAGCCGCCGTCATTATACTGCGGCAGGTCCAGTCTCCTGCGCAAACCGCCGTAGGCGTTCGTCTTTGCATAAGAGATAGCGGGCCCGGTTCCCCTGCATGCGCCGCGGGTCCAGTGGACTCGATGTCCGACGGACAGAACGGGGAACTGGTTTACCTATGTAAACAAGGCGATTCCCCATTCTGCCAGATGACATGTCCCAGATCTTCTGTTTCCAGTGATCGGGAACTGTAATCTGTCATGTCCTTGGTAGCCCATCCCCCTTACAGTTAGAACACACTCAGGAAACACACTTAACCCCTTGATCGCCCCCTAGTGTTAACCCCTTCCCTGCCAGTGACATTTTTACATTGATCAGTACATTTTTATAATAAAAACCACAGAGGTGATCAAATACCACCAAAAGAAAGCTCTATTTGTGGGAAAAAAAGGACGTCAATTTTATTTGGGTACAGCGTCGCACAATTGTCAGTTAAATTGACGCAGTGCCATATCGCAAAAAATGGCCTGGTCATTAAGGGGGCAAATCCTTCCCGGGGCTGAGGTGGCTAACTACTTGCCTACTGGGCACTTTTACCCCCTTCCTGCCCAGACCAATTTTCAGCTTTGAATGACAACTGCATGGCCATGCAATCCTGTACCCCAACAAAATGTTTATAATTTTTTTGAGACAGATAGAGCCTTCTTTTGGTGTTGTTTTATTCACCACTGGGTTTTTTATTTTTTGCTAAAAAAACGAAAAAAGACCGAAAATTTTTTGGGAAGAAAAAGTATTTCTTTGTTTCTGTTATAAAATTTTGTAAATAAGTAATTTTTCTTCTTTACTGATGTGCGCTGATGAGGCTGCACTGATAGGCTACACTGATGGGCACTGATGAGACAGCACTGAAGGGCACTGATGAGAAGGCACTAATATACAGCACTGATGTCCACTGATGGGCATGGATAGGCGACACTGATTGGCATCACTGCTGGGTGCTGCTCTGGGAGATCTCCCCTGTGAGGAAATGCCGCTGATCGGCTCTCCTCTCCTCACATGCTGTCAGTGTGAGGAAAGGAATGACGATAACTTGCATTTCCTTGTCCCAGGGACACAGCGCACAGTGATTGGTGCTCGGTGAGAGTGGGAAGATGTCATATGACGTCATCCCAGAACAATGTCATTGTCAATACGGTGGGCGGGAGGTGGTTAATCTACCAAGTGCTGGAACTATATTGTCAGCTCCCATTTATGGTGGTGATGCTAGTCCAATACTGACTGGGTATGCACTGCCCAATAAAAAAGGGGATTGTAGAGGAGGTGGGGAGCAGAGAAATAAGGGGGACTGGAAAAAGAATAAATATTACCAGAGGGGCAGTCCTTTGAGATGTTCTTCTGCTATAGTTTGGGCCCTTTAAATGCTTAAGAGAAAAGTCAGCAGCTACAAAAACTGTAAACTAAATAGACACCTGTCCTAGGATCCAGCGGTGGCCTCACCCGGCTGGTCTCTTCACTGGACTTTGACTTCCAGCGCCGGCATACAAAGTGTGGGCAGCTGCCTGTGAGTGCTTATGGCTTCACAGCGGGCTGCTCACCGTGCTCAGCATGCATGCGTGAGCCACTTTGCACCTTCTGATTCATTCTGCAGCTTTCTGGGACCTGTGACATGTTCCAAAAGGCTGCGGGGGAAGGAGAGGGGTTCTTATTACTGTGGGTACCTGTCACCCCCCCCCCAAAAAAAATCTGCCAAAAGTGAAAGAGGAGGGGGGAGGAGGAGAAGGAGTGGAACTTCCCCTTTTGGGTGAAATTCTGCTTTAACAATAGTCCCAGTTAATCTGCATGCAGTATAGGTATGGTATAGTCACAACACAGGTGCATGGTGGATAAGGTTCAGATGCAGTAAATGTTTGTTATAATTTGGCAAAGGTTGGTATAGGTGCAGTCTAGGTTTGGAAAAAGTGCGGTATAGAATACTGTATGCATTGAGTACACTTGGTGTCCTGCTCTTAGTGGCTCAGTCCCTGCTAGCAGCATCAGCAAAAGGTGAATAGCCCTCTCACCAGTCCCAGAGATGCTGCGGTGACATCTCGCTGTAGAAGAGGGGGCTCCACAAAGGTCTCTGGTGATCAGCGATGGGAAGCAGAGGGTGAGTGGATGCTCCCGTCTCTCTACGGCAGCGGTGCAGGTGCTTTGATGTGGGTGGTGCTGTGCTGCCCCCGGGTGTCCTCACTCATAGTCTCAGGCTCGGATTTCCACAAGTATGGTCTCTTTCTGGCAGGCAAAAATTCAGACAGAGGTGCTTTCTATAACTCCCTTGGTGCCAAGAGGAAGAACTTTCCCAGGCAGTTTCATAAAAAAATTATTTCTCCACACCTTCCACTTCACAATGCTTATTGAGATCTGTAATGTAAGGAGTCTATTCATCACAATATATGCCTGCAGTGTCAAACTACAACTCCCAGGATTCTCAGCGCTCTGCATAGACTTGTATGGGCTTGATTGGCTTTACCGCTCCTGCTGGCTGGAGGAGAATGGTGCAGCATAACATCAGTATATCAGTAGAGGGAAAGAAGACTAAAGCTGGATACACACTGTACAATTTTCTTATGATTTTTTCCTTTAGATTTACCAAAACCATATAATATGAGGTCAAACCTAAACACTTTCAATTTGTATGCAATCAGGCAGGTCCTTGCACTACATAGGTAAATCTAAAGGAAATCTAACAACAAAAGTTGTATAGTGTGTATCCAAGTTTAAAGGCAATGTTTTCTTCTCCATATTGCTGTAGTCCAGCACCTGGCTACATATGTATGAATGCTGCTCAGTAGCTCTTATTCTTCATACAGTAACAATGCCCAGTAGCACTTCTCTTGTTCAGTATGATGAGTGGAATTTTCAGTAGCTGTTCTCATTCTTAAAGTAAAGACACTGCACAATAGCACAACTCTTGTTCTGTATGTTAGGTGTCATTCTCAGTATCTGTTCTTAAAGCGGAGTTCCACACAAAAATGGAACTTCCACTTTTCGGAACACCCCCCCCCCCCCCCCCCCGGTGTCACATTTGGCACCTTTCAGGGGGGAGGGGGGTGCAGATACCTGTCTAAGACAGGTATTTGCACCCACTTCTTGGCATAGACTCCCACGGGAGTCTACGCCTCTTCCCGTCCCTCCGCGCTGTCTCCTTGGAAACACACAGGTCCCAGGAGATAGCGGGGACCAGTTACGACGCGCAGTGCGACTCACGCATGCGCAGTAGGGAGCCGGGAAGTGAAGCCGCAACGCTTCACTTCCAGATTCCCTCACCTAGGATGGTGGGGGTAGCTGCCAAGAGTCGAGCGAGTGATCGGTGTCGGCTGCCAACATCGCTGGACCCTGGGACAGGTAAGTGTCCATTTATTAAAAGTCAGCAGCTGCAGTATTTGTAGCTGCTAGCTTTTAATGTTTTTGTTTTAGGTGGACTCCCACTTTAATCTGTATGTATGGCTGATGCTCAGTGGCACTTCTCTTGTTCTGTATACTAAGTGTAATTCTCAGAATCTGTTCTTTTTCTGTATGTACAGATGGTGCAGAATATCGCTTGTTATTAATACCTGTTTTCTGAGTATGGGTTCCTGAGTACCTTTCCGGTTTGTGTACTGCATTACTATATTTCAGTGGCGGCTGGTGGTAAAAGAATTCTTTTGGGGAGGGGGCGGCAAACAGTGCAGTCACCCGCAAATCCCCCCCCCCAGTCGGTCGGTTGGTCACGTCACCCGCACCCCCCACACTTCCAGTCGGTCGGTCACCAGCCCTGCACTTACCCCATCTATGGCGAGGACAGTGCTTCCCCCGGGCGAGGGGCGGTGGCTTCCCCTGCGTGCCCTCCTCAGCATCACGGCGGCTTCCGCTGTGTGTCTCCTCCCTTCTCCTCCTAGGCCAATAGGATCGCCAATCGTTAAACGGGTCTCAGGACCTGCTTCCTGATTGGCCGGGAGGAGAATCAGGAAGATAATAGCGAATATTTATTCGCTATTGTCACACAACTGGGTGACCACCCTTTTTTGAAGCCAATTAGAGCCTCTGGCTTTAATCACGTGCTTAAAAAAAAAAACTGATTGGAATCAGTGCATGCGGCACCCTGTATGTAGATTAGGGTGTCGGACGCACGGATGGGGGGGGGGGGGGTGGCGCCCTGCATTACGAGCCGCCAATGCTATATTTCTTGAACATTTATCTATTTAAAGGAAAACTCTTGTCAAATAACAAGTAGGACTGATATACCCACAAGCCTCACAACATGTTTTACAGAATGGGTTATTTTACATACATTAATTAAATTTGAAGATTTTTACATCCTGTAAGCCAATCTAGTCTTAGGTTGTATATATTGTAATATGTATTGCTGACCCTAATGCACATCCTAAAAATGCACCCAATGAAGCTTGTAGCATCACAGTGAACAGCATTGGATAGTAGTTTCAATGTTATTCTCCAGCCAGAAATAAGCGTGAGTCATTCTACGGAGAGACGATTACAGCATTGTTTGCAGCCATTAAATCACATGAACCTTCGCTGCTGACATAATATGTGGTCCTGGCTCTTAAGAACTGCGTGTGTCAGTCTGTCGAAACATTGGCTGCGTCTGCCACCTGGGGGGGCCTGAAAAAAGTCATAATTGGTATTTGGCCCCTTTTCATATAAAAAAAAATGTTATTACAACAGTTCAGCTTCCATATAAAATAAATTTTGGCAAATTTCTTCCCTTTTTTTCACATAGTTACTTAGATTTAAATATGACAGATCAGGTTCAACCAGAAGACTAAATTAAATAAATAGAAATGAAAACACCTTGCATCTTAAAATCTGAAACCTTTAAAAGATCAAAAGAATGGCAGAAAATTGTAGTGTTCTTGAGTTTGCTTTAACAGGATAAAAAGTCTTCTTAATCGCCCCCTTCCTAATCACCCAAGGCAATCGATACTCCTTGCCTTATTATTCTACACTGTTACTTATAAATATTCGTAGTCCCTTAGGTTTTGCGCATTTAGAAACAAAGCCATTACTTATTTAAGGCAAAAGTATGGCTTGGCTAGAGCCAGCTCCTTTGGAAGACTATTCCACAATATTACAGCTTTTACGGTAAAGACCACTTTCAGTATAGGTCCTAATACACCAAAAAAGCACACAGAACCTTTCACATCAAAGCCTACAAGATCACCTTCATTCACACTTTGCAGAGCCAATTTAGGGTAAAGTGTATAATGAAATCTTGAGCTTAAAGGTTGCCATTGCTAATTTCTCTCTGGTATGGTTCACAGCATCCTTTGTCTCTCCTCCTGCCAATTCACTTGCTTTAGAGCCATGCATAGCTTCATGCTGAAGGTCACAGTGTAACAGGATAGGTAATCAGCCAAATGATCAGACAGAGAATAACTGTAACTTACAGTTTACTAAACAGATGTAAAGTTAGAAGCAACGATGCAAAACAGGGTCAGAAGGCAAAGAACATGCATACCAGTGGTGGCCGGTCCATAGGGGGCGCAGGGGCAATGCCCCCCTAGTTTACATGTGGGTCACTGGACTAATGGCTTTCTATGAAATCTGTCATTTTTTTTACAAGCACATGATTAGAGCCTGAGGCTCTAATTTGATTGTAAAAGGTTGTCCTCGGGGCGCAGAGCACTGTGCCCCAAACCCTCCCACTTGTTTGTTAATAGTGAATCAATATTTGCCATTGGTTTCCGGCATCTCATCCCAGCCAATCAGGACAGGAGGCGGATCTAAAGAAGACTGGGTTAGCTGGGTGGAAGCCACGATGCCGTGATGGCTGGAGGGGTGAGTGCAGACCTGGGGGGGGGGGGTTTGTTTGCCACCCCCCAAAATGTTTGGCACCAGTCGCCACTGATGCATACACTACAGAATCATACAAAACAGATTATGAAAGCTGCACAAACATGGACTCTTCACAGCAATGTCTCTGTGGCTCAATCAGGGTAACATATGACTGCATATTATAGTCTCTATGAGATTCTACAACAAAAGAATCTAGCTGAGAATCACCACTTCACTAAAACAGCACAGAACACAAACAGCTTCTTACAGTTGACTTCATAAACTGCGTTCCTGTCAGTGAACACTGGAACTGCAGTACACTGGTAGCAATTAGGGAGGGCTTCCCCACAGTGGTTGCAGCTTTTGGAGAAGGTGTGTGCTATTAGCCTCTGGCCTAGCTTCCTGCACGCTGGTTCTGACAGTAGAGGGCCACCTACCTGGCTGCAGATCACTTGCCCAGCTACCTCTGCTTCATCAGGTGTCACCTCTCTCAGTTACTGAGGGAGGTAATTGGAGAAATATATCTTCCCTAAACATGTCCAGCAAACTAAGGAGTTGTAGGAAAAGACTTAAAGGGCCTGCGCCTGCATCTGCCATTGTGGTACCATTCTTGGAAGAACTTGCTTTTGAAATAGTATCCCTGGTCCTAATGTAACTTCTGCAGACAGCCATAAGGTAGAACTGCTTCCACACCATCTGGGTGGTGGTCTTGGCAGATTGGTTGAGGGTCAATACTGCAGTCACAAACTTGGTAAATGTTTCACCATGACTAGAACATGATGTTATCTGTTTTCTGACATGTCAAGTATAAGAAAGTCAATGGTCAGTGTTTCCAGTGTGAATAAACGTCTGCAAAGACAGAGGTGGAATTTGGGCCCTGGGACACTGAACAGACCACAAAGTGTCAGAAGAGTTGTTCAGCCGATTGGAACCGACCCACAGTAGGGTTGCCACCTTTTCTTCAAGTCAAACCCGAACACTTTAGCGGCGCACAGCAATCTTTTTTTATAGTATAAAAACTGTACATATATTTTGCAATTAAATAACATTTCTAATCAAATGAAATTAATCACACGAGTCCCCCTTTACGTAAGGGAGAACTCTGACATAAGGGATGCTATGGGTACCCTGATGTAAGGGGGAACATTGAGAACTCTGATGTACGGAGAGGACTCTGATATAAGGGGGGACACTGTGGTCTCTGGTGTAAAGGGGAACTCTGATGTAATGAGTGCTCTGAGAACCCTGATTTACCTTTGTGTACTCACTCAGAGACAGGAGAGAGAAGGGGGAAGACTTCAGTCATAGGCAGGGATAGATGGTGAGCTCACTCCCCCCCTTGGCAGTCAGCACCTCTCATCCAGATGTAGCTGTGACTGCTAGACTTCAAATTTCTGGCCCCCACTTTCCTTTTCTGAGGCACAGCGCCAGGGATTGAAGTGTGGGCAGACACAGAGGGGTAGGGGCGGGAGGAAGAGGAGCAGATCAAGCCCTCTCTCCTCTCCCATCTGTGTGGGGGGAGTGGTAATTGTTAGTGCTGGTTTTGGGCATTGTGAAGGAGAGTGTAACAGACACTTTCGGCTTACACAACTGTAGCCAGCAACCCTGCTGGGAAGCCATAGTCTGGTCTGAATAATGTGTCCGGGTTTCAGGTGGTTTGAAACCCGAATGCATGATTCCATACCCGAACTGTCCGGGTGAATCCTGGACAGGTGGCAACCCTAACCCACACAGCTTGTCTCTTGAACCAGGTGAACCTTTTGTGGAAACCCCAGTGTCCCATTTCCACATGAACTCTATCTGTCACAGACCGAGTCCTTGACAATATGACCCGCCAGTCACTAATGAGCCATGGGGAACATTATTCTGCAGTATATTATGCCATTCTTCAGAACGGGACAGGACCACTCACTCAGCAGTTTGTTGGTTTCTGGCAGTAGATTTGATCTTTCTCTAGGACTGGACCAACACTGTAACTGTATTGCCAGTCATGGGGGGAAATGGGGCAACCACTGAATCCTCTCTCTATGTTTCTGCCAGGTTGTACTATTCCAGTACATGGATAAAGTTCACCTGGGTATACTCTACAGGTCAAGTCAGGGATTTTTATCTCTTCAGCTTCTTCATCCATACAGTATCTTCAGTTCTTGGGTTGGAAGTCACTTTGTCACCCTACTGCTTGACTCCTGGCACTGGGTTATTCTAATTTAACAGCTTTCACTATATGGTGGGCAGTTTCTATAATGATGGCTCAACTTGACAGACCCAGCATGGGGATAGTGTTCTTGCTCCTCAGAGGAGTATTCCTTTCTGCACCACATTGCATATACCTTTGTCTGGAACCAAGAAATCCCTTCTGTCATTGTCTGCAAAATGGATTTTGCCACTCTCTGCCGGGGGAGAATGGGTCCTAAGGTCCTCTAATGTTACCATTTGGCTATACGGCTATAACCACTTCTAAGCAGTTAAAAGGGGTTATAAACCCTCACGGTTTTTCCCCATAATGCATTCTATGCATTAAGGTGAAAAAGCTTTTGTGCTGCAGCACCCTCCCTGACCCCCCCCCCCCTTACCTGAGCCTGATTGTTCCAGTGACAGGGACAAACACAGCAGCTCCAGCTGCTGTCTTGGGCCCTCATTGGATAGATTGATAACAGCAGGAACCATTGGAGCTGGGGGGCAGGGCCGAGTCCTGCTGTCTGTGTCAGTGGATGCAGCAGGACTCAGGAGCGCACCTGCACAAGTGCCCCCATATAATGCCGCTCTCCATGGGGGCACTCGAGAAGAGGAGGAGGCAGGAGCGCCGCGGGGGGACTCCAGAAAAGGAGGATCGGGGCCGCTCTGTGCAAAACCCTTGCACAGAGCAGGTAAATATGACATGTTTGTCTTTTTTGTTTTGTTTTTTTTAAACAAAGCTTTACAATCGCTTTAACCATCTTGTCAGAGAAATCCTGGTCTTCCACTGGGTGCAGGATTAATCTTTTTGCTTCCCTTTTTAAGGCATTAATGACTAGTTCTGCCTGCTGAGTGGTTGGGATACCCTATGATTGGATTTGTCCCTGTAATCTCATGACCCAGTCACCCAAGACCTGACCTGGGCCTGTGTACTCAGGTAATTTTTGCGGCAAGAGTTTTGCCAGAAATAAGGGAGGCATTACTGCAGGAGTGCTAGGTAGCGCTGGGTAGCTGGGAAAGTGACCTGCAGCCAGATTAGAGGCTCTCCACTGTCAGAACAGGTGTGCAGGCAGCCGGGCCAGAGACTTATAGCACACAGCTTCTCCAAAAGGCCTAGCTATGGTGGGTAGCCCCTCGCTGATTGCTACCAGAGTATTTTAGTTCCAGTGGAATGGTGCTTCATCCTCTGGCCTGGGATTCCCTCCAGCTGTTTTCCTGTGTTTCTAGAGCTACCCTGGACTTCACTGGAAGGGATGCTGTTTATAGGGACAATCACAAGTAGCTGTGTACTGTACTCTTTTACTCTTTTGCCGCGTACACACGAGTGGACTTGCCAATAGGCTAAACTCCATCGGCATTTCCGACGGAAAGATTTAGAACATGTTCTATATCTGAGTCCGTCGGAAATGCCGACAGAAAAAGTCAGATGGGGCATACACACGGTCGGAATGTCTAACCAAAAGCTCCCATCAGACTTTTTCTATCGGGAAGTCCGGCCATGTGTACGCGGCATTTGAGTTCACCGTAACCTCATCCACACACTCTTCAAAACCAGAGTGCATAGCACAAGGTCATATGAGAAGAGGCTGCAGGCCCGTTAAAATATGATGTGGATTATAGAATATTCATCATAAAGTTAAACTGATTGCACTGTCTGTGTTTTCTGGACAACACTTCCTCTGTCTAAGACCACCCTAGATGTTCCTTGAAATGACATCACGCATGTACAGGCATCCAGCACGATCTACATTATCCAGTCCATTGCAAGAGGAACAAAACAATTTGGACAGGTTTGTATTAGTCGCCCAGAGGCTCTTCCAGAACATTCTCTAGCTCGTCTGAGAGATCACCACTTCAACAGCCCTGCGACAATGTATTCTTAACAACGTTAAATAGTCATCCATTTTATAGGTCCCATCGCCGCCGGTTCATTTGTGCATCTTGCGTTCCTCCAGCCGCGGTTTCCAGCCAGCTCCCTTTAAACTCCGTCTGATTTGCCCTTCTCGCTCTCTTCTCCTGCAAAGTTCATGTCAGACGTCGCACTAAGCAGTGTTTCTTGGCTCATTCCCAGCTATGTCTGGAAGACTTAATGAAAAGCAAGTGTGGGGGAGACACTAAGACACCTGTCCTTTCTGCGGCCGGCCAAAACTTCTAGGCTCAGCTTCATCAATGAATTAGTATACTCCTCCAACAATCCTTCAGGGAAAAGCGGCTACGGGGGAAGGACATGGAGGTAAAACAAACCCCGAATCTGCACAGCTTGTAATGTTTGGACATTTTGGAGGGGGCTACAAGAGAGCCTTTGTTAATGCTTAAAGGAAAACTCCACTTTCGCTAAAAATATTACTACATAACTTGATGTTATTAAAATGACCAATCCGTTTCAGTATGCAAAGGTTGTGACTTTCTATAACTGCTGAAAAAATCGCATATAGGCCGCCATGGCAAACGAGGCGTTCCCTATAGAAATTTTATATTCTGTTTGTGTGATTGGCTCAATGCTTTTCCCAGAACTGCAGTCACATTTTAGCCATCCTCTGCTATAAAGCTGGGTACACATATATGCGAATTGGATGCGTTTTAAACCGCATCCAATTTGCATGACATGTGAATGTGATCAGCTCTAAATGGAGCCAAATCACACATGTCAGGGGCAGCCGTGGTGTGTTTTTTAAAAGGTTCTTGTGTGTTTTTGGGTCAGATTCTTATGCAAATTTAGGCAAAAATTTGGACCTGATTCACACCTGTAAAAAACAGCAAGAAGCGCCAATCTAAGTGCAGTATCATGAAACTTTAATGAGATAATTATAAACGGACAAACAGCCAAATGGCTACTCACAAAGATGAAATAGGTTAAGGCAAGGACAAGCAACGGGTCCAGGGACGTCCTCCTCAGATGTGGGCAAAGTGCATGGTGCAGGTTCTCCTGGAAGCGCTGTCCACGTTAGGATGTGCAAGTAGTCACCGGGGTCATCGCTGGGTGCTGGGCTGCAAAACGATGGAGGTGTCCGCAAAGACAACCAGCGTCTAAGCGGACATGGAGAGCCAGAGCTGTCGCAGTAGACAGGAACCGGAAGACAAGCGTGGAACGCAAGGCACTTAGTCCAGGAACCAACAAAGCGGAAGTGACGTATGGACGTGTTGGATGACGCGTTTCAATGCTTCCGCATTTTCTTCAGATCCGATAGGCTAATACAACAGGTGTCCTTTTATGGGAGCTATGGAGTCAGTAACTAGGCAACAGAGACTGACAGTCTCTCCGAGCTCTCCTCATCACATCACTCCTCGGTCACATGGAGGAAATCAGCTGCTGCTCTGGAATGCCCAGCCAACTCCGCGACGTCACCGCTCACTGTCAGCCCACGTTCCCGGGTCAGCTGACCGTGACATCACATCCCTCCGTCTTACTGCGACGGCTCTGGCTCTCCATGTCCGCTTAGACGCTGGTTGTCTTTGCGGACACCTCCATCGTTTTGCAGCCCAGCACCCAGCGATGACCCCGGTGACTACTTGCACATCCTAACGTGGACAGCGCTTCCAGGAGAACCTGCACCATGCACTTTGCCCACATCTGAGGAGGACGTCCCTGGACCCATTGCTTGTCCTTGCCTTAACCTATTTCATCTTTGTGAGTAGCCATTTGGCTGTTTGTCCGTTTATAATTATCTCATTAAAGTTTCATGATACTGCACTTAGATTGGCGCTTCTTGCTGTTTTTTACATTGTTTTTTCAGAGTTGCCTGCTTCCACTCTCAAGTGAGCTGCCGCTGGTGCTTTTTATCAGATCTTTAATTTCAGTGACTTTTTTTTTTATATATATATATATATATATATATATATATATATATATATATATATACATACAATTTTTCTATATATATATAATTTTATTGACTATCACACCCTGGATGTTTTTTCACATTTACTTTGGACTCTTTATATGCATGTTTGTATGTTCTAGCGCCATTTATCCTTTTTTGTATACCTGATTCACACCTGAACAGTGAACAGAAATGCACTGGACTGCAAACCGCATCCGCACATATGTGAACCCGGCCTAAGGGTTTGGTGGGATATTCCCTATGGCTTACCCACTTCTATGTCTAGGTTTACATGTATGCAGCAGCGCTTGATGCATTTTTTCAGGTATGTTTTGCAATGTGTTCTGCGTTTTTAAACCCTTGTTTTTGATGTTTTTTGCATGCAGTTTCCAAACATTTTGCGCTTTACATTTTTTTTTTTTGCTTCTCTTTAAACACACTGTACATTTCTGGTTGCTAAGGAGTAGGCCAGGAAGCCAGCAGCCGCATCCTTAACAACTGAGTCAAAAAATTGCCGGCAAAAAAAATAAGTAATAGTATGGATTCAGAAGAGACCCCCCCCCAAGCCCAAATTTTTTTTAAAAATGGCTTGGCCCCCCATCCCCCCAAAATCCATACCAGACCCTTATCTGAGTGTGCAGCCCAGCAGGTCAGGAAAGGGAGGGGACAAGCGAGCGTCCCCTCCTGGACCATACCAGGCTGCATGCCCTCAACATGGGGGGACGGGTGCTTTGGGGCGGGAGGCTCTGCCCCCATCCTCTGCCCTAAAGCACCTTGCCCTGCCCTGGCCTGTGGTTGTAGGGGTGTGCGGACAGGGGGCTTATCAGCAACTGGAAGGTTTTCAGAAAGGGGGCCCCGGATCCTGTGCCCCCCTATGTGAATGAGGTAAGGTAAGTCTTTCATGATGTGCTATTATGCAGTGATTACTAGCACATTATGCTATTGTCTTGCAGGTGGAAACTTTTTTTTTTTTTTCTTACAGAGTTTACTACCGCTTTAAGACTGTAAGCACAGGCCTAGGCACACTCACATACCACCAGGAAGTGCACTATTTTTCAGTAGAAATTCCAGACAGGAGAATTTTTTCAGGATACAGCTTAGGCACAATTAACATTTCCAGATGCTCCCTATATAGGTACACTTTAAAGGGTAATGCTAACTGACTTGTCAATTCTGGGTGGCGTATGATGACCTGGGTAGAAACCTTCTAGGAGGAACATTATTCTATACAATAATGAATTAGATCTATACATATGTAGTCAATTCATCTGAAGTGGCTTCTTATTGTGTTCCCACTAGACCAGTTGCCTTTTATTCAATGTTCTTCTGATTCTCCAGTGTGTGGGCAGGACTGTATTGGGCTTTGAGAAGGGGTGGAACTGGAACCAGGGAACACCCTGCCTTCATTTGTTCAGGTATGAAAAATCAGGATGCCGACAATCATACAGACTTATGGCAGCAAAGTGCAGAAGGTGATAGAAAATGCGGAATGTTACTGCCACTCTGAAAATGTTCCAATGAGTTTAAAATCTGTCATGGAAGAAAATTGAGTATGACATTGCTTTTTAAAAACTCTATTTCTCACACTGATCTGATCCTATGGTTTCATTAAGTCAGTGGCCTGGGCAGGGCCATCTTAAGAGCTTTATAGGCCCCCGGGCAATACAGTGCATTGGGGCCCTGTCTACACAATCACGCATGAGAATAAAAATGCAAATTATCAATAAGGCTATATTCATTGGTACTTCCAACAAAATCAGTGTTTAAACATTAACACAACGTTTGGACAATATAACACGAGTTTGATGGGTACAGTGGCAGCGTTTGATGGGTTTGATATATCTGCATACATATTTAGAGTATTGAAGCCAGAGAATCGGCATGACAGACAGGCAGCTAGCATTTTCATAGAACATAGCTAGTCCTTTTCTCATTACAAGGTTCATTCGATGTAAAATAAGTAACCTGTTGAGCCAATTTATTCACATAAAAGTAAATATTCTGCCTAAGAGCAGACACCCCACTGCCACCTCTGTGGCCCTCTCTAATTTTAATTTCCCTTGTTCCTAGGGGTCTGAATTCCAGGGGCATTATTGACCAGCAAAACAATCCATATATGATTCAAGTTTTGTTCCTTCCACCATGGGTGGTAGGAAAGAAAATCACTTGATTGCCCATCAACACAATCAGTGTTGATGGGGGAATCGTTTTTGCAGCGCTATTGTGTTCTGGTGGCAGGCAGCCAGCAGAACACAATGATTACTACTATCAGCTATAGCCACTGGCAGTGATTGCATGTAAAAAATCCAACAGACTGGTTGTACTCAAGTTGATAGATGGACTTGGGTGCAACCAGCCTGCCCATAGATGGATCGAACCTCTGCCGGTTTCGTCTGAACTGGCTGAGATTCGATCCATCTATGGCTGGCTTTAGGCACTCTCATTGCACAACAGAATGCATACAAAAGTCAGCGAAGTCAAAGCCTGGTAACAAAGTGAAACTAAATCTGAGAGTTGCCAAAAAAAGGCTTTATAGACTTACAGACCTTTTATTGCTGTATGTGTCCCCAAGAAAGGTTCTCCCTTACGTCCTGTCATATCTGGGAGTGTGCAGAAATCTCTGTGGTGGGGTCACAGACAGCAATTAAAACTCCTCACTCTATCCAAAATGTTCTGTCTGGTGTTCCACTTAACAATTTTTTTTAGAAGGGTTGTTGTATTCTTTCTTGACTTTGTGAGGAGATTAAAGGGTGGAGGCTCCATGCCGCTTGATGAAGATGACATCCGCACACTTGTTTGGAAAGGCAACAAGTGGAAGTGTGCTTGTCCCAGGACGCCACCTCTTCACCGAACAGCATCTGTCCTACAGTGAGGGGAGGGGTGTAACGGTCAGATACATTTCCTAGTCAAACACGCTGTGACCAGGAGGTAAAATTGCAGGCTCCATAGAGAGTAAAAGCAGCAAATTTCTGCACATCTGCATCCAGGACATATTTTAAAGTTTACGAGAAGCTTCTGGTCACCATTATTGGTCCAGTTGTTTTATGAAAGTGTCTGTTATATGTTTGTTGCTTCAATATTTTTTTTTTGGAAGCCTTTTTATTTTAATTTTTTTTACCTTGATATTTAACTCTGAACATATTCACTGGAAAAATTCCAGAACTTGTTTTAAAGCAGAGCTAGCATCACATATGTTTGTTTAGATCAGTGGTCGTCAAACTGATCAGAAGTGCCAGATGCAGCCCTTTGCTTGCCCTTATCTGGCACTTGGGACACTTTTTCTCCAGCTAACACCAATGATGGGGCACTATTCCTTTCACTAATACCAATGATGGGGCACTATTCCTCTCACTGACACTAATGATGGGGGACTATTCCTTCTACTAATACCAACAGCGCTGTGTCTTGGCCTAGGCCAACAAGGCCCAGGCCTAGGGCACCACTTTGCGGGGGGCGGCAAAAAAGCCACCCCTGCATGAAGAAAAGCCCCCCCACTTCCTCTGTTCGGTCTCAGCTGGGCTCGGCTGTGCTGGGGGGGGCAGTCTCTGCTTGGCTGGGCTCGGCTGCGCTCGGGCGTGGGGGAGGTTTCCACTCGGCTGGGCTCGGGCGTTGGGGACAGTTTCCGCTCGGCTGTGCTCGGCTGTGCTCGAGCGTTGGGGGCATTCTCCACTCGGCTGGGCTCGGCTGTGCTTGGGCGTTGGGGGCAGTCTCTGATCGGCTGTGCTCGGGCATTGGGGGTGGTCTCCGCTTGGCTGGGCTCGGCTGTGCTCGGGCGGGGGGGAGCAGTTTAAGCTCGGCTGGGCTCGACTGTGCTCAGGCGTGGGGAGCAGTCTACGCTCGGCTGGGCTTGGCTGTGCTCGGGCATTGGGAGTGGTCTCCGCTTGGCTGTGCTCGGCCGAGGGGCGGTCTCCACTATGCTGGGCTCGGCGTTGGGGGCAGTCTCTGATTGGCTGTGCTCGGGCATTGGGGGCGGTCTCTGCTTGGCTGGGCTCGGCTGCGCTCGGCAGGGGGGAGCAGTTTCCGCTCATCTGGGCTTGGCTGCTGTGCTCGGGCGTTGGCGGCAGTCTTCGATCAGCTGTGCTCGGCGTTGGGGGTGGTCTCCGCTTGGCTGGGCTCGGCTGTGCTTGAGCGTTGGGGGTGGTCTCTGCTTGGCTGGGCTCGGCTGTGCTCGGGCGGGGGGGGGGCAGTCTCCACTATGCTATGCTCGGCTGTGCTGTGCTCGGGCGGGGGAGCGGGCAGTCTTGACTCACCACAGCTTGGCTGGGCTTGGGCGGAGGGGACGGTCACAGGGATGTACGTAATGATACCCTGCAAATGTATTAGAAAAAGGATGCTGATCATGTTAGAGAAGAGGCTGACCATGTCCGCAGCCTCTGACCATTTCCGCAGCCTCTGACCATCTCCTGTATCATGTCTGCAGCCTCTGACCATCTCTTATATCATGTCTGCAGTTTCTGATCATGTCTGCAGTCTCTGACCATCTCTTGGTCTCTTGCATCTTGTCTGCCGTCTCTGACCATCTCTCGTATCATGTCTGCAGTCTCTGAGCGTCTCTTGTATCATGTCTGCAGTCTCTGACCATCTCTTGTATCATGTCTGCAGTCTCTGACCATCTCCTGTATCATGTCCGCAGTCTCTAACCATCTTCTGTATCATGTCTGCAGTCTCTGACCAACTCCTTAGGTGGAGCTCTAATAGGAAGAGGTGGATCTTAAACAGGAAGGGGTGTGGCAAATTCAGATGGAGGTGCCTAGGGCAGCACAAAACCAAAATACACCACTGGATACCAATGATGAGGCACTATTCCTCCCACTGACATCATGAATGAGACACTATTCCTCCCACTAAAACCAATGATGAGGCATTGTTTACTCCCACTGATGTTGGGGCATTTTCTACTCCAACTGGCCACAGTCCGGCCCCCCTAAAGTCTGAAGGACAGTAAACTGGCCCTTTGTTTGGAAAGTTTGAAGACCCCTGGCTTAGATTAATATGAACGTGTGGGCAGCCTATAGACATTCAAGTGTTTACATATTTTTAACAAGCAGGAAAGCTGGTTTGAAACCAGCCTTCCCTTACCTATGTGTCTGTAGGCAATGTGGAGCAATTCAGCCTCAAAATTCATAGCTGAATTAATAGCTGAAGTATTGTTCTTCAAGTTGGTTCTTTCAGCAGCTCAGCTCCCCCCTCTTAAGCTGGGTACACAAAGGCCTAAGGGAGATGTTTGCCAGTTAAAAAAAAAAAAAACGGCCGACATTCGGCCCATGCATATGTCGGCTGGCCAGCTGGCCATTTAGCATTCTGTTGGACGTGCACGCTGGAAAACCAGCAGCCGATCAGCGCTCTAAGCCAATGGCAGAGAGCGCTTGTGACAGCGCTTGTGACAGACTCACCCGGGACTGTGGCTTTTGGAGGGGACTGAATGCTAGTGTCACGTACCTGGTAGGTGGAGCCCGGAGTGCAGAGAACGGCCTCTCGTATACCTCTGACTTAGGAACCCCTGAAGGTGAGAACAGGGGCTCAGAAGTACAGAGGGGCACAAGTGCCTGGCTGGAACACTGGAGTAGAGAGCTGGATCCTGTAGTCAGCAGGGAGGTGCTCTGTAGTCCCGAAGCAGGTTGCAGACAGCAGGGAGGTGCACTGTAGTCCAGTAGCAGGTAGCAGACAGCAGGGAGGTGCACTGTAGTCCCGCAACAGGTTGCAGACAGCAGGGAGGTGCACTGTAGTCCCGCAGCAGGTTGCAGACAGCAGGGAGGTGCACTGTAGTCCAGTAGCAGGTAGCAGACAGCAGGGAGGTGCACTGTAGTCCCGCAGCAGGTTGCAGACAGCAGGGAGGTGCAGACAAGCCGGGTCAAGGTACTGGCAGGCAGATCAGGTACAGGAGGGCAAACCAAGAGAATAGTCAGAGTCCAAGCCGAGATCGGGGCAGGCAGCAAACAGGTAAGTCAGGAACAAGCTAAGTAGGTACTGGATACAGAGAAACTGGCAACAAGGGGGCAGAGGTCTCAGGAAACGCTGTAGACCGGACAGCAAGGCAGCATTGGAACAGTCTCCTTTAAATAGCCCATCTTGGCGCCAAGTGTGTTACAGGGGGCGCGTGCCCGCACCCGCGCGCGCCCGTGCGCCGTTATTGGCGCTATTGCGCACGCGCGTTCGCCCATTAGCGCCATTGGTGCTATTGCGTACGCACGTTCGCCTATTAGCACCATTGGCGCTATTGCGTGCGCGCGAGCGCCGGATGGCGCTTACAGGCATTCTTTTAATCTTCTGTTTGCTGGAATGACTACAAGAGGGCTTTTCCTGACATTGCCCCCCTCCAAAGGGCAGCCTCCGGATGCCCAACTGGGCCATTTTACTCGGATGAGTTCTTTTAAAGGCTAGAATTAGTCTTTTGGCATGGATGTTAGTCTCTGGTTCCCAGGAGTTCTCTTCGGGACCGTAACCCTTCCATTTCACCAGGTACTGAACCTGATTACGTCTCCTCCGGCAATCTATGATGGATTCTATCTCGAATTCTTCTTCGCCGTTAATAAGTACAGGCTCAGGAGGACCGGTGTTCCGGTTAAGAAAGGGATCCGGGACTGACGGTTTGAGTAAAGCCACGTGAAAGACTGGATGAATACGGAAAGATTCCGGTAGCTTCAACTCATACGCCACACAGTTAATTTTTCTCAACACTGGGAAGGGACCCACAAACTTAGGGCCCAATTTCTTGGATGGGCATGCCAGTTTCAGGTTCTGTGTGGACAACCAGACTTGATCTCCAGGTTTTAGGTCAAGCTCCCCCCTTCTCTTTTTGTCAAACGTTTCCTTGTTATAGTCCTGGGTCCTTGCCATTGTTTCTTGAAGTAGCTTGTTGTTGGTACTGAAGAAGTTCAAGGTTTCTTGAGCCGCCGGTACTGCACACTCTGGCATGTTATTGGACAGAAACATGGGATGGAACCCGTAGTTCGCAAAAAACGGGGATTGGTTGGTTGCAGAATGCATGGAATTATTGTAGGCGAACTCAGCAAGGGGTAGCAGAGGCACCCAGTCATCTTGAGAAAAGCAAGAATAGCATCGCAAATATTGTTCAAGGGTCTGGTTGGTTCGTTCAGTTTGACCATTCGTCTGAGGATGGTAGGCAGAAGAAAAGGAGAGGTCAATCTTCAAGGCCCCACACAGGGCTTTCCAGAATTTGGATGTAAATTGTACCCCTCGATCAGATACAATATTAGCGGGTACACCATGGAGTCTTACAATGTCTTTAATAAAAATCTTCGCAGTCTCTGAAGCAGATGGGGTACCCTTCATAGGCAGGAAGTGAGCCATTTTAGAAAGTCTGTCAACCACTACGAAGATGGTGGTGAAATCTTCTGAAGGTGGTAATTCCACAATGAAATCCATGGAGATCATCCTCCATGGTCTTTCTGGTACGGGTAGAGGCCTCAACAGTCCCCAAGCCCTGGTCTTGCTGCCCTTGTTCTGGATGCAAGTAGTACATGCCTCAATATATTGTCTGCAGTCCTTTTGTAACTGAGGCCACCAAAACATGCGCTGCAGGAGTTCAGAAGTTTTGCGTACCCCGAAGTGGCCAGCTAGTTCATGGTCATGACAAGACTTGAGGATGGCAACCCGTGTCTGTGGTGGCACAAAAATTCTGTCCTTGTACCAAAGTAGATCATCTTTCCACTGTAAAGTGACATCTGTTGGATGGGGAGCCAGTGAAGAAGCTTGTTTAATTTGGGAAAGCAGATCTCCCTGAAGCATGAGAAAATTCCCAGGAGCAATCAGGAGGAGAAGAAACTTCAGGTTCGCTGAACATCCGGGAAAGCGCGTCTGGTTTAGTATTCTTAGATCCCGGCCTGTAAGTGATGTGAAAGGCAAATCTAGTGAAAAAAAGTGCCCATCTGGCTTGTCGTGGTTTCAATCTCTTGGCAACTTTCAAGTACTCTAAGTTCTTGTGATCAGTGTACACCAGAATAGGATGGGCTGCTCCTTCCAAGAGGTAACGCCATTCTTCTAGCGCAGCCTTGATTGCAAGTAGTTCTCTGTCCCCGACATCATAATTTCTTTCAGCTTCGGTTAGCCTGCGAGAGAAGAATGCCACTGGGTGTAACAGAGCCTTGGATCCTTGTCTCTGTGAAAGAACTGCCCCTACTGCTATCTCAGAAGCATCTACTTCCAGTATATAAGGTAAGGCTGGGTCAGGATGTTTTAAGACGGAGGCTGAAACAAACTGTTCTTTCAAGGAAGTAAAGGCTGCTTGAGCTTCAGGAGACCATTGGAAACGGGTGCCTTGCCGGGTAAGACTTGTGATGGGGGAGATGATAGAAGAAAATCCCTTGATGAATTTACGATAAAAATTCGCAAACCCCACAAATCGCTGGACTCCCCTTTTATTAGTCGGAGCTGGCCAATCCAAGATGGCAGAGACCTTCTGTGGATCCATCTTGACACCATCTGTCGAAATGATCAGGTCCAGAAACTGGATGCTTTGGCGTTCAAACTCGCACTTCTCAGGTTTTGCATACAAGCCATGCTGGTGAAGGCGGGTTAGAACTTTTCTGACATGTTCCCGATGAGTAGCCAGTGAGGAGGAAAAGATCAAGATGTCATCCAGGTATACGATGATAAACAAGTCAAGGTAGTCTCTGAAAATATCATTAACAAAATGCTGGAAGGTGGCGGGAGCATTGCATAACCCGAAAGGCATGACAAGATACTCAAAATGTCCGAAGCGGGTACGGAAGGCCGTTTTCCATTCATCTACGCTTCGGATCCGGACTAAATTGTAGGCTCCACGAAGGTCTAATTTGGTAAAGATGGATGCGGTTCCGAGTCGCTGGAAACGTTCAGGTACCAAGGGTAGAGGATACCGATTCTTGATTGTGATCTTATTAAGGTCTCGATAATCTACGCAAGGGCGTAGAGAGTGGTCTTTCTTTTCTACAAAGAAAATCCCTGCTCCTGCTGGAGAGGTAGAAGGGCGTATGAACCCTTTCCTCAGGTTGTCATTTATGTATTCTTTAAGGGTTCCAAGTTCAAGTTCGGTCAAGGGAAAAATTCTCCCAAAGGGAATTTCTGCTCCGGGAAGCAACTCAATCGGGCAGTCGTAAGGTCTATGGGGTGGCAGAGTCTCTGCCCCTTTCTTACCGAATACATCCAGAAGATCATGATAAGCCTTAGGAACTGCTTGGCAGGCTTCAGCATCGGTCTCCAGACATAGCAGAGAAGATGGAATGTTGGGAGTCTCCTGTAAACAACGTTGCTGGCAGTAAGAGGAATGAAAACTGATTTTTCCAGTGGACCAGTCTATTTGTGGATTATGTGCCTTGAGCCAGGGCATTCCTAGTATGATGGGAAACAAGGGAGATTCGATGATATCAAGACAGAGTAGTTCTTGGTGATTGCCGGAAATGGTGGTTTTAAGAGGAACTGTTTCTTGTGTTACAGGCCCAGATTTAATAGCCGATCCGTCAGCCAGATGTACAGACAGTCCCTGTGCTCTGGGTCGTAGAGGTATACGGAGTCTACGGGCAAAAGACAAGTCCATGAACCCGCTGCAGGCCCCGGAGTCAATGATGGCGGTTGCCTGCGTATTCCCTTCTGGAAGCTGCAGGGAGATGGGGATAGCCAAATGAGTAGTATTATCTAACACAGCAGGTGAAGAGGTAGAGGAAAGAGTAAAGTGCTTACGAGTCTTTGCGGGACAAGTCCTCACATAATGTCCAGATTCTCCGCAATACAGGCAAAGGTTATTCGCTCGCCGGTGTTGGCGTTCCTCCGGAGTCAGAGAGGGACGGAGCAGGCCTAGCTGCATTGGTTCAGTGGAATCAGCAGGAGTGTGGACAGAAGGCTGTGGCACTCGTGGAAGCATCCAGACTGGGCGAGTGGACCCAGCAGTCCGTTCAGCTCTTCGCTCTCTTAGGCGCCTGTCGATCTGGATGGCAAGATTGATAAGGGCTTCAAGTGTCGCAGGGATGCCAACCCGGGCCAACTCATCTTTCAGTGGCTCGGAGAGTCCCATGCGGAACTGGTGGCGTAGGGCGGCGTCGTTCCAGTTTGTGTCGGCACTCCAACGCCTGAACTCAGATGCATAGTCCTCCGCCGCCCTACGGCCTTGCTGGAGAGAGAACAGAGCTGCTTCTGCGGTAGCTGCTAGTTGCGGGTCCTCATAGAGAAGGGCCATGGCTTGGAAGAAAGTGTCCAGTTGGTTAAGGCAGCTGTTCTTTTGCTCCAGGAGTCGATGAGCCCATGCCTGGGGTTCCCCCAGCAGGAGGGAGATAACGAACCCCACCTTGGTGGTTTCTAAAGAAAAAGTCCTGGGCTGTAGTGCAAAGAAAAGTTCACAGGCGTTACGGAATGCTCTAAACTTGCTGCGGTCCCCGGAGAACCTTTCTGGTGTGGGAACTGTAGGTTCTGGAGGCAATATTACTACAGAAGGACCCGGGGAAGGACCTGGAACGGAGGTGGAGAGCCCTTGAACACGTTCTTCCAGACGTTTATAACCGTCTTGCAGGTCTTTAACAGCCTGTGTAAGTCCAGCCAGATGATGGCATAAGTCCTCCATAGGCGACGTTCCCTGCGTGGGCTCAGACATGGCTGTCCGGTACTGTCACGTACTTGGTAGGTGGAGCCCGGAGTGCAGAGAACGGCCTCTCGTATACCTCTGACTTAGGAACCCCTGAAGGTGAGAACAGGGGCTCAGAAGTACAGAGGGGCACAAGTGCCTGGCTGGAACACTGGAGTAGAGAGCTGGATCCTGTAGTCAGCAGGGAGGTGCTCTGTAGTCCCGAAGCAGGTTGCAGACAGCAGGGAGGTGCACTGTAGTCCAGTAGCAGGTAGCAGACAGCAGGGAGGTGCACTGTAGTCCCGCAGCAGGTTGCAGACAGCAGGGAGGTGCACTGTAGTCCCGCAGCAGGTTGCAGACAGCAGGGAGGTGCACTGTAGTCCAGTAGCAGGTAGCAGACAGCAGGGAGGTGCACTGTAGTCCCGCAGCAGGTTGCAGACAGCAGGGAGGTGCAGACAAGCCGGGTCAAGGTACTGGCAGGCAGATCAGGTACAGGAGGGCAAACCAAGAGAATAGTCAGAGTCCAAGCCGAGATCGGGGCAGGCAGCAAACAGGTAAGTCAGGAACAAGCCAAGTAGGTACTGGATACAGAGAAACTGGCAACAAGGGGGCAGAGGTCTCAGGAAACGCTGTAGACCGGACAGCAAGGCAGCATTGGAACAGTCTCCTTTAAATAGCCCATCTTGGCGCCAAGTGTGTTACAGGGGGCGCGTGCGCGCACCCGCGCACGCCCGTGCGCCGTTATTGGCGCTATTGCGCACGCGCGTTCGCCCATTAGCGCTATTGCGTATGCACGTTCGCCTATTAGCACCATTGGCGCTATTGCGTGCGCGCGAGCGCCGGATGGCGCTTACAGGCATTCTTTTAATCTTCTGTTTGCTGGAATGACTACAAGAGGGCTTTTCCTGACAGCTAGGCTCTTGCCTACTGATATGGGCCCTGGCATTCGAGGGAGCTACAAGCAGTTAGAAAGATGTCCTGTTATGTAGAAGAAAAGGACATTATTAAGGAGGCCATAATGATCTCTGCCAGTTTGGGACTCAGTGGACATATGTATGTGAAAAGAAAGCTGGTTAATGAGATCTGGAAAGCCCTGGGTCTCCTGTTGTCTACTAGTCTCCTATTGTCTACTAGTCTGAGGGGGGAGATCACTGTTTGCATTGTTACTTGTGCTAATTAACTCACCTATTGTCTGCTAGCAAACTACTGTGGGGATGTGTTTACACTTGTAATAATGTGTCTTGTACTTTGTGAGCTCGATGCCAGCAAGTCTGACCTGGAATGAGACCTCTGAGTGTCCAGGTGGCTAATTGGTAAATTAACTTAATGTTTATAGTGTTAATTATGTTTCTGTATACAGTTGCGTTTGCATATGATAATGTGATCAGCCTCACCTGAGTGTGTAGTGTATAAAAAGCCTGTATTCTTGTTCAATAAAGAGTTCCAGTTTTGCAGCTAAACTAGTCCTGCTGCTCCTCAACCTCGACGTTAAACTCTACGCAAAGGTCTTGGCAAACCGTCTTTCCCCCCTATTACCCTCAATTGTTCATAAAGACCAGGTGGGATTTGTCCCTGGTCGTGAGGCCAGGGACAATACCACCAAAACCATCTAATATCCTACATCCAATGCCACAACCTAAAGGCATGCCTACTGTTATTTGATGCCGAGAAGGCCTTTGACCGGGTCAACTGGCAATTTTTGCGCCTCTCCTTGGAACAGATAGGCCTTGGTTCCACCTTTGTATTCAAGGTTATGGCACTATACTCTCGCCCCTCTGCATCTGTCTGGTCAATGGCTCCTCCTCCGCACCCTTTCAGATCTCCAATGGTACTCGAAAGGGCTGCCCCCTGTCACCCCTGCTTTTTGTCCTAGTAATAGAACACCTAGCCCAGGCCATCAGACATAACGCATCTATAGTGGGGATCCAGACACCCTCCTCCGACCATAAACTCTCACTGTACGCGGATGACCTCCTGGTCTACGTCCAACAACCACACACGTCCCTCCCCTCCCTAATGCAGGAATTCTGCAGGTTCGGGGAATTTAGCAACTTTACATTAAGTATGTCTAAAACTGAGGCCCTTAATATATCCCTACCGCACACGACCCTTACCCGAGTAGGGGCTAACTTCCCCTTCCAATGGAGCTCCAGGGGCATCTCTTATCTGGGGATAACGATCCCCTAAAATCTATCGGAGCTTTACGCTGTCAATTACCTCCCTTTACTGACCCGGCTTCGGAAGGAACTAGATGCCTGGAACACCACCCCATTGCCCTGGTTTGGTCGCATTAATACATTGAAAATGGACACCCGCCCTAAACTACTTTATTTGTTTCAAACTGTGCCTATCTCCGTCCCTAAACGTTTCTTTACCTCCCTGCGATCAATATCCATACGTTTCATCTGGCACCACTGCATGTCTCGCATCCATCATACTCTGCTCACGTACCCCAAAACCCAGGGCGGGGTAGGCCTCCCTGACTTTGAGCTATACAACAGGGCGGCTCTACTATCTAGGGTTCTAGAATAGTTTGCTCGCCCCTTCCCCAAAGCATCCACCATGGTGGAACAAGATCTGTCCACCCTTGACCTCCGGGCCCTACTCTGGGGCTATGGGCAACATCTACATTTACTCTCCACCACCTCCCCGTTGACAATCGCTGCCCTACACCTATGGTACAAATAAGGAATGCTCTCACTATTGTCCTCGGATCCCTCGCCCCTCACATCTTTGTTTGACCATCTTGCACTGCCTCAAGGCATAGGCTCCAACTCGGTAGGCCCCTACTCCCGCTCCACATGGCCAGTAGCAAGCTCATTTGTAGACCCCACCTCAGGCGCTCCTGCAGTGCCAAGTGCCCAGGGCAACTGGCTCACAGCCCTCCGCATATCCTTCTTTTGTTCTGACCTCTTTTCATCTTCCCAAACTCACAGATCCCTAACGGGATACGAACAGCTGTGCTCTCTCTCAGAAACACCCAGACATTTACTCTCTACCATGTACACACTACAACACGCACTGATACATGATTAACCCCCTCTTACACCAGGAAGTGGTCCACGGATCTGGGAAAGGAACTCCACTTGGTGGATTGGCAAAAGTCATACCACTTTATGCACAAATTCTCAATATCCTGTTACTACCAAGAGAAAAATTTTAAACCTCTCTCGATGGTACAGGGACCCTCAATCTCTACATAAAATATTCCCGTCCGTACCTCCCTTGTGTTAGAGATGTGGCTCGGCAGATGGAAGCTATCTCCATATATGGTGGTACTGTCAGTCCATTCAGCCCCTCTGGTTGCAGGTTTTTGCCACATACAGCAGTCTATACAACCGGCCTTTGACGCCATCTCCGGAGATAGCTTTACTATCCATACTTCCTGGCTCCATAGCCTCCCAGAAACGCACCTTACTGCGCTTCTTCCTGTCAGCCGCCAGACAGCTTATCCCCCTATTTTGGAAAACTACCACCACCCCCCATTGACCTTGTGGGTCTCCGCGGTCAATGACATCATGCGCATGGAAGAGATGCTGGCCCTTGATAATGACACCTTTGACAAATTTAAGACCCTATGGCTCATTTGGATTGACTACTCTGCCTTGGACTCCCTAAAAACATTATTGACACCCCTAGGTCAACCCAGCCGTCCACCCTGATTCCATCATGCAGGTTTGATGCACCGGGGTCTGCTCGGTCCCCCTCTATCCCTGTCTTCTCTTTCCTTTCTTCTTCTTCCCTCTATTACTCTTTTTTCCCCCTCTCTCCCCCTGTCGGTATTCTTTTTTATTTCTTTCACAGTCGTACAATATTATTGGTCCTCACTGCTCCTCGTATAGAGTATCACCGTCTGCTCCTAGAAGGCGGCAGTGTGTTAGTGTCTACACTGGAAATGTTTCCAACGATATACGGAAAGTGTGACTTGCATTGTATTACCCTATATTGTGGACATCTGAAAGTTATTTGTATTATTTTATTCTGTTAAAAGCAATAAAAACATATTTGACTCTAAACTAGTCCTGCCTAGTTCTTGGTTGCAATATGTGGCTATAATATCTGATATCTATGTTCAGACTGGAGGAAGCACTCAAGCGAAGTGTGGGACGGTTCCGTCACAGCGCTGATCGGATTGTTCTGGCGGAGGGGCCATCCCCTGTCAGAACACAATAGCTCTGCGGGGGGGGGAGATCGCTATACTAACTTTGCATAGTTAGTATAGCGGCTCCGGCCGGAGCTGACAGTTTTTTTTTCTTTGGGTTGAACGGAAAAAAATAGTGTGTACCAGTGGCAGCTGGTGTTTTTTTTTGGGGGGGCGACAAACAACCACCCCCACCCCCCGAGCGTCAGGTGGCACCCCCCCTGTTTGCCGGTTGGTCTGGCACTTACCCCATCTAGGCGGGCAGCGGCTCCATGTCCTCTCCTCCTTCGGCAGCTTCCAGCGTGCGGCTCCTCCTAGGCGTCCAATACGATCACCTGTCCTTTCAGCCAATCGGGTGACGGGTGTTCAAAACCCACTTCCTGATTGACCGGGAGGAGAATCAGTGTTACAATAGCAAAAATGTATTTGCTGGTGTAACACACCTGGGTGGGCTATGGGCGATTCTCTGCGCCCCAAGCCCACCCTATTTTGAAGCCTATTAGAGCCTCTGGCTCTAATCGGTGCTTCAAAAAAACACCCACCACGCATTGGAATCCCGGCATCCTGAAAGGTGCAGTGCAGCCAGGTATATTGAAAGTCAAAGATCCCTTGCAGGGACTTTATTTCACTATATCGCCTTTAATCCAAACATCTATTGCATAGTTGCCAACAGTCCCGATTTTCCCGGGACAATCCCGATTTTGGGACCCTCGTCCCGATTGGAGAGTGTCCCAAATTCGGGATTTCCCATAAGGAAAATCGGGAATGTTGTTTTTTTTTGTTTTTTTGGAGCAGAGGGCTCCAGCAAAATGGCGGCCGGCGCCGCCGCTCTCTCTTCCTCTAGTGTTCAGTGGAGAGGGGAAGGGGGCTCGTTCCGTGCAGCCAATGAAGCGCCTTCTTTAGCTGCACTGCCCCTCCCCTCTCCACTGAAGCGAGCAGAAGACACGGCGTCGTCGCCGTGTCTTGCTGAAAGCTCCCAGCCCCGTACTGCGCAAGCGCTGCGCCTGCGCATTACAGGGGGTCCTCCATTGCCGAGTGGAACGTTCTCGGCAGAACACCGGCCGCTCCTGCACTGAGCGGGGGCCGGGCTGCATTGAGGGGGGGCTGCACTAACGGGGGGGCTGCACTAACTGAGAGGGGGCTACACTGAGGGGGGGGCTGCACTAACTGAGGGGGGGCTGCACTAACTGAGTGGGGGGGTGCACTAACTGAGGGGGGGCTGCACTGCACTGAGGGGGGGCTGCACTGCAATGAGAGGGGGCTGCACTGAGGGGGGGCTGCACTAACTGAGGGGGGGCTGCACTAACTGAGGGGGGCTGCACTGAGAGGGGGCTGCACTGAGAGGGGGCTGCACTGAGGGGGGGGGCTGCACTAACTGAGGGGGGCTGCACTAACTGAGGGGGGCTGCACTAACTGAGGGGGGGCTGCACTAACTGAGGGGGGCTGCACTGCACTGAGGGGGGGCTGCACTGCACTGAGGGGGGCTGCACTGCACTAAGAGGGGGCTGCACTAACTGAGGGGGGACTGCACTGAGGGGGGGCTGCACTGCACTGAGGGGGGGCTGCACTGCACTGAGAAGGGGCTGCACCGAGGGGGGGGCTGCACTGAGAGGGGGCTGCACTGAGGGGGGGCTGCACTGAGGGGGGGCTACACTAACTGAAGGGGGGGGCTGCACTAACTGAGGGGGGCTGCACTAACTGAGGGGGGCTGCACTGAGCAGGGGGCTGCACTGAGCGGGGGGCTGCACTAACTGAGGGGGGGTGCACTGAGGGGGGGTCTGCACTAATAGAGGGGGGTCTGCACTAATAGAGGGGGGTCTGCACTAATAGAGGGGGGCTGCACTGAGGGGGGTTGCACTAATCGAGGGGGGGCTGCACTGAGGGGGGGGCTGCAATAATAGAGGGGGGTCTGCACTGATGAAGGGGATCTGCACTGATGGAGGGGATCTGCACTGATGGAGGGGGTCTGCACTGAGGGGGTCTATACAGACTCTGACGGGGGCACCTGATGCAAGGACAGACTCTGGCGGGGGCACCTGATGCAAGGACAGACTCTGGCGGGGGCACCTGATGCAAGGACAGACTCTGGTGGGGGCACCTGATGCAAGGACAGACTCTGCTGGTGGCAGGAGACGTGGCTAGTGACACGCTCAGGGATCCCACTGATTCGGCATTATGGTGAGTTGAATGATTTAATTTTATATTACAATGTAATAATAGAAATAATGCGCTTCAATCATCCTGACACCATAACAACCATGGTGCCAGGCTGATTGAAGCGTTAACACCAGGCGTTTGGAGTATCTTTATCTGCTGATTGTTAAACTTTCTAGAATACACATTTCTATTGTGTAGGATCTGGGCCTGCTGTCCCGTCATTCCCCTCTCCCCCTTTCCTTCTCCCCCTTTCCCTCTCCATCCCTCATTCATCTCAGACTCTAACCACACCCTCTTGAGCCACGCCCATTTAAGCCACGTCCACTTTTCACACAAGCCACGTCCACTTTTCACACAAGCCACGTCCACTTTTCACACACGCCACGCCCACTTTCACGCAAGACACGCCCAGTTTCATATAAGCCACACCCATTTTCGCATAAGCCACGCCCATTTATCGCCGCGACGCACTTCGCGTGCCGCACTTATAATTTTTCTAAGCCACGCCTACAAACGAATGCCCCCTAATTATTGTACGACTCCGCCTACAGCCAAAAAAGTGTCCCACATATTTTTTTTTCAATGTTGGCAACTATGCTATTGTGATATTCTGGGGGTATTGCTCAAGTGTAGTAGCACTTTTCAGTGAGTTCACGCCAGCCAGGAAGGAAGTTTCAGGGCTTGATGGCCCACCTTTATTTAAAAAGGAAGCAAAAGTTTGAATGAAAGGTTGCCCTAGCAGGAGTTTCCACCATAATTTCAACATGAAAATAAATGATAATCAGCCTCCTGGCTTTGTCTTGGTGCACTGCTGCTCAGGTCTCAGATTCAGACCTCTTGTATGGTCCTACAGACCACCACACAGCACCCCTGTGCTCTCGTACAACAACTGTACCTTTCACAGCTCTCTCTACACATTTGCAGCTTACTGCTACTCTGGTATCAGGCTTGGGGCCTCTGTCTGTTCCCTCACAGACTTCACCTTTATGGTACAGACATGCAAATTTCTGGCTGCTCCCTTGCAGCCTCATGGACTTCTGGGGAGGGTGGAGCCATAGCTCCCAACTGTCCCTGATTTCGAGGGACTGTCCCTCTTTCCTCCTCATTTGTACCTCATTTTGATTCCCAGTGCTAAACCTTTCATCCAAATTCTAAATTGCTGCATTTGTAACTTTTAAAAGCTAATATAAAGGAATAGTAGTAGTAAAAAAAGCCCTTTTGGATTTAATTAACCTTTTTTTTCTTTTTTTGGTAATTCTCCTCAAGGGGGTGTGGCAGGGGGTGTGTCCTATACCTACATACGTTTGGTACTAGGTGTCCCTCATTCCCATCTAAAAATGTTGGCAGGTATGGTGGAGCACATCCATCTCCTGGATGGAGCACACCTGTCCTCACCACAGAACAGAGCCCTAAGTTATGGCAAGGTCTTTGAATATAAAGAGTGTGCACACAAATAGCTTGTCCATCTCCAGTAAGACCTGGACACTGGGTCGGGGCTTCATTCTCCCAATACTCTTTGAAGTTTCTGAACTCCAGATTCCACTCCGGGAATTATAAAGCCTGGAGAAAGCTATAAAACCAACTTTCTCCATTTAGAACAGACACTCTGGAGCACCTCACTCTGCATTTGTGAGAACCCTGTGTCATTTTTGCCTATTTTACACAGCGGCAGAGCCTCGCACTGTCACACTATATAATATATTTATATAATTTGGAAAGTAACAATCCCAACGATGAGCAGTTTACACTAACAGCCTTGACCATTCAGTGTATCAATCATTTAATCTCTACTCTTTGAATATGGTCTTTAAAGAGGAGCTTCAAATACTGCCGCTGCTGACATTTAATATAAGGACACTTACCTGTCCAGGGATCCCACAATGTGGACACCCCAAGTTGATTCATCAATCAGCTTTAGGTGCAGGCGCTGGCATTGAAAGTAAGGGAAACCGGCAGTGAAGACTTCAGGCTTCACAGCCGTTTTCCTACTGGGCATGCGAGAGTTCCGCTACACTTTCTGAATGGTACCGCCGTCTTCTGGGACCTGTGTTTGTCCCAGAAGGCAGCGGGGGGGAAGGAGGAGGGGCAGGAAATACTCATAGATCGCCGATCTGCATTCTTACTCGGAAAAGGGAGCTGGTACCTGTCAATACCTATAGGCAAAACTTTCTTTTTAATTTTTTGATAGAGCGGGGGGGGGGGGGGTTATGACCCCTTTTTTTTATCACCATCTGTGTCCCGTTTTGGAGATTTCCCTCCACTTCCTGTCCCATAGCCAAACAGGAAGTGAGAGGATATCTCTACAAATTAAGGAAATCCATTGAGGACCCCCAAATCACCAGAATTAGTATTCCCATTGGAAGGTCTCCCCTTTATTACTTTTCTGGGGACAACTGAAAAATTGTGATTTTCTTTTACTTTCACTGATAATGGTGAACAGGACAAAAAGAGATGGTGAATCTCCCTAATGGGGGCACAGACAGCAATACAAACTGACAGGGGTTCTAGTCCCTCTCTGCTCTATCCAAAACTAAAAAAAAAAAATTTGCTCTTAGTTATACTTTAAGCCAGTTTCCTTTTCTTTTTTCTAACTGATATATCAGCTACGTTTTTTTACTTATTTCCTAAACAAACAAAAAAAAGATTTGTTTGACAACTTTTTTCTTAAGTGAATCCATGCTGGTGATTGCTTATTGTTTTCTAACGGATACTCTTGTATGTGGCCCTTTATCAAACCGTCAAGTATCTACTATGGAAGTTAAACTTACAGGTCTGTAATTATTGAGTGAAGATTTTGTTCCTTTGGCATCATACTGGTCTTGCACCAACTAACTGGTACCAAACTAGTCATTAATCTAGTCTACAAATTAGAAATTATGGAGTTAGACTTTTTTGAGGATATGTAGGTTTAAGGCATCTGATCCGGGTGCTTTGTTTACCTTTATCTTTTCTGTTTCTGAATTAATTTGAGATTGGGTTCATTTCATCAGCATTTTGTTCATCAGCTCAATTTCCTTCCATTGTATACATAGAGCTCTAGAAGGTAATAGATGAATTTTTTATTTTATCCATTTATTCTTTCAATTTTATTGTTGTAATTTTTGACATATCAATAAATACAGTAAGTGATATACTGTATACTATATATCATCATATTCCCACTCTTGCTTTTATAGTCTTGTTATTTGTTTCAAGTCCTTGGTTTTCGTAATAACTAGAAAGAGCCTAAAGGAGAGATATTACCTAACAAGGACCAGGACTGAATGTGTGGCATGGCTCTTTTTACTGCTGCATATAGTGATCCAGCATGGCATCTAGAGCCCTCTCAGTGACCCTTCTATCAGTGTTAAAACTCATCTCTCAATTTGTCTACAGGCTATGACAGCCATGACTGTTGTGACTGATAAAGATCCTGAACCATAATCCTTAGCTTCTTTTGTGGCTAGAATTCTTCATGAAAGATAGTTGTGCACTTCCTGTGCCTAGGCACTCTTGTTTCTTGAGCCTAATGGATGTATATCTGTACTGTGAGATCATCTAAGGCACTGCTGCCTCTGACTGCTAGTCTTTTAAGATTGGAGTGAGATTTTGTGATGTTGTAGGTAGGACATGAATATGGCTCATGGTTCCCCTGAATGCCCACTAGATGCCTTCTTAGGTGATGTGTGAGCTGTGACTTTAGGAACCATTGGGGTTTGGTGCCAGCCCTGCCCCCTGAAGTGGTGATAGATATGTTACTTGCTGGGAAGCTGGTACAGAAGTAGCCATTACTAAGAGAAACGGTCTCCCATATTCCCTGTGGTGCTGGACCATCAGGGCTTAGGATGTAGTCACAAGACTTTTACTGGGGTGCTTCCTCCTTGGTAAGGAACCGGATGGTGCAAGTGGACTTAGCATGTGACTGCTCACATCCTCTTGTTTGGGGATGCTGGACTCAGGGACACCTCTCCTGTAGGTATGAGCCTCTCCTCTCCTCTAATATCTCACTGAATACTACTATGGCTGTTAGCAGGCTTAAGTTCAGCTACATAAAAATAAGAAATAATCATATTTTTTCAGGTAAAAAAATGTGCATTTATTGTTTTTGAAAACAAAAGCGCGCAAAGTATTGCACCACAATCAGCAGATTGCGCGTGCAACGTCAAGCTCCTGCACACACTGCCTACAGCTCTATTGCCCGTACCTCAGTACAGGCTGTCATTTTCAGAGCTGTAGGCAGTGAATGAACTATGAGTGGGCTGACAAGCATGTCCACAGCTCATTCTAACTACAAGTCTGTCTGCTGCAATAACAGATGGTACGTGTACATTTTTTCATTTACAGGAATCTACTGTCACGGGGGTGGTGGGTTGGGATCAAGGGGAGAGGGGCAAGAGCAAGAACCCTAAATACAAGTATGCTCCAAAGGTGACCTTATCCTTTAAAGCTGTGTGCTGATACCCCTCGTGGGAGGCTGACTTGGACTTTACATTAATAACTTAGTACACTGATGAAAAGACACTTACTTGTGTGAACTACTCTTTCCTCTAATGTATATGGGAAGGACTCCTGGAAGCAGCCCTGGGTCACAGTGGGGTCTGCCATCTAAGCCTAATACAGGTGTGGAGGAAGATTTTGAGAAGTGAAGATTAGACCAGGCTGAGAGTTGCTCTACAGATGTTTAATGACTGGCCAGTGCTGGGATCCTGGGTGCCCCATGTTCTTAGTTCTCCACCAGATCAAGAGAGTTGGCTGATGTCACGGAGCTGGTCCAGGCTGGGGCAAGATCGTGGCAATAAAGTCAGGATCCGCCCACAACCCTGGACTGGTACCTGGCTCAGCCTCTCAGCGAGCTGCTGACAACCTGAGCCCACCGCTCCCGCCTCCTTTACAGCCCAGTGCTCCAGTGAGCGGGGGCAGCGGGAGCGGGGGCGGCGGCGGGGGGGGGCAGAACAGAGAACCAGTGACTGACAGTCACCAGCTCTCTACTCGTGGAGCTCTGAGAACCAAGTGATCATCGGACCGATGCTGCATCCACCTAGGTAAGTATGATTTTGAAAACAAAAACCCAAACTTCTCTTTTAAAGAGCAGTTGTTCTCCCCTGCTACACAATAATGCCACTGCTGTACTGCTCACTGTTCTCCTTGCTGGAGAGGAAGATGTACCTAAGGACCTTCAGTACAGGAATCTCCCTGTTTCTGCTTTGTTCATTCCATAAATTTGTGCTTACCCCCACCTCTCCCTAAGCTACTTAAATATTACTTCACCTGTCACCTGTCATCAGAGGGGCAGCTCTGATATGACAATGCAAAGTCCTGCCTCTACCAAGATGGCTACCACCACAGAGAGACTCAATGTAGAACAAGGCATGGTATGTCAATAATAGGGAAAAGATCAGAAGCATGTAAGTGGGTGTAGGGTGTAGCAGCTTCACAGAGAGAATCACACGTACTGACTTTATAAACAGGAAACGTTTATTACCGGAGAGATGGTGGTAGAAAGAGTATTTACAGCAGTAATGCAAGTAGTTTCACTACAGGAATGGAGGCACAGATACACAGCACAGTCCCTTCTGATGTAAGCGGTAGTTGTATTCGTCAGCACTATAGTCACTTCTTACTGACTGACTCAGTATAAACCCAAGCATACAATGCGTATCTATAGAGGCTGATATTCACACACGTTACCCGGTAACAGCAGTATTCCTTCAGCAGATGGATATAGGCATCTGATACACTTGTCCCTCCCTCACAGCGAGGACACCAGATTTATTATTCGCAATGGGAAGTCTTTCATCCGACCAGGATTGTTGATACAGGACTTCAGAGGAACCCTGACATGCCTTCTGCACCCACTTGGATATCCCCGGACAAAAGACGTACTTACGAATAAAGGCCTCTGTCTGTTCTGAACAAAAGTGTCCTCCAATACGGTGAAAGACTTGACAAACCTCTAAGGCCTCTGATTGGGGGATAATCAGTTGATGAATAACTCACGGCTCCCCTGGAACCCATGCCTTTCGGTATAAGAGTCCATTATATCTTTCCAGCCTATCCCACTGTTTTAAAAGCTGACACAACGTCGGCGAGAGCCTCCTTCGCTCCTGTGAGTCTGGTTTCCGATTTCTGTCCCAATATCTCATGAGTTGATCAATGTCAGGGTCTTGCTGCTGGAGTTGCAGCCACTCTCGAGGAGTATGAATCTCTGGTCCTCTTGGCGTAACTCGGTTGCTCTGCCTTGAAGCCTGTTGCTGCTGCTGGTGAATCCCGGAGGGAACAACCTCATCCTCTTCGAGTTGTTGATCTAGATCATCCTGAGGCCCATCGAGAGGAAATCGGGAGAGAGCATCAGCATTACCATTGGAGTTTCCTGGCTTGTAGTGAATGGTATAGTTGAACCGGGACAGTCGGGCCACCCAATGTTGCTCCAAGGCCCCCAGTTTAGCAGTCTCTAGATAGGCAAGAGGATTGTTCAGTATATATGTCCACGTGACCACTTGCTAAGTACTCAGCAAACTTTTCGGTGACAGCCCAGACTACAGCTAACAACTCGAGTTTAAAGGAACTCTAGTTGGTTGGGTTACGTTCAATAGGGCGTAAACTCTGACTTGCATAGGCGATCACACGCTCCGTCCCATCTTGTTCTTGAGCCAGCACAGCCCCCAATCCTTGGAGACTGGCGTCGGTGTACACCCGGAATGGTTTACGATAGCCTGCGTAAGCCAATATGGGAGCGGAAGTCAGCTCCGCCTTGAAGGCCTCCAATGCCTCACTTTGTGCTGCCCCCCAACTATCAGTAATGCTGGAGGAAGATTTTCCTTTCCGATGGGCTGGTTGCCCGCACAACAACTGGGTCAAAGAGGCTGCGATAGTAGCAAAGTTTGGAATGAATCTGCGGTAGTAACCTACAAGCCCCAAGAAAGAACGAAGCTCTGTTACCATTTTAGGTATTCTCCATGTCTGTACAGCCTGAATTTTGTCGGGATCGGGGGACACCCCTTTTGCCTCGACCACATGCCCCAAATACTGGATTTTTGTTTTCATGAGATGACATTTTTCCGGTTTGAGCCGAAGGCCATACTGGGCTAGCCGCTGGAGGACTTGATCCAGATGTAGCAAATGGTCCTCGAACGTTCTGGAAAAGATGATGATGTCATCTAAATAAATCAGGACAGATTCAAAGTTCAAGTCTCCCAAGCAACGTTCCATTAGCCTTTGGAACGTACTAGGGGCATTAGTCAGGCCAAAGGGCATCCGATTAAACTCGTATAGTCCCAGAGGGGTGATAAAGGCCGTTTTTTCACGATCTTCCTCTTTTACCGGGTCCTGCCAATATCCGCTGGCCAAATCTAGCATGGCGAAGTACTGGGCCTGTCCCAAGGCCATTAGGGATTCTTCGACCCGGGGCAAAGGGTAAGCATCCCGATGGGTACAGGCATTCAATCTGCGATAGTCCACACAAAGACGTAATTTGCCATCCTTTTTCCGCACAAGAACTATGGGCGCAGCCCAGGGACTACGACTCTCTCAAATCACCTCCTCTTGCAGCATGCCGCGTAATAAGTCTTTGACCTCTTGGCAAAGAGCCGGGGGTATATTACGATACCTTTCCCGAATAGGAGCCGTGTCTCCAGTGTGGATAGAATGATCCAAAGCATTAGTACAGCCGTAGTCTTCAGGGCATTGAGAGAATGCCATCAAATGTCTGTGAACTAGTTGTTGGAGCTTGTTGTTTTGTTCCGGGGTCATCTCCTGCACCGGAAGTGCCAGTTGTGTCAACAATTTCGGGAGCTGGGTCTCTGCTGAATCAGGTAGAGCCGTCTGCAAAGCAGCACAGGCGGCCTCCACCCCAGGGCAAGGATCAGTAATGCAGCTTTTGGGTACTGTATACAAATCTGCAATGGCCACGTCCGTGGGCACTTGTATCGGGGTGGACCCCAAGTTAACCAGTTGCACCAACACTTGCCCCTGCTGGACAACAGACAGAGTTCTGGCTACCAACCATTCACCTTTGGTTTCCAGGTTGCGTTCGACCATCACAGTGGCCCCTCTTACATGTCTTCTAGCTACCACAGGAAGGGGGCACACCAACTCTTGACGTGGGGGGTATAATAACCGGATGACGGGCAGGGAGACGGATGACCCCCACCTTTTCTGTGTGTTTATGACTCTCTGTCTGAACAGTCCGACAAGCATGGATCAGATTCTGCAGTTGTGGTTCTGACTGCCCGGATACTTGTGCTGACGCCTCCAGCAGAAGGCGAGTTAAGTCCAGTTCTTTTAGGGCGTTCATACCCAACACTACTGGAATTTCTTGGAAGGAAGACTTTCGGGTCACCATGACCCCGACCCTAGGGAGGGTTTGCGCATAAACTTTCATGGACATCCAAGTGACCCCTACTGGAATTGGTAGGTTGTTAGCAGCTTTTAATCTCAACCAGGAGGGGTCTAGAGTTGGGGTCGGCCCAAAATGTTGCTAGTAGAACGAATAGGCCATAGTGGTGACTTCTGATCCAGTGTCCACCAGACATCTGGCCGGCTGTCCGTTGAACATCACTGTCGCCACTGGGTACCCAGAAATCATTGTAGGATCACGTTGAGGCAGTGAACGAACATTTCCCGTGGGTCCCCCTCCACCACAGGAATCTCTAGTTTAAAGGATGGTTTTCTACGTTCTGGGCTCCCCATCTCGCACAATTCCTTGTGACCTGGCCTAGCCGTCCACACTGCCAGCATTTTTGGTCAATATCGGGGTCCCTCTGGAGGGGGTTGATCGCCGCCCGGGGTTGTTCGGACCCGCTACGCAGAGCTACCACCTCTTGCCTGAGGGAGGCGACCATATCAACTAGGTCTCGTACGACCTTTTCCATCGAGGGCATCCCTGCATTCGAGGCAGTGGCAGGGCATGGGGCAGTCGCTTCCTCCCGCTCCACTGGTCACCTGGCTCCATGAGTGAGGGTAACATGGCTTTTGGCACCAACCCGTTCATGGTTCGGCTCGTTCTGTTCCCTCTCAGTGGCCTCTTGTAGGATAGCAGCGAATTTCACCGTACCATCAGCCCTCACTCGATCCCTCAAGGCTCTCTTTAATAAAGAGGACCATACACAAGCGAGGAACTGGTCCCGGATAAGCTGATCGGGGTTAGGGACCCCAGTTCCGGCGGGGGCCATTTTCTCCTCCAACCGGCACCAGATTTCCTGTACGGCCACTGTAAATTGAGGGATAGTTTCTCGGTCGTGCTGCTCCCGACAATAGAAACTCTTCTGGAGTTCGGCTATGGAGGTATTCTCGCCATACAGGCTTTCTAGGCGGCCCACAATAGCTGTTCTGCTATCCCTTTCCTTCTCGGGCAGAACCATCACAGCCCGGCGTGCTTCTCCTTCTAGCGCATTAACCGCCAAATCTGCAAAGTGTGCTGTTGGTATTTGGAACAAGCGGACCAAACTGTCCAATCTCTCCACCCAGTCTGTCAGGGGCATATTTGTGCCATTAAATTTTGGAATCAGGGCCAAAGCTGCTCCATATGGTGCCATGATTGACCCTCTAGCCACTCCCCCGCTTGAGGATGGTGGGTCAGAGATCCTGCCGACTACGCCAAAATGTAAGTGGGTGTAGGGTGTAGCGGCTTCACAGAGGGAATCACACGTACTGACTTTATAAACAGCAAACGTTTATTACCGGAGAGATGGTGGTAGAAAGAGTATTTACAGCAGTAATGCAAGTAGTTTCACTCCAGGCATGGAGGCATAGATACACAGCACAGTCCCTTCTGATGTAAGCGGTAGTTGCATTCGTCAGCAATATAATCACTTCTCACTGACTGACACAGTATAAACCCAAGCACACAATGCGTATCTGTAGAGGTTGATATTCACAAACGTTACCTGGTAACAGCAGTATTCCTTCAGCAGATGGATATAGGCATCTGATACACTTGTCCCTCCCTCACTGCGAGGACACCGGATTTATTATCCGCAATGGGAAGTCTTTCATCCGACCAGGATTGTTGATACAGGACTCTGGAGGAACCCTGAGCTATCCCTCACAGGCCGGAACACTCTCCCTAACTTCTCCTAGCTCTCCCTGACAAGCAGGTCCACCCACCCTGTCTGTATACACACGTGAACTGAACTCCACATGGCTGAGCTTTCCTATATAGGATATCCACCCAAAAATGGCCAACCAAATCTCTCGAGATTTGCTTGTCCTATCAGGACACAGACTTCTCCAAAATGGTGCTGGAGGCAATATAGAGGCCAAACAGCTCTGAACCTATGTACACACAATAAACATATCAAAGAGGCTGGAAGTGAGAATATACACTTGTTAACCTTCTACCTCCTGCAGCCAGCTAGGCTGCCCTGCACACAGCTGCTTACAGGCAGGGAATTCACAGGCAAAAATCGGTCTCTAGTTTTTTGCTCTTCTGTTCCTTTTTGAACATAATTTCCACAGTACAGCTCCTTTTTCGTAACAATAACATAATAAGGAAACTATTATTCATTTCCTGTTAAAGAGGAAGTAAATTCCTTTACTTTAATTTTTTACTTGTACCTACAGGTAAGCCTAAGGCTTACCTGGAGGTGCTGTGAATATCTCCTAAACTTGCAGTTTTGTGGGCTCCTTGAGGGTAGGGACCAATGTGAGTGTGCGATGTATGTGTGGAGCGCTGCGTAAAAATTGACCACGCTGTATGAGTAGCTTAAATAAATAGGTATAATTGTAGACACGCACCCACACTCAGGTTGAACTGGATGGACTGGTGTCTTTATTCAACTTTACTAACTATGTAACTATGCATACAGTCGATGACGTTATTGGCGCATGCACTCTGAAGATCTGGCTTACCGCGCCGGACCTTCAGAGCCCGTGCCATAAACGGCGGCTACCACACACATGCGCGGGAGTGATGTCATCATGGCTCTGTCCACTCACAGCCCACGAACCCGGAAGAATAACTGGGGAAGATGTCAGCCGTCTAGTTGCGTTGCATACTAGCTCATTATGCCTTTGTCTTACAGGTTTTTTTGGAGTTTTTTTTTTTCACCAAGGTTTACAACCTGTTTAAATAGAAAACTCAGAAATGTAGCACATATACAAAGCAGAGCTCTTCATCCTTGCAGGGACCTTGCCTGTTATATTATTCCCACATTTACATGTGTAGGTTTCCATCTTTTATACAAGACAATCTTCCTATCTGCTTGCTCTTTGAAAAATATCTGAGGTGTAAAGCTCACCATACATGTTACAATCTGACTGTATAGTATCTGTAAAATCTCCCTTATACAGTAAAACTTTGGTTTGAGAGTAACTTGGTTTGAGAGCGTTTTGCAGGACAAGCAAAATTTTTAAATACATTTTGACTTGATATATAAGTGATGTCTTGATATACAAGTAGCGTCATATCACAACAGTGTATAAAACATTTAATGAAGGTACAACATTTAGCAACTCACATGGTTGATGATTAAAACAGGCACATCTAAGTATGCAGGCATCCGGGGTAAAGCTGTCCACATAGACCGTCCTCTGCAACTGCCATAGACGTCATCCCTTCCACTCTGCGCTCCATGAGTGCTTCAAGCTTCGCTTTCAGGGTAGTCTTTCCATTCATGATTGCAGACTGACAGCGGTGAGAGCCGGCGGTGCAAAGGATGGTCTATGTATGTGGACAGCTTTATCCTGGATGCCTGCATACTTAGATGCGCCTCTTTTAATCATCAATCATGTGAGTTGCTAAATGTTGTACCTTTATTAAATGTAACCATATTGCTACACTTAGAGGTGCCTCTCTTCTCTTGTATTCTCTGTAGCTCCTGCTGGGTTTTGCTTCTAATCCCCTTGTGGAGACTTCCATTTGTGGATGGACATTTTATGGTTACACAACCTATCACATTGCTATAATCTTTTTATACGGACTATAAACTGAAGGACTTATGAATAAATGGTTGTGGAACGAATCATCTGAGTTTCCATTATTTCTTATGGGGAAATTTGCTTTGATATACAAGTGCTTTGGATTGCAAGCATGTTTCCGGAACAAATTATGCTCGCAATCGCAAGGTTTTACTGTATTTACCAAAATATGTGTTATATGAGGACCTAGCTAAACTATCCAATCATTTTTTTCCACCAATGCGGGGCACTACATAATTAAAGGGGCAGTAAACCCTCAAGGGTTTTCACCTTAATGCATTCTATGCATTAAGGTGTAAAACCTTCTGTAGTGCAGCAGCCCCCCAGAGCCCCCCTTTTACGTACCTGAACCCAATCGTTCCAGCGACGGGGTCGAGCACAGCAGCTCCAGCCACTGTCTCGGGTCCTCATTGGCTCCCGCTGCTGTCAATCAAATTCAGTGAGCTGGGGGGCAGGGCCGAGTCCTACTTTCTGTGTCAATGGTCGAAGCAGCAGGACTTGGGAGCGCGCCCGCACGAGTGTCCCCATGGAATGCCCCCATAAGTGGAGGATCCCTTGCACAGAGGTGGTAAGTATGACATGTTTGTTATTTAACCACTTAAGGACCGCCTCACGCCGATGTACGTCGGCAAGGTGGCACGGGCAGGCAGAATCACGTACATATATACGTGATCTGCCTCCCGCGGGCGGGGGGTCCGATCGGACCCCCCCCCCGGTGCCCGAGGCGGTCCGCCTTTGACCAGCGGCGATCAGAGATGAGGGGGAGACCATCTGTTCGTGGCCCCCCCTCGCAATCGCCGCCAATCAAATCATTCCTTTGCTGCTGTATGCTAAACAGCAGCAAAGGAAATGATGTAATCTCTCCTCGGCTCGGTATTTTCCGTTCCGGCGCCGAGGAGAGAAGACTTCAACGTGAGTTACACAAATACACACATACAGTAGAAAACGCCAGGCATACATTACACCCCCGATCCCCCCCCCCCCCCCCCCCCCCCCCCCCGACACACTGACACCAAGCAGTTTTATTATTTTTTTATTTTTACTTTTTCTGATTACTGCATGGTGTCAGTTTGTGACAGTTAGTGTGGTAGGGCAGTTACTGTTAGCCCCCTTTAGGTCTAGGATACCCCCCTAACCCCCCCCTAATAAAGGTTTAACCCCTTGATCACCCCCCCGTCGCCAGTGTCACTAAGCAATCATTTTTCTGATTGCTGTATTAGTGTCGCTGGTGACGCTAGTTAGGGAGGTAAACATTTAGGTTCGCCGTCAGCGTTTTATAGCGACAGGGACCCCCATATACTACCTAATAAATGTTTTAACCCCTTGATTGCCCCCTAGTTAACCCTTTCACCACTATAACTGTTACGGGTGACGCTGGTTAGTTCGTTTATTTTTTATAGTGTCAGGGCACCCGCCGTTTATTACCGAATAAAGGTTTAGCCCCCTGATCGCCCGGCGGTGATATGCGTCGCCCCAGGCAGCATCAGATTAACGCCAGTACCGCTAACACCCACGCACGCAGCATACGCCTCCCTTAGTGGTATAGTATCTGAACGGATCAATATCTGATCCGATCAGATCTATAATAGCGTCCCCAGCAGTTTAGAGTTCCCAAAAACGCAGTGTTAGCGGGATCAGCCCAGATACCTGCTAGCACCTGCTTTTTGCCCCTCCGCCCGGCCCAGCCCAGCCCACCCAAGTGCAGTATCGATCGATTACTGTCACTTACAAAACACTAAACGCATAACTGCAGCGTTCGCAGAGTCAGGCCTGATCCCTGCGATCGCTAACAGTTTTTTGGTAGCATTTTGGTGAACTGGCAAGCACCAGCCCCAGGCAGCGTCAGGTTAGCGCCAGTACCGCTAACACCCACGCACGCACCGTACACCTCCCTTAGTGGTATAGTATCTGATCGGATCAATATCTGATCCGATCAGATCTATACTAGCGTCCCCAGCAGTTTAGGGTTCCCAAAAACGCAGTGTTAGTGGGATCAGCCCAGATACCTGCTAGCACCTGCGTTTTGCCCCTCCGCCCGGCCCAGCCCAGCCCACCCAAGTGCAGTATCGATCGATTACTGTCACTTACAAAACACTAAAAGCGTAACTGCAGCATTCGCAGAGTCAGGCCTGATCCCTTCGATCGCTAACAGTTTTTTTGGTAGCGTTTTGGTGAACTGGCAAGCACCAGTGGCCTAGTACACCCCGGTCGTAGTCAAACCAGCACTGCAGTAACACTTGGTGACGTGGCGAGTCCCATAAGTGCAGTTCAAGCATGTGAGGTGGCAAGCACAAGTAGTGTCCCGCTGCCACCAAGAAGAAGACAAACACAGGCCCGTCGTGCCCATAATGCCCTTCCTGCTGCATTCGCCAATCCTAATTGGGAACCCACCACTTCTGCAGCGCCCGTACTTCCCCCATTCATATCCCCAACCAAATGCAGTCGGCTGCATGAGAGGCATTTTCTTTATGTCCTCCCGAGTACCCCTACCCAACGAACCCCCCCAAAAAAGATGTCGTGTCTGCAGCAAGCGCGGATATAGGCGTGACACCCGCTATTATTGTCCCTCCTGTCCTGACAATCCTGGTCTTTGCATTGGTGAATGTTTTGAACGCTACCATTCACTAGTTGAGTATTAGCGTAGGGTACAGTATTGCACAGACTAGGCACACTTTCACAGGTATATAAACAAAAGAGCGCAGCGCTGGATATAAACAAAATATCGTGCTATGTGCCAATACTTTTAAAATATAAACAAAGAAAAGTGCACAATTTGTTCACAAAAAATAAATACATAAACATATAGTGAAAATAATTTATTTTTTTAAAAAAACACTTTCACAGGGTCTCCCAAGATGCCATCGCATTTTGAGAGACCTGAACCTGGAACCGGTTACATTTATAAAAGTTAGTTACAAAAAAAAGTGTAAAAAAAAAAAAATATATATAAAATAAAAAAAAATAGTTGTTGTTTTATTGTTCTCTCTCTCTCTATTCTCTCTCTATTGTTCTGCTCTTTTTTACTGTATTCTATTCTGCAATGTTTTATTGTTATTATGTTTTATCATGTTTGCTTTTCAGGTATGCAATTTTTTATACTTTACCGTTTACTGTGTTTTATTGTTAACCATTTTTTTGTCTTCAGGTACGCCATTCACGACTTTGAGTGGTTATACCAGAATGATGCCTGCAGGTTTAGGTATCATCTTGGGTATCATTCTTTTCAGCCAGTGGTCGGCTTTTATGCAAAAGCAATCCTAGCGGCTAATTAGCCTCTAGACTGCTTTTACAAGCAGTGGGAGGGAATGCACCCCCCCCCACCGTCTTCCGTGTTTTTCTCTGGCTCTCCTGTCTCAACAGGGAACCTGAGAATGCAGCCGGTGATTCAGCCAGCTGACCATAGAGCTGATCAGAGACCAGAGTGGCTCCAAACATCTCTATGGCCTAAGAAACCGGAAGCTACAAGCATTACATGACTTAGATTTCGCTGGATGTAAACAGCGCCATTGGGAAATTGGGAAAGCATTTTATCACACCGATCTTGGTGTGGTCAGATGCTTTGAGGGCAGAGGAGAGATCTAGGGTCTAATAGACCCCAATTTTTTCAAAAAAGAGTACCTGTCACTACCTATTGCTATCATAGGGGATATTTACATTCCTTGAGATAACAATAAAAATGATTAAAAAAAAAAAAAAATTAAAGGAACAGTTTAAAAATAAGATAAAAAAGCAAAACAATAATAAAGAAAAAAAAAAAAGCACCCCTGTCCCCCCCTGCTCTCGCGCAAAGGCAAACGTCAGTCTGGCGTCAAATGTAAACAGCAATTGCACCATGCATGTGAGGTGTCACCGCGAACGTCAGATCAAGGGCAGTAATTTTAGCAGTAGACCTCCTCTGTAAATCTAAAGTGGTAACCTGTAAAGGCTTTTAAAGGCTTTTAAAAATGTATTTAGTTTGTCGCCACTGCACGTTTGTGTGCAATTTTAAAGCATGTCATGTTTGGTATCCATGTACTCGGCCTAAGATCATCTTTTTTATTTCATCAAACATTTGGGCAATATAGTGTGTTTTAGTGCATTAAAATTTAAAAAAGTGTGTTTTTTCCCAAAAAAATGCGTTTGAAAAATTGATGCGCAAATACTGTGTGAAAAAAAAAAATGAAACACCCACCATTTTAATCTGTAGGGCATTTGCTTTAAAAAAATATATAATTTTTGGGGGTTCAAAGTAATTTTCTTGCAAAAAAAAAATTTTTTTCATGTAAACAAAAAGTGTCAGAAGGGCTTTGTCTTCAAGTGGTTAGAAGAGTGGGTGATGTGTGACATAAGCTTCTAAATGTTGTGCATAAAATGCCAGGACAGTTCAAAACCCCCCTAAATGACCCCATTTTGGAAAGTAGACACCCCAAGTTATTTGCTGAGAGTCATGTCTGTAACGATATCAAGTACGGGACATGACAAGCTGTAGCTAGCTGCCATCTTGTGTGGAAGTAACCATGACAGTTTTGCTAACCATGTAACCTCACAGAGAACTCTGAACTCCGTCTTCCCCACCTTAGGAATTCAAAGCTTTTTAAGTTCAACAGAAAAGGTTATCTCAACAGAGAAAACAGTTCAGGCCTGTCGTAAAACTGTCACCCTCCCCATTCAGAGACCAAACAGGCCTAGGTCGTAAAGTCTTCTGAATACACCTCATAAGAATAAGTATGAAATTTCAGCATGTTTCATAACTTCTGACTTAGTAATAGCACAGACATAATCTGGACATATTTAGCTTCCTCAGATAATAGGGAACGTTTCAAGTCCAGACACCCCTATGTCAGGTCATATGGGAAACCCCTGGGACCACTTATTCCTCCAAAGCAGGCTATACGTTATAGATATGGCATGTTTAGACTTGTTTTGAAGGAAATCTCAAGTTGAATAATAATATGGATATTTGGAGTCTGTAAACCCTACAGATGCAGATATATGAACATGTATTACAAAATGTACCTGGGACGTGGTCATGAGTGTAGACACCTCCCAGCAACCAACCCCTACACCAGCTGACCAGATGATTGGTTACTGGTCGCTGTCAACACCCCTTTTGATTTGACAGAAAAGAGGAGATGCCAAGACAATGGGCAGTTCTCCTTTTACCATCCAAGAAGTAACATCTGCCAAGTCGAGAACCGATTACCTAGCTCATCGATCGAACTCTGATCAACCCTCGGACATTAATTGCAAGTATTCTCTCTTCCCAATTCTACCTTATTGCTTTGTGGCTGTATATTGTCTTTATATTTTGAAACATCTTTCTTCTGTAAATATTTTATTTGCATCAACTTTGACCTTTTCATAATAAACCCTTATGTTGAAAAGTGTTAACCTTGTCTCTAAAGCTCCTAATGCAAGCTATAAACGAACCTGCCTCTTGAAGGGCGCTACTGTTGTAGAGTAAGACTCTGAGCAGATCTGTCTGTAGTGGCAGTGTGTGTGTCAGACGCTTATTCTAAAATTATAATTGGTATTGCAAAATTACGAGTCTCCCCCGGCTCGGTCTTTTAAACGGGGGTGGTGGCAGTTAAAGGGTTAATTGTGTAATTAGCCCAGTGACAATCACTCTCAGGCTGCTCGCACCTAGATTGTGGTCCCGCAAGCTGGAAAATCTTTGTGCTGGGCGCAGCTGAGAGTGGCATTGTTACGTAAGTGACAGCGTGGGGTGAGGTTGGCCGGTCCTTTGTCGTGAGTTAGCGAGGAGGGCAGGGATCTGACACCCGCGTTCGTCACATATTGGCTGGCAGCGTAGCGGGATAGTTTCGCATTAAGAGCATTCAGTGCATTGTTAGGAATTAGCTCTGCACTGAAGGATTGTAACCTTTGTGGAAACAGTCCTTAGAGACAAGCTGGTGCATATTTTTTTTATTTTTATTTTTTCAAGAGAGACATACAGCAACAGCTCCTTCCTACACCTTCTTCCTATTTCTTCTTTCTGTTCTATCCTTTCTGCTTGCAACATGTCTGGGTTATCAGCATATAAAAAGATGAGCAAGAATGAACTGACTGTTGAGTGCGCAGAAAGAGGAATTGATGTCGGTGGCAAAAATCGTGAAGGCTTGATACATGCCTTACAGGAGTTTGATATCCGTGCACACCAGAACCTGGGGGAAACTGGACCAGAAAGGGTTTCCGCTACTCCAGAGCCCAGTGGTTCAGAGGCGGCCTCACCAGATGGGCAAGCAGAGACTGACACTGGAATACCACGGATTGTTACCTCCAAGCCACCACAAGAGCAGGCTAGCATCAGATTGCCTGAAAACATCATAGACTCTCTTCAAATGCAAGAAACTCTACAAAACCTCAGGGAGACGGATCCTGTGGTGTACTTGCAGTTTCTGGAACGCCAGGCCGAGCGGGAGGAACGCAGGGCTGAGAGGGAGGCTGATCGTCGGCACGAATTGGAGATGGCTAGGCTCCAGCAGCAGCGACAGGCTCAGAACCTCGGATCCCTAGAGCACAGGGATGCCTCTCTGCCAGTGATCCCAGCAGCCAAATTTCCAGTTATGGAAAAGGACAGTGACATTGACGTGTATCTACTGTCGTTTGAAAAAACTTGCCGTCAGTACCATCTGCCCCCAGCACAATGGGCCCGGTACCTGACACCAGGGCTACGAGGCAAGGCCCTGGATGCTTATGTCGAACTGTCAGAAGAACAGTGCGACGATTATGCGGCCCTAAAAGCTGCAATCATCCAAAAGTTTCAGCTAACCCCGGAAGTGTACCGGAAGCGTTTTAGGTCCTTGCAAAAGGGGCCTGGGGACTCATACATGGATGTGGTAGGTCGCTTACGCACCACATTCCGGCAGTGGACTAAAGGCTTGGAAGCCGATTCTTTTGAATCCCTGGAAGATCTTATGATTGCAGATCAACTTTTGCACATCTGTCCTACAGACGTCAGACAGTTTGTGCTGGAGCGAAAGCCAGCCTCTGCCAAAGCAGCAGCAGAACTGGCAGATACCTATATCCACTCTCGGGTATCTGACCATCGCAAGGTTCCTCTGAATGGCTGGAAAGGAGGGAAATCGCACACGGCAACCCCTCCTCTGCCTACCAAACAAGTTCCTCAGCAGCCGGAACCTGCAACTCCTGGAGCCAAGGCCTTCCTAACGGACAAACGCAAATGCTACAACTGTGGGGGAGCCGGACATCTCAGGGCGCAGTGCCCTGAGCAGAAGAAGACGACATCACCTGGCCATCCGGCTAGCAACCCTTCCGCTGTGCTGCTCGTCAGTGGGAAACCTCCTGGAACCAATGCCAATTTGCAGCCAGTCATCGTAGGCCACCGGACTGTAACAGGCTTTCGTGACACCGGAGCTGAAGTCACATTGGTCAGACCAGAGGTTATAGAAGAAACAGACATCATCCCAGAGAAGTTCCTTACCCTCACCGGAGTTGGGGGAACCCGTTCCTGTGTACCCCGTGCCTATGTTTTTATTGATTGGGGTGCCGGAAGTGGGATGAGAGAGGTGGGTGTCTCGGAGGAGATCCCCACTGCAGTGTTGTTGGGTTCTGATTTAGGTACCCTTGTTTCATACTATGCCCCTGCTAAAAGCACCCCAGATGCTCCCACGGATCTCTCCGGACCTCCCAAGGTACTGTTTACAGATGTTGGGGTAATATCTGGGCAACCTGTAGATGGACAGAGGGAGGGGGAGGGTGGAGTGGAAGTGCAAGGTCCTCCTTCTTCAGAGACAGGAGAGGAGGCCCCCTTGCCAGTGAAGGTAACTGATGTATGTTCCAATGATGCTGAACTGATAAAGGTTAAATGTGATGATGATGATGATGATGATAATGATGCATTGCCAGTATTGGTGGTCACTCGCAGTGCTGCAAAGGCAGCCGAGGTGCAGGCCCTGGTCGCAGAACAGCAGGAGGAGGTCTCTGGGCCCTCTCCCTGTTCTGACCCAGTGGACTCCACCTCTGCTGAGCCTCAGCAGCTGTCCATGTTTGCCACAGGACTGCTGGCTGGGACCTGTTGTTCCGCCTTTGAAACAGCACTGCAGACAGACCAAACACTAGCACAGCTCAGGAGTCTAGCTGATCGCCCCCCTGCAGAGAATGACAAACAAAAGGTCTATTGGGACAAAGGTAAACTGTACAGAGAAAATATGCCTGCAGAGGGGAATGAGGCTGACCTAGGTAGCAGGCAGCTGGTTGTACCCAGTCAATTTAGGGGACAGCTGCTAAAAGTGGCTCATGAGATTCCCCTCGCAGGGCACTTGGGGATCACTAAGACCCGAGGGCGGTTGATACATAACTTTTATTGGCCTACAATGCTCGCTGACATAGCTGACTACTGTCGGTCCTGTGTTACCTGCCAGCGAGTTGGCAAGGCAGGGGATGTACACAGGGCTCCGCTAAAACCTTTGCCTGTGATTGACGAACCTTTTAAGAGGGTGGCAGTGGATATCATTGGGCCTTTGGCCATCCCTAGCAGTTCAGGCAAACGTTTTATCCTTACAGTTGTCGACTATGCCACGCGTTATCCAGAGGCGGTGGCTCTCTCCTGCGTCCGGGCAGACAAGGTCGCTGATGCTCTGCTGGGAATCTTCACAAGAGTGGGATTCCCGGCTGAGCTCATTAGCGATCAAGGCCCTCAGTTTGTGTCCGACTTGATGCAAGCTCTCTGTCGAAAAATACAGATGACGCATATCATGGCCAGTCCTTATCACCCACAAACGAACGGTTTGTGCGAGCGTTTCAATGGAACCTTGAAACAAATGTTGTGCACCTTTGTGCACTCCCAGGGTAAGGACTGGGAACGATATCTGCCTCATCTGCTTTTTGCTTACAGAGAGGTGCCTCAGGAGTCCACAGGCTTTTCGCCATTTGAACTTTTGTACGGACGGAGGGTAAGAGGACCCCTGGACCTAATCCGTGAGAACTGGGAGGGCAAGATTGCCGACTCAAAGGTCTCGGTTGTGGATTATGTCCTAAAATTCAGAGATAAAATGGAGACGCTGGTGGAAATGGTGCGGGAGAACATGACCCAGGCCCAGACCAGGCAGAAAGAGTGGTATGACCGTAATGCTAGGGAGCGGACCTATGACATTGGTCAGAAGGTGTATGTTCTGCTTCCCCTGCGGCAGAACAAGCTCCAAGCAGCATGGGAAGGCCCGTACACCATCACCCAGCGTCTGAATGATGTCACCTACTTGGTCAGGTTGGGAGAAGGGCGTAGACGGCAGAAGGCCATTCATGTTAACATGATCAAAGCCCATCATGAGCGCACGGCCTATGTCATGCCGGTCTGCAGCAGGCCAGAGCCCGAGGAGGCTGATCCACTTCTGGACCTGCTAGCAGACACCAGGGAGGTAGACTCAGAACTCCTGATAAACTCCAATCTTACCCCCACCCAGGTACCTGGACTGAAGCGAGTGCTGGCAGTACATGGTAGCAGGTTTACGGGAAAACCTGGGAGGACACACCTCGCTGTCCACCAGGTGGACACCGGGGCACATCCCCCCATTAAACAGTCGGCCTATCGCGTCTCCCTGGAGGTGCTGGCCGACATGAAAAGGGAGGTGGAGGAAATGCTGCAGCTGGGGGTGATTCAGAAGTCCCACAGTGCCTGGGCGTCCCCAGTAGTCTTGGTTCCCAAAAAGGACCAGACGACCAGGTTCTGTGTGGACTACCGGAAGCTGAATGCCATCACTACTGCAGATGCCTACCCCATGCCCCGGATTGATGAGTTGTTAGATAGGCTGGCGGCCGCCCGTTATATAACAATCATGGATCTGAGCAGGGGGTACTGGCAAATTCCTCTGGCCCCTGAGGCTCGGGAAAAGTCGGCCTTCATCACCCCATTCGGATTGTTCGAGTTTACCGTCATGCCGTTTGGGATGAAGAATGCCCCAGCTACCTTCCAGAGAGTCATGAATGACTTACTGGAGGGGCTGGAAACCTTTGCCGTAGCCTACCTGGACGACATCGCCGTGTTCAGCCCTACCTGGGAAGAACACCTGGTGCACCTGTCACAGGTCCTAGACCAACTGACAGCTGCCAATCTGACTGTCAAACCCAGTAAGTGTCAGATTGGCATGACTGATGTGCAGTACTTGGGACACCAGGTAGGAGGAGGTACCCTGAAACCCGAGACAGAGAAGGTTGAGGCCATCCTGGCCTGGCCTACCCCTCAAACCAAAAAGCAGGTTATGTCTTTCTTGGGGACCGCTGGCTACTATAGGAAATTTGTATGTAACTATAGTAGCCTGGCCAAACCTCTGACTGACCTAACCAAAAAGAAACTGCCCAAGGTGGTGTCTTGGACACCAGAATGTGAGCAGGCATTTCAGGCCTTGAAGGGGGCGCTGGCCAGCGCACCTGTGCTGCAGGCTCCAGACTTCACCCGCCGTTTCCTTGTGCAGACGGATGCCTCTGCCTTTGGATTGGGTGCAGTCCTGAGCCAGGTGGACGAGGCCGGAGAGGAGCATCCCATCCTCTACCTGAGCAGGAAGCTGCTTCCCAGGGAAGTAGCATATGCCACGATCGAAAAGGAGTGTCTTGCGATCGTGTGGGCTCTCCAGAAGTTACAAACGTACCTTTATGGACGGCACTTCACTGTGATCACAGATCACAATCCCTTGAGCTGGCTAAATCGTGTTGCTGGGGAGAATGGCAAACTACTTCGGTGGAGCCTAATTCTTCAGCAATACGATTTCACCATCCAGCATAAGAAAGGCAGCGCCCATGGCAATGCTGATGGGCTGTCACGACAAGCCGAGCCCGCAGGAGTCGGTTGCGTCAGGAGGGAAATTGTAGTTCCCTCCCATGCAACCACCTAAGGGGGGAGGTGTAACGATATCAAGTACGGGACATGACAAGCTGTAGCTAGCTGCCATCTTGTGTGGAAGTAACCATGACAGTTTTGCTAACCATGTAACCTCACAGAGAACTCTGAACTCCGTCTTCCCCACCTTAGGAATTCAAAGCTTTTTAAGTTCAACAGAAAAGGTTATCTCAACAGAGAAAACAGTTCAGGCCTGTCGTAAAACTGTCACCCTCCCCATTCAGAGACCAAACAGGCCTAGGTCGTAAAGTCTTCTGAATACACCTCATAAGAATAAGTATGAAATTTCAGCATGTTTCATAACTTCTGACTTAGTAATAGCACAGACATAATCTGGACATATTTAGCTTCCTCAGATAATAGGGAACGTTTCAAGTCCAGACACCCCTATGTCAGGTCATATGGGAAACCCCTGGGACCACTTATTCCTCCAAAGCAGGCTATACGTTATAGATATGGCATGTTTAGACTTGTTTTGAAGGAAATCTCAAGTTGAATAATAATATGGATATTTGGAGTCTGTAAACCCTACAGATGCAGATATATGAACATGTATTACAAAATGTACCTGGGACGTGGTCATGAGTGTAGACACCTCCCAGCAACCAACCCCTACACCAGCTGACCAGATGATTGGTTACTGGTCGCTGTCAACACCCCTTTTGATTTGACAGAAAAGAGGAGATGCCAAGACAATGGGCAGTTCTCCTTTTACCATCCAAGAAGTAACATCTGCCAAGTCGAGAACCGATTACCTAGCTCATCGATCGAACTCTGATCAACCCTCGGACATTAATTGCAAGTATTCTCTCTTCCCAATTCTACCTTATTGCTTTGTGGCTGTATATTGTCTTTATATTTTGAAACATCTTTCTTCTGTAAATATTTTATTTGCATCAACTTTGACCTTTTCATAATAAACCCTTATGTTGAAAAGTGTTAACCTTGTCTCTAAAGCTCCTAATGCAAGCTATAAACGAACCTGCCTCTTGAAGGGCGCTACTGTTGTAGAGTAAGACTCTGAGCAGATCTGTCTGTAGTGGCAGTGTGTGTGTCAGACGCTTATTCTAAAATTATAATTGGTATTGCAAAATTACGAGTCTCCCCCGGCTCGGTCTTTTAAACGGGGGTGGTGGCAGTTAAAGGGTTAATTGTGTAATTAGCCCAGTGACAATCACTCTCAGGCTGCTCGCACCTAGATTGTGGTCCCGCAAGCTGGAAAATCTTTGTGCTGGGCGCAGCTGAGAGTGGCATTGTTACGTAAGTGACAGCGTGGGGTGAGGTTGGCCGGTCCTTTGTCGTGAGTTAGCGAGGAGGGCAGGGATCTGACACCCGCGTTCGTCACAATGTCGAGTCCATGGAATATTTTATATTGTGACACAAGTTGCAGGAAAGAGACAATTTTTTTTTTTTTTTTTGCACAAAGTTGTCACTAAATGATATATTGCTCAAACATGCCATGGGAATATGTGAAATTACACCCCAAAATACATTCTGTCGCTACTCCTGAGTACGGGGATACCACATGTGTGAGACTTTTTGGGAGCCTAGCCGCGTACGGGACCCCGAAAACCAAGCACCGCCTTCAGGCTTTCTAAGGGCGTAAATTTTTGATTTCACTCTTCACTGCCTATCACAGTTTCGGAGGCCATGGAATGCCCAGGTGGCACAAAACCCCCCCAAATGACCCCATTTTGGTAAGTAGACACCCCAAGCTATTTGCTGAGATGTATAGTGAGTATTTTGCAGACCTCACTTTTTGTCACAAAGTTTTGAAAATTGAAAAAAGAAAAAAAAAAAGTTTTTTCTTGTCTTTCTTCATTTTCAAAAACAAATGAGAGCTGCAAAATACTCACCATGCCTCTAAGCAAATAGCTTGGGGTGTCTACTTTCCAAAATGGGGTCATTTGGGGGGGGGTTGTGCCACCTGAGCATTCCATGGCCTCCTGTGATAGGCAGTGAAGAGTGAAATAAAAAATTTACACCCTTAGAAATCCTGAAGGCGGTGATTGGTTTTCGGGGCCCCGTACGCGGCTAGGATCCCAAAAAGTCCAACACATGTGGTATCCCCATACTCAGGAGAAGCAGCTAAATGTATTTTGGGGTGCAATCCACATATGCCCATGGCCTGTGTGAGCAATATATCATTTAGTGACAACTTTGTGCAAAAAAAAAAAAAAATTGTCACTTTCCCACAACTTGTGTCAAATTATAAAATATTCCATGGACTCAACATGCCTCTCAGCAAATAGCTTGGGGTGTCTACTTTCCAAAATGGGGTCATTTGGGGGGGGGGGGTTTGTGCCATCTGGGCATTTTATGGCCTTCAAAACTGTGATAGGTAGTGAGGAGTGAAATCAAAAACTTACGCCCTTAGAAATCCTGAAGGCGGTGATTGGTTTTCGGGGGGCCCCGTACGCGGCTAGGCTCCCAAAAAGTCCCACACATGTGGTATCCCCGTACTCAGGAGAAGCAGCTGAATGTATTTTGGGGTGCAATTCCACATATGCCCATGGCCTGTGTGAGCAATATATCATTTAGTGACAACTTTTTGTAAATATTTTTTTTTTTTGTCATTATTCAATCACTTGGGACAAAAAAATAAATATTCAATGGGTTCAACATGCCTCTCAGCAATTTCCTTGGGGTGTCTACTTTCCAAAATGGGGTCATTTGGGGGGGTTTTGTACTGCCCTGCCATTTTAGCTCAAGAAATGACATAGGCAGTCATAAACTAAAAGCTGTGTAAATTCCAGAAAATGTAGCCTAGTTTGTAGACGCTATAACTTTTGCGCAAACCAATAAATATACGCTTATTGACTTTTTTTTTACCAAAGACATGTGGCCGAATACATTTTGACCTAAATGTATGACTAAAATTGAGTTTATTGGATTTTTTTATAACAAACAGTAGAAAATATAATTTTTTTTCAAAATTTTCGGTCTTTTTCCGTTTATAGCGCAAAAAATAAAAACGGCAGAGTTGATCAAATACCATCAAAAGAAAGCTCTATTTGTGGGAAGAAAAGAACGCAAATTTTGTTTGGGTACAGCATTGCATGACCGCGCAATTAGCAGTTAAAGCGACGCAGTGGCAAATTGAAAAAAAGTCCTCTGGTCCTTAGGCAGCATAATGGTCCGGGGCTGAAGTGGTTAAAAAAACAAAACCTTTACAACCCCTTTAATTGTACAATCAGACATGGTGGTGAGGTTCATAGAGACTTAATGGAGAGACAGTAAGCTAGTTACAGAAGCGGGGCGATGGAGCCCTCTATGAAATCCAGGTTACAAACTGATCTGTGCTCTATGGGTTGATCATTATTTAGGCTTCAAATTGAAATGAAATGGCATCATTAAATAGCAAGATCAAGTTTAAATAGTGTAATGATTTATTAACAAAACTGAAATATTTAAAAATATGCAGCCTGACTGAGAGTCCTGAAAGAACAATTGCTTTTTGTCTCTGTCTTCTAGAAATGAGCATTACCCCGGTAAACAGACAGCTATTCCTATTTATTATCTGGAAAAACCTGAGCCAGGGGTTGATACCTCTGCTTATTATATTGGGAAATGTCACTTTCTCTATAACGCAGGTAAGCACTTGTCTCCACAATCAATTAGTGCAGCACTGATGTCTTCATTGAACAATAGAAAGTACAGAAGGTGCATACAGCTGTTCAGTGGGTGGGACATAATCTGTTACCATTGTTACCCTCCCCTGTGGGAATTCTGATTCATACTATGCTAGAGAGAGAGAAAAAAAAGAATATACTGTGTATATATATATATATATATATATATATATATATATATATATATATATATATTTATATTTACTATATTGTCAAAAGTATTTGGACACCTGCCTTTACACGCACATAAGCTTTATTGGCATCCCAGTCTTAGTCCGTAGGCTTCAATATTGAGTTGGCCCACCCTTTGTAGCTACAACAGCTTCAACTCTTCCGGGAAGGCTGTCCACAAGGTTTAGGAGTGTGTCTATGGGATTGTTTGACCATTCTTCCAGGAGCATATTTGTGAGGTCAGGCACTGATGTTGGATGAGAAGGTCTGGCTCACAGTCTCTGCTTTAAGTCATCCCAAAGGTGTTCTATCGGTTTGAGGTCAGGACTCTGTGCAGGCCACTCATGTTCCTCTGCCACAAACTTCCTCATCCATGTCTTTACGGACCTTGCTTTGTGCACTGGTGTGCAGTCATGTTGGAACAGGAAGGGGCCATCCCCAAACTGTTCTTACAAAGTTGGGAGCATGAAATTGTCCAAAATATCTTGGTATGCTGACACCTTAAGAGTTTCCTTCACTGAAACAAAGGGGCCAAGCCAAACCCCCTGAAATACAACCCCACACCATAATCCCCCCTCCACCAAATGATTCGGACCAGTGCACAAAGCAAGGTCCATAAAGAAATAGATGAGCGAGGATAATTTTTTGGGATATTGCTGGGGGTTAGATGTATATAGGGCTGACTTGGTAACATGTAACATGAGTTAGTGAACACTTATACTTGCACATATACTACAGCCACTGCTTAGATGGAAAATTATAAAACATAATAAGGCCTTTTTATAAAGATTTGTAAAACCTTGCTTTTATTTCACTGCGTATTAAAAAAAAAACAATGATGCAATTTTGAGGAAAAGATCAAAAAAATGTGCAAAGTTCAAAAAATTATTAATATTACCTTTCTGCACTAGGGCTCCGAGTTTCAATCCCAGCATGCAAATAATTTACATGGAGTTTGCATATTTCCTTATGTTACTGTGGTTCCCTCCCATCATTTAAAAATATAGCGAGAGGTTAATTGGCATCTGATGAAATGGTCCCAGAGTTTGGTAGAGATAATATACTTTGAGTTCCTCCTTGCACGGAGACTGGTACAGATAACTCTATGCATATGCACTGCATAAAAAATAAATACAGGAAATAAACCACAACTATTAACTAACCATAGCGATTCAAGTTATTATTGTGTTTTCTTCCCAAAACTTGGACGTGAACAACACACAGGACATAACTCAGACGTCCAACAGCTTGGAAGAAGGGGCTGATGTGACAACCTTCTGGTGGGGGGAGTGGACCAAGTGGACTGCATGTACCCGCACCTGCGGCGGAGGAGTGAAGTCTCAGGAGAGGCACTGCCTCCGACAGAGGTGGGGCAGCTGAATACTCATTGTTATCCACTGTACGTAGTCCAAAGCAGAAGTATCCAGCAGCAACAATTATATTATTCAAGAGTTAGCAAGTCATGTATGGAGATTTCACTGAAACTATGTAGTAATGACTTCCACTTTTATACCTTCATAATGACATTGCAGAGTAATCATCAGTGGAAAAGCAGCACTTATGCTGACTTCTTTTTTAATTTCCATGCACTGTATTTGAAAGTTAGTATTTGGACAGGAATTAGTGCACTGTATCACTTCTTAGCCCTATTTTCTTGTCATTTGATTCCCTATTCATAAGTAAATCATATGTCATCAGTGACATCAATGTGTAATTTCTACTTCCAGCCCTTAGTGCCTGAAACTTGTTAGGACAGCAGCTGTGCCATGTGAAATTTATTTGAGGATTATTTTTTTAGGCAATTAGGTAGCAGCATTTAAAATTATATTTGTGTAAATGCATAAAAGGATATAGGGCCCATTTACACCATAATGCAGTGCCCTTCAAGTTCAACACATACATTTTTGTGCACTGTCATTGCATTGTGTAAGGCAGCCCTTTTATTTTGAATAGGCTGTTAATGTACCTCAGAGAGGGCTTGGTCTACTTTTTAAATTGCAGCAAACCACAACACACAGAGCAATAGCACTGCTACACTCCACTGTATTTGTGCATTGGTGTTCTATTATTGTAATGCAGGATTTATATAGCACCAACAGTTTGGTCAATGCACCAATTATATACATTATATACAGTGTGTGTGTGTATATATCTATATATATATAGATATATACACAGTAAGAAATGACACTGTGTTACAATGTAAAGTAGTGAGTGTACAGCTTGTATAACAGTGTAAATTTGCTGTCCCCTCAAAATAACTTAACACACAGCCATTAATGTCCAAACCACTGGCAACAAAAGTGAGTACACACCTAAATCAAAATGTCCAAATTGGGCCTAAAGTGTCAATATTTTGTGTGGCCACCATTATTTTCCAGCACTGCCTTAACCCTCTTGGGCATGGAGTTCACCAGAGCTTCACAGGTTGCCACTGCGGTTCTCTTCCACTCCTCTATGACAACATCAGAGATCTGGTGGATGTTAGAGACCTTGCACTCCTCCACCTTCCATTTGAGGATGCTCCGCAGATGCTCAATAGGGTTTAGGTCTGGATACATGCTTGGCCAGTCCATCACCTTTACCCTCAGCTTCTTTAGCAAACCAGTGGTCGTCTTGGAGGTGTGTTTGGGGTCGTTATCATGGAATACTGCCCTGCGGCCCAGTGTCCGAAGGGAGGGGATCATGCTCTGCTTCAGTATGTCACAGTACATGTTGCCATTCATGGTTCCCTCAATGAACTGTAGCTCCCCAGTGATGGCAGCACTCATGCAGCCCAAGACTATGACACTCCCACCACCATGCTTGACTGAAGGCAAGACACACTTGTCTTTGTACTCCTCACCTGTGTGCCACCACACACGCTTGACACCATCTGAACCAGATAAGTTTATCTTGGTCTCATCAGACCACAGGACATGGTTCCAGTAATCCATGTCCTTAGTCTGCTTGTCTTCAGCAAACTGTTTGCAGGCTTTCTTGTGCAGCATCTTTAGAAAAGGCTTCCTTCTGGGATGACAGCCATGCAGACCAATTTGATGCAGGTTGCGGCGTATGGTTTGAGCGCTGACAGGCTGACCCTCCACCACTCCTTCAACCTCTGCAGCAATGCTGGCAGCTCTCATAGGTCTATTTCCCAAAGACAACCTCTGGATATGACGCTGAACATGTGCACTCAACTTCTTTGGTCGACCATGGCGAGGCCTGTTCTGAGTGGAACCTGTCCTGTTAAACCGCTGTATGGTTTTGGCCACCATGCTGCAGCTCAGTTTCAGGGTCTTGGCAATCTTCTTATAGCCTAGGCCATCTTTATGTAGAGCAAGCATTCTTATTTTTAGATCCTCAGAGAGTTCTTTGCCATGAGGTGCCATGTTGACATTCCAGTGACCAGTATGAGAGAGTGAGAGCGATAACACCAAATTTAACATACCTACTCCCCATTCACACCTGAGACCTTGTAACACTAACAAGTCACATGACACCGTGGAGGGAAAATGGCTAATTGGGCCCAATTTGAACATTTTCACTTAGGGGTGTACTCACTTTTGTTGCCAGTGGTTTAGACCTTAATGGCTGTGTGTTGAGTTATTTTGAGGGGATAGCAAATTTACACTGTTATACAAGCTGTACACTCACTACTTTAGATTGTAGCAAAGTGTCATTTCTTCAGTGTTGTCACGTGAAAAGAGAATAAAATATTTAGGCTCCTTTCACACGGGACGGATCCGTGTTGATCCGCCCCGTGTTTATCCGCTGCTCAGCGGGGATCCCACTGTGCAGGGACCGCCCTGTCAGATCTCCGCTCTCCCCTATGGGGGATCGGAGGAACACGGACCGTCTGTCCGTGTTCATCCGATCTGCTCTGCAGACGGATAGAAAAATAGGATTTTCTTCCGTCCGCAGAATCGGACGAGAGCGGAGCCGGACAACATCGGGTGTTAGCGGATGTACATCCGCTGACACCCGCTATCCCATAGGGATGCATGTATGTCCGTATTTCATCCGAAAACGGATGGATGAAATACGGACATACTGTCCGCATGTGTGAAAGGGGCCTTACAAAAATGTGAGGAGTGTACTCGCTTTTGTGAGATACTGTACATATACACACACATACATACATACAGAGAGAGAGAGATCTATATGTTTATACAGATACTCCTCGTTTAATCACCTACCTGTTTAACGACCACTCGGACCGCTCTCCCCACCCAAACAACGTGCTATATATCATTGTATTGTACAGTACAGAATTTTTGTGTTCTGTACTTATGCAAATTAAAACAACGTTATTGAGCTGGAGTTTTGTGTTTAGACCTTTTTATCACAATACAGTACAGTTGTTAAGAATGCTTAAAGTATTGATTACTTGTGGCTCCTCCTTTAACAACCAATTCGTTTAACGACCTGGTCGTTGGAACGGAGCCTGTTCGTTAAGTGAGGAGTACCTGTATATGATACAGTGCTTGGCCATGCATTATGCATTGTGGTGTAAATAAGCCCTTGTTTGCTATTTACCAAATCTATCTAGCAATCATCAAAACATTTTTTAGTTTCGGATGGAGTGAGGAAGTTACAGAACCCCTGTCGGGTTTTAAATGCTCTCTGTCTCCCTGCTGGGAAAACTCATTTTCTCTGTCTGTACTGGTAACCATAACACCAGGACTGAACGTGATGGGAAATTCAAATTTGGCACTGTTTATGAAGTCAAGGGAAATCCTAAAATAGGGAGACCTGTTCTGGTGACAGTTGTCTAAGAGGAGATTTCCCCTCACTTTGGTGGGACTTCCTGTAAAGGAAATATGCAATAAAAACATCTAATTCTCCATCCAAAACTTATAGAATATTTTAGACAGAGAATTATTTTAAAACTTTTGATTTCCCTTTTTTTATGTAGCTAATTGTAGTTTTTGTTGTTTTGGGTTGTCAGCCTTTTTAGGCTATATGAGACTTACCAGAGTCTATCTACAGTCACACTGTCCTTGTAGAACTACATAGGAAGCTGGAAAAATGTCTCAATTCTTTTATGAATGTTATTTTGAGTCCTGGCCTGGGACAGAGACAACATATGGAGAAGCTGGTTTTCTGAAGGATCTCAGAACAATTCCTACTATTTTATCATTTCAGGAGAAAACTGCTGAGTGGTCTTGGAAGTAAAAACTGTACAGGCACCTCTAAGCGTTTCCACCTTTGTAAGGTGCAGGTAAGGGGATCATAACAAGCTCAGCGGATGAACGGGGACTACCTTAAAGGATAAATTCACTTTTTGGAAAAAAATAATGCACATTTTTTTGCACGTAAAAAAAAAAGTGCATTTATTTATTTATTTGGAGCCTGTAAAGCATTGCAGATCACTGGTGCCATGCAGTTCTCCAGCAGATCTGCCAGTGTATCTGTGTGCCCGTACATCTCGTACGGGTAAGCAGATACAATCTGACAGGAAGAGTTAATGCACTACCACTGCACACCACAGTGTCGTGGTAGTTCATTGAGAACTACAAGCCGACAGCTGCAGAGGCTTCTGGTCCTTGTCGTTTTCCATTGACAGGATACTGTGAATGAGTGACGCTGCCAGGCGGAGCCCCACTCGGCTACATCTTTTTTTTAAATTGTGACAGCTAGAAGAACCCCGCTAGCTGTCAGATCAGGGAGGAGCGGGGCCAGTCTGTATGTAACATGTTACAAAAGGTGAATTTATCCTTTAAATCACAAAGGGATTTCAACCCAAAGAGAACTTATTTAGTTTCACCATAATTAGTTCTGTCCAATATATCTGAGGATGACTTTTGGAGCACACAGTCTAGGCAGAGAGCCTTCTTGGGATATTACAGCTGCTACTTCCTTACTAGCTTGACATCATGCTAACATATGCCATCTCCCAGGCCCTAAGTGTGGATGACAGCATCAAGTAAAGCTACGTACACATGGGCGGACTTTTCGACAATCTGACCGTGTGTGTTCTTCATCGGACCTTCAGTGGACTTTTTCTGTCGAAAATCAGACGGACTTTAGATTTGGAACATGTTTCAAATCTTTCCGATGGACTCGAGTCCGGTCGAAAAATCTGTTCGTCTGTATGCTAGTACGACGGAAAAAAAAGGACGCAAGGGCAGCTATTGGCTACTGGCTATGAACGTCCTTATTCTAGTCCCTTCGTACATCATCATGTTCAAACCAACAGACTTTCGAACGGACTTTAGTCGTGTGTGGGCAAGTCCGGTCGTGTGAAAGTCCGTCGTAACTCCGTCGAAAGTCCGTTGGAAAGACCGTCAGACCTTTGATGCTGAAAAGTCAGCTCGTGTGTACGCGGCATAACAGATCCTTTAGTGTTATAAGAGGAATGTATGCAACTACTGTTATGCACACTCAGAAGCTGGGAGACAATGCATGCTATATTGACACAAGATTAGTTTAAATTAATCTAACAAAGCAGTTTTGGTTATGAATATTTTTATATTTCAGGAATGTCCATCCAACAGCCGCAGTTTTCGGGAAGAGCAGTGCACATCCTTCAATTCCCACATATACAATGGCAAAACTTACCAGTGGAAACCACTGTACCCTGGTAAGTAGCATTACAGAAGGGATTGGCAGGATGAAAACACTAGATTTTGCACGCGTCTTTTAAATCTTCATAAATCTGTAGATATTAGCCTTATAATTATGCTAAAACAAATGTCTAAAATTAAGAGGCAAGTCTGCCCAAAAAGTGATAATTTGGTTATAAGTGGAGTCCAGTGGGTTGAGTCTTACACACTCCAATGGCAGGCTCTTTCTGCCATAATTCTCAACACGACAAGTCTCAGGAGAGAGGCTTTGCCTGAGACAAATGTGGGGCAGCTGAATCCTCCCATTTATGCAACTAGCAGTGTGGTATTCTCCAGGATGGCCAAACTTTTCCTTATTGAATAAGCCTAAATGTGTAATGTAATCAGAAAACCTAAATGTACCAGTGTCTTCTATAGTTCACATCTGTTTTTGGTGCCTCCTAGATGACTATGTGCACATCTCCAGCAAACCTTGTGATCTGCAGTGCACCACCAGTGACGGTCAGAGGCAGCTGATGGTCCAGGCCAGGGATGGGACATCCTGCAAGTACAGTGACTACCGAGGGGTTTGTGTTTCTGGAAAATGTGAGGTTTGTGGAGACATTACTGTAGACGTGAAGAAGTTCTCTGCACCTTTGGACACTTACTTCTCCCTCTGTCTTTTCCTGACTGCTTTTCTCTCTTCCTTCCCAGCCGATAGGATGTGATGGGGTCTTGTTCTCCACACACACCCTGGATAAGTGTGGCGTTTGTCAGGGAGATGGAAGTAGCTGCGTTCACATCACGGGGAACTACAGGAAAGGAACCTCCCATCTTGGTAAATGCTTAGAATCTTCCACCCTGTAGAATAAGCCTCTTCTCTCTGATCAAAATGGATGCTCTTGCTTATAGCATAGTCATAGCCAATAAATAAGAGACACATTTTAATACTTTTATCATAGTATTTGGAAGTTTTGTTGCTATGGTAAAGAGCAACTGCTCTTCCTACTGAGCTTAGTTTTTTTTGGTAACTTTTTGATTACATTTTAATTAGTTTAAAAATATGAGAACATAAACAACAATCAGCTTGGGAGTGAAAGTGTAACAATAAAACTTAAATAGATATTATTAGATTAAGAATAAACAAGACACGCAGAAATAGAAAGAGAGAAAGACAAAAATAGGGGTAGAAGGTATTTGTCTACATGCGTGTAGCACTTGAGTCTTCATCCTCCATTGTCCTCTCTGAAACTCATTTGAGAGATAAACACATTTATAGGACCTGATTTACCTGTCAAAGGATTTGTTATTGTGTTCCACCAGTCTTGTGATCCAGGCATTCCTGGACTTTCACTTTGATAAGCTCAACCCCCCCCCCCCCCCCCCTTTTAGTCTATGACCTGTCATTACCTCTATCAGTCTTATGCTGCGTACACACGGTCGGAATTTCGGCCAGCAAAACACAGATGAGATTTTTTTAGTCAGAAAATGTGACCGTGTGTATGCTCCATCGGTCTTTTGCTGGCGGAATTCCAGCCAGCGAAAGATTGAGAGCATGCTCTCAATTTTTCGGTCGGGAAAAGTTCCTATCCGAAAATGCAATAGTCTGTGGCAATTCTGTATGCAAGGCAAACTTGAGCGGAATCCCGTCGGAAAAGCCGTCATATCTTTTTCCGACGAGAAAACCGATCGTGTGTACACAGCATAAGGGCTACTGTATAGGGAATTACAGGAATCACTGCAAAGTCAGGTATTTCAGCTAGTTACATTTAAAATACATTGTAATGTTTTTTGTTTTTTGTTTTGTTTTTCAAAAACGTTGTTGTAAATCTGCCTAGGGTTTAAGCACAAAAGTGGAAATTATACCATTTATGCTTCTGTACACGGGCTTTGTTTGCAAATGCTGTGTTTTGCATGTGAACACATGCTATTGCTTGCAATATAGATAATATTCAGTGGAACCAGAGAAATACAAAGCAGGTCAGAAGCAGTCTCCTAGCCGTCATCCACCACACTGTAAAATTAAAATCAATTTCTATGTGGATTGAAAACTGATGATTTGCATGTGAAGCGTGCTTCAAACGCAAGTCAAGAAAAGTAAAAGGGGCACATCTACATGAGCGTCAAATCTGGCCATACACAAAACAAACTTCAACTGGTTCCAGATGAGCAAAATTCGCCCATGGGTCACCCTGCTCACAATATCCTAACTCCTAAGTGTGAAAATTCAAAGGAGCTGCTGGAAAATTGTTGAACATACAGCACCTGCATCCAATCAGATTCTGGCACTGTTTAGGATTTTCAAAAGTCGACGGGTACCAGCAGGGCAGCCATCAGAAATGTTTGGGCCCTCCCCAGGGCTTGCCCATGGGCCATCTTACCGAATCCGCACACCGGCCACCTCACCTGTATGCACTCAATCCTGTATATATGTCAGCCCCCCTCACACACCTGTATATATGTCGGCCTCCCTCACACCTGTATATATGTCAGCCCCCCTCACACCTGTATATATGTCAGCCCCCCACACACACCTGTATATATGTCAGCCCCCTCCCACACCTTTATTTATTTCATCCCCCCTTACACACCTGTATATATATCATCCCCCCACACACACCTGTATATATGTCGCCCCCCCCCCAAACACACACCTGTATATATGTCAGCCCCCCAAACACACACCTGTATATATGTCAGCCCCCCACCTTTATTTATTTCAGCCCCCCCCTTACACACCTGTATATATGTCAGCCCCTCACACACATGTATATGTGTCAGCCCCCCCCACACACACACCTGTATATATGTCAGCCCTCCACACACATCTGTATACAGTATCTCACAAAAGTGAGTACACCCCTCACATTTTTGTAAATATTTTATTATATTTTTTCATGTGACAACACGGAAGAAATGACACTTTGCTACAATGTAAAGTAGTGAGTGTACAGCTTGTATAACAGTGTAAATTTGCTGTCCCCTTAAAATAACTCTTTCTAAGAATTATTAACAATTATTATTGTTAACAATTCTTTTTTCAGATCCTCAGAGAGTTCTTTGCCATGAGGTGCCATGTTGAACTTCCAGTGACCAGTATGAGAGAGTGAGAGCGATAACACCAAATTTAACACACCTGCTCCCCATTCACACCTGAGAACTCGTAACACTAACGAGTCACATAACACCGGGGAGGGAAAATGGCTAATTGGGCCTTATTTGCACATTTTCACTTAGGGGTGTACTCACTTTTGTTGCCAGCGGTTTAGACATTAATGGCTGCGTGTTGAGTTATTTTGAGGGGACAGCAAATTTACACTGTTATACAAGCTGTACACTCACTACTTTGCATTGTAGCAAAGTGTCATTTCTTCAGTGTTGTCACATGAAAAGATATATTTACAAAAATGTGAGGGGTGTACTGACTTTTGTGAGATACTGTATGTGTCAGCCCCCCCACACACACACCTGTATATATGAAAGCCCCCCATCCACACGCCTGTATATATTGCAGCCCCACATATACACAAACCTGTAAACACACAAGGTTCTGGCCCCTCCCTGTACACAAAACGCCCCCCTCCATTTCATTCACAGCCCCTACTTGCAAAGAAGATCTTCCTACCTGGTCCCAGCTCGTTTCACAAAGCTGACATGTTTCTGGCACAGAGAAGCCCAGTACACGAGGGGTGCATATGCACATAGTAGCCAGAGGTGGCAGTAAAGAGCTCAATGTCTGAGCTCAATGCAATACATAGCACACGCTGTGAGATAATTTCTGTAATGCACAGCAAGGCTCCCCTTCACCCGTCCTTCCCTCTTCTGGTCCCCGGGGCCCTTGCAGTTGTAACGGCTGTACCCCCCTGATGGCGGCCCTGGGTGCCAGTTGTCAGAATACAATAGCCCACCCTAGAAATTCATCCATCCATGCTGTTTAGTGTGGATGGAGGAAGCTGTTATATTTCTTTCGTTCAGCATGCAGGCTGAACAAATAAAACCAACTTTATATTGTCAGATATTTTTCAACCATGTGGCCCAAATATAAAAAAAAGCAAGCAAGGGCAATGCATTGCTCTGCTCCTTCCTGTAGCAAAATGTGATTCCTGGATTCGTAAACCTACAATCATGTAAACGCAGCTCTTTGTTTATGTGATCCACAAGGCCCATATTGTCCGATTGAAGGTTTTTCTGCCAATCTCTGATTGCATTCAGTTTACCTCTGTCCCTTTTGCTTTCTGTGTTATCCAATACAGTGCCAGTTTGAGGAAAAGGTTAACAATTGTAAGCATCTGATTTAGTTGTAAGCCACAAGCCTTCTGTTTTATCTTCATCTACTCCTTTACATTTCTGGCACAGCTTCCTGGCACTGTGGAGCTCACACTAGTTTGGTTCATCCTCTGACATGTTCTCATCTACAGGGTATGCTCTGGTCACCCACATCCCAGTTGGTGCAAGAGACATTCAGATAGTGGAGAGGAAGAAATCTGCAGATGTCCTGGGTGGGTGATGTATATCTTCATGTTGTCTGTTATATCACAGTATACAGCTAGTTGTCTTTTACGTCTGTAACAGACCACATTTTAACACACAAATTTACCACATTGAGAACTGTTAGCACAAAACTTTGCCTTTCATTCACACCCGGAACAACCAGGATACTTGAAGGTAATTAGGCTCAGATTGTGACAAAGGAGCCGATACTTCACACATAGTGTTCGATGAAGCGATGGAGCCCCTTGAAATTTTTTATTCTATCTCCCAGGATCTATGTTGATGAGTTCTTTACTCTACACCTCTGTTGTGATCATTATGGAGGGTTCCTGACTATTTATTTTTAAATTTTATTTTACGTCATAGAGAGTGTAATGGAAGGAACTGGAACATTCAAAGGTAGGCGGGGATACCTGAAATTCCCAGATGGACAGAAATAGTATTCAAGACATATAAGAGGAATGACTTGATATACCAAACTTCACCTATAGCTAAAATATCACTTTTCGGTGGAGTGGTCCATTAAAACATTGTTTCCAAATGACAGTACCACTAAAAGTGCATCTATGTATCAAGCTGATCTCTGTCTGTGTTCTCAAGCTGTTACAGATGATTCCGGATACTACTACTTCAATGGAAACTTTAAGGTTGACAGCCCAAAAAATTTTAACATTGCCGGAACTGTATTCAAGTACCGTAGGCCCATGGATGTGTATGAGACAGGAATAGAATATATTGTGGCTCAAGGACCAACCAACCGGGGCCTGAACATCATGGTAAGTCCCACCACTTTCCATCATCTGCAAATGAGTGCAGCAAAGTCAGCAACTTCAAATGCTTGAATACCAGGGGACTGCTTTGTCTGCGAAGAGAACATATCACTTGTGAAATTTAAATACACAGTTAGAGCCAAGTCATAGAATACAAAAAAACTGGAATATAATTTACTGGCTACAAATAGGTATTTCCAAAGCAACCTTTTTTTGGTTGGGGGGCACACTTGGCCTGGTCTTGAAAGAGAGTAGGGCCAATATAAGCTGCTCAGCCTATACGCCTTGTCCTGACTTTTCTCTGTCCTTTGCTGATCTATGATCTGGTATACCTGATTAATATTCCCTGGCTTCATTTCCAGGCAGAGGAAAAGCTTCCTCGCTCAACTTTCTTTATACAGAATGACTGTCCCAGTGGGTCACACAGCAGCAAAACATTTAAAAAAAAGTATTTCTTTAAAATACGGTTCAAGCCAAGAATATTGGCAATTTATATATGACAGAACAATGTGTTTAAGGGAAACTCCAGCTTACATCATGCTATCCTCGAACAGTACAGAAGAGTTACAGCCACTTTGTGTGCAGTTAAGTCGTGGCACTGTAAGAAAATGCAGGATAAAAGACACACGGGACACGATTGCCATTCTTGTCCGCTCCATCTGTAAGTATTGCTAATGATACAAAATTTACCACATTAGTAAGATGTTCTGTTTTTAGGTGAGATGTGTCATGGTGATGCATGATGCTCTGGACTCAGTAAACCCTCTGGACACAAACAGAAAAGACTTTGATGTAGCTCTGTTGACCACTCACTCACAAGTGGCCAAAAACGAGGGATTGACTATAGGGAGGATACGGCACAGTATAGATGTATTCTGCAGGGAGGAAGACTTTTATCCGTTAATTATTGAGAGGGATTTAGATACATTTACATATGGTGGAAACACCTCTTAAAGCCAAACTCCAAATTACGGTAAATTTATTTTTGTTAGCATTGGGTAGACTTCTCCAATGTCCCCACTGGAGAGATTTCCCATCACTTGCTATCCAAATGACAAGAGAGTTTTTCTATCACTTCTTCTGACAAAAAGGAGAGATGAACTCTCCATAATGGAAACATAGATCCAAAACTAAACAAAAAGACTGAAGTCCTACATTGTCCTTACTTTGTCCAAAACAAAGAAAAGTTTGCGTTGGAGTTATGTTTTAAAGATAAATTTTAGGCATGGTATATTTTTATATAGTTACATTGGCCCACTTGGACCAATGCAACTATGTATATACCACATGTAAGTATTTATAGCGTCTAAATAGATAAAATGCTATGTTATCAATTAAAAAAATAAATACTAATATATATAGTGATTATATATTAGTAATATTTTTTTATATCATTTACAGACTATAAGACACTGATTATTTACTTTTATTTATTTATTTAATTGTTCACATACCATTTTTTCTGGTTCGGTACTATAAATACTTATATTTACAGTATTTTGTTTAGGAATTTCTTGTATTCCTTTTGTTAGCAGCCATCTTTTGAAGTTTTTCACTGAGCGCAGGCTGGTTTATATATATTTTAGGAATATGCATATGCCATACCTGGCCAATGTCCCTGGAAGCTGGAAATCACTGAAGTAGGCACCACTACCACCAAATGAATGCAAAGCGTTCTCTGATTGGACACGATGGAGAGTTTGATGTCACTGCCCAAAGTCTCCCCCTTGTCCAATCAGAGAACGCTTTGCATTCATTCAGAAAGTGCAAAGCATTTTCCAAATGGCGCCCGTACCGAGTGGCTGACCTCCTGTATTCACAATGCATCAGACCAGCATCTCAGCATGGGACCCAAAAGCAAGTGGAGATCACCGAAGTAACCAAATCTACTTCAATGATTTCCAGCTTCCAGAGGCAGTGGCCAGGTATGGTATATTCCTAGTTATATTGGTTCAAGCTGGATCAATGTACCTATGTAAAAATATAAAATGCCTGGAATTCTTCTTTAAGTACAAATGTGATGGTCCTCTTTAACGTGAACCTGTAACAAAAAGATACAGATGCAAGCATAATAAGATGTCAGTACTTATCCTGGATAGAAAATCAGATCCAGAAGCTGCTACAATATATTGTGGGAGGTGGTGGAGGGTGGGACATGGCTGACCTCAAACTTGCTGCAAAGTTGTTATTTGCATTCTAGATGTGGCCTGGGTTTCGAGGCTTTTGGAGAATGATGGATCTGAATCATCACAAGCCAAGAGTATGCGTGGGCACATTATAGTGCTGGCTACTGCATACTAATGCTGGTTTATGTGGTATTTTCTAACTGCAGGTTCATGATAAGAAGCAAACACTTGTCTCACTTTGCAGGTCTGGAACCAAAATGGCAAGAATCCTTCCATCACTTTCCAGTACACTCTCCTACGAAGGCCGCATTCACGAATCACTCAGCCTGTGTATTACCCATTCCCCGAATCGGAAAGCGAAGAGAGCAAAGAGCTGGAAGAGGACTTGTCATCTGTAAACACTAGCTATGTTGCTAACCTTCAAAGAGGGCGACCAAAAGAAAAGGCACCTGGTTTAGGATGGCAGACCTCATTGGAAGGATTCAATTCTGCCGGAGGACAACAGACAAATGAAGTGTATGAGGGAGGGGAAAAAATGGATTGTGACCGAAGGACAAAATGCAAAGCTATAAAAGGTAGCTTTAGAGAATTTTTATTCTACAGCAGAAGTCACTGATTATTGCAATGTGCTCATTTTTTGTCAGTTATCTCAACAGCGGCTGTCTGTGCCTCTAAAAAGTACAATCAAGGTCCTTCCTACTGAGATTAAAGGAAAAAACAACTAGCAAATGTACCATTTTCAAACCAGCACAAGTAGGCTGTCATTGAACTTGGGAAACTGTACAGCAAAGTTTTACCGTGCTGGTCTATTAATGGGAAGCACAGCCTGCAAATGTAATGAGCAACTATTGTGGTTCCCATATATTTAAACACTCTAATACAGGGGTCTCTAACTGGCGGTCCTCCAGCTGTTGCGGAAATACAATACCCATCATGCCTCTGCCTATGAGAGTCCTGCTTGTAACTGTCAGCCTTGCAATGCCTCATGGCAATTGTAGTTCTGCAACAGCTGGAGAGCCGCTAGTTTGAGACCCCTGCTCTAATGTATAATAAAACATAAAATGAAACACTATTAACAGAAAAAAACACAATAAATTAACCTTAACAAAGCCTGGAGTGGAGTTCAGATTGGCCATTCCCCACCCTTAATACGTTAACAGTGATCTTGTGACCAAATGTCTAAAGTTTTGGTCATGTGACCAACTGAAGGAAGCTTGGAGCTGTGTGTTCTTCAAGCAAAGGCGAGTATTTTTAGCCTTTCTTGTGTTTTTTATCTAGCAGTCTAACAAGGCTGTTAACACAGCTTTAAATTATCACAGGGGCCTATTTTAGTCAGACTGAAATTACATTTTTAAACTGAAAAAGTTTCTGCAAAAAAACAAAAATGGAGGCTGCCATTTCTGACTTCCCGCTCTGAAAATGCTAGTTTCCTAGCTGCTTTTCTGGCTTAAATACTTTAAGTCATTAACTTAAAAGAAGAATGCTTATCATGACTTATGACTTTACTCCAACTCTTCATATACTTGTTTAAAGTCAATGATCGGCATAACAAGCCTTTTCCAGTCAGCAATTTCAGCCTTCGGGAAAGGTTTGTTTTAAATGTCTTTTAATAATGCCTTTCCTATTTTGTCTTTGCAGATATAAACACAAATCAAACAACTTTTATGACAGGTGACGGAGATCAGGATGCCACCCCCCGATTAACCTCAAAGGAGTTCTTGTCTGGAAATGCCATTATGAAGAAGTTCTCTGGCAAGAGTTCAGACTCCAGAGAGCCTTTCCATAGCTTAAACAGAAGTGTCATTTTCTCTCAAGGGGAACCTCTAAATTCCGTGGAACCCAACCTGGAAAATCTGTATGTCGACTATGATGACAATGATGAGACTGCTCCGTTCGACCTAAATGTCACCTTCCTGGAGTTCAGCATTGACCGATCCTTGAACACATCAGCCGAAACTCAGCTAAGCAACACAACCATCATTGCGACCAACAGAACTCAGAAAGGAAGGTAAGAGAGCCTTAGATTAATTTCCAAGATTCCCCATATAGTATTTTGAAGTTTGGAACCCACCATTAAAATCTCTTTATTCTTTATTATTTGATTTGCGGTAGCCAATTCTAAACAACCACCAGCTGCCACTCAACCTGCCACAGGCCAGCAGCGATTCTGGGTTCCCAGGGGCCAGCTACATGGCTGGCATTCTTTAGCTTTAGTTGGGTGTGCTGTGTTTCAAACTGTGCCAATTAATGCCTCCTGTTTTTACCACAACCCTTCCTTGTGTGCCTGGTATCACTAGGGAGCAAATATAAATCCTGAACAAAACAAATTGGCATCCTGACTTACGATTCCCAATTTTATTCTAGATATACAGTGGGGCAAAAAAGTATTTAGTCAGCCACCAATTGTGCAAGTTCTCCCACTTAAAAAGATGAGAGAGGCCTGTAATTGTCATCATAGGTATACCTCAACTATGAGAGACAAAATGTGGAAACAAATCCAGACAATCACATCGTCTGATTTTTGAAAGAATTTTTTGCAAATTATGGTGGAAAATAAGTATTTGGTCACCTACAAACAAGCAAGATTTCTGTCTCTCACAGACCTGTATCTTCTACTTTAAGAGGCTCCTCTGTCCTCCACTCATTACCTGTATTAATGGCACCTGTTTGAACTTGTTATCAGTATAAAAGACACCTGTCCACAACCTCAAACAGTCACACTCCAAACTCTACTATGGTGAAGACCAAAGAGCTGTCGAAGGACACCAGAAACAAAAGTGTAGATCTGCACCAGGCTGGGAAGACTGAATTTGCAATAGGCAAGCAGCTTGGTGTGAAGAAATCAACTGTGGGAGCAATAATTAGAAAATGGAAGACATACAAGACCACTAATAATCTCCCTCGATCTGGGGCTCCACACAAGATCTCACCCCGTGGGGTCAAAATGATCACAAGAACGGTGAGCAAAAATCCCAGAACCACACTGTGGGACCTAGTGAATGACCTGCAGAGAGCTGGGACCAACGTAACAATTGCTTCCTTCAGTAACACACTACGCCACCAGGGACTCAGATCCTGCAGTGCCAGATGTGTCCCCCAGCTTAAGCCAGTACATGTGTGGGCTCGTCTGAGGTTAGCTAGAGAGCATTTGGATGATCTAGAAGAGGACTGGGAGAATGTCACATGGTCAGATGAAACCAAAGTAGAACTGTTTGGTAGAAACACAACTCGTCGTGTTTGGATGAGAGAGAATGCTGAGTTGCAACCAAAGAACACCATACCTACTGTGAAGTATAGGGGTGGCAACTTTGGGGCTGTTTCTCTGCAAAGGGAACAGGATAACTGATCCGTGTAAATTAAAGAATGAAAGGGGCCATGTATCATGAGTTTTTGAGTGCAAACCTCCTCCCATCAGCAAGGGCATTGAAGATGAGACGCGGCTGGGTCTTTCAGCATGACAATGATCCCAAACACACCACCCAAGCAACTAAGAAGCATTTCAAGGTCCTGGAGTGGCCTAGCCAGTCTCCAGATCTCAACCCCATAGAAAACCTTTGGAGGGAGTTAAAAGTCCATGTTGCCCAGTGACAGCCCCAAAACATCACTACTCTAGAGGAGATCTGCATGGAGGAATGGGCCAACATACCAGCAACAGTGTGTGACAACTTTGTGAAGACTTACAGAAAACGTTTGACCTCTGTCATTGCCAACAAAGGATATATAACAAAGTATTGAGATAAACTTTTGATATTGACCAAATACTTATTTTCCACCATAATTTGCAAATAAATTCTTTTAAAAATCAGACAATCTGATTGTCTGGATTTGTTTCCACATTTTGTCTCTCATAGTTGAGGTATACCTATGATGACAATTACAGGCCTCTCTCATCTTTTTAAGTGGGATAACTTGCACAATTGGTGGCTGACTAAATACTTCTTTGCTCACTGTAAGTCCATCTAATATTCTGCAATTATTTTGCGTGTTTTTTGGCAGCCTGCCTTGACCTTTGCCTTATTACATCTCTGTCTGTGCGCTACCTTGAATTATTCACACTACACACTTAGCATTTACAGGTAGACATGATATGAACTGGTGAAGCAAAGAGTCCACACTAAACCACCAAACCCCAGATTGAGATGACTGCAATTTTGTGGGTTGAATCTAAATTTATTAGAAGTATTTTTGCAAACACAGACATTTAACTGTAAACCAGAGCTGTGGTAGACCCCTTTTCTCTTTAGAACAATATGTGTACCTTACTTGGCTTATATAGAAACACAATGCAGGAAGGGTATGTCAGAGCTTTAACTTGGCACTGAAGTCATTACTTGCATGCGAAGAACAGTTAAGGAAAAAAAGATTTTCACTAGCACTTTGCAGCATCTGCATTTACCTAGTTAGGTTGCCATTATATGTATAAAGGGACCCTGTCATAATTAAGACTCCTATCCACTGTTGAGGGCCTGCATCTCAAGACTTTTAAAACCAGTTCTCATGAATGAGAGCTGTGGTTGTGTCTGGTATCAGCCATCTTGACGGGTCCTTTATAACTCTATGACAGTTCTATTTTTATTTTCTGTATAGAATCTTTTTTTAAACCATGTCAATATACCTGAGCTAAATTGACAGGCATTAGAGAGAAAGAGTGAAAAGAGAGATCAGGAGGGAAAGCAAGAAGAGAAAGAAGGGGTGGGGAGAGGGAGATAAGATGGAGAGGGAGATAAGATGGAGGTGGAGATGAAGAGAGGGGGGATAAGGCTGGAGAGATAGAGATATGATGAAGGGGGGAAGTGAGAGAGGAAGTTAAAGATGAGGGGAGGAGGTTGGAGAGATAGGGAGATAAGATGATGGGGGGGAAATAAAGATGGGGTGAGGGAAATAAGATGAAAGGGAGAAGAAAGAAAAATATAAAGATAGAGGGGCAAGATGGAGAAAAAGGGAGATAAGGATGGAGATAAGATGGAGGGGGAAGAGACAGTGGGAAATAAAGGTAGATAGAGGGTTATGGAGATAAAGGAAAATAAGGATGGGGAGAGAGGGAGATAAGATGGTGATGGAGAGAGAGGGGATAAGGCTGGAGAGATGGAGATACGATGGAGGGAGAGTTAAAGATAGGGGGAGGGGGTTAGAGAGAGAGGGAGATAAGATGATGGGGTGTGAAATAAAGATGGGGAATCCAGAGATAGCTAGGAAGCCAGCATTGTGGGAAGGGGGTCAGCTCTTACTTTTCCCTCATGAGAGGTTTCTTTGGCGGTCTCATGGTTGTAAATGCCCAACCCCACGTGAGCATATAAAAGTAGTCTTTTTAGAGAACCACTTTAAACTCTCACCCTAAAAACTCAATTCCCAACTTCAAGAGACTACTGCAGCTGTCCCATTTTGACAATGCTTGAAATAGCTTGTAAAACATCTTTGAGAAATGTCAAAGGCTAACACACAAGCCCGCTTTCCAGGTAAGGATCTCATTTAATTTTGATGACCCCCAACTGTTGTCGTGTTGAGTTTCTGACCTCAAAGGTGTCTGGGATTGGTTTGGATTCGTAGAGATGATGCAGTAGCTCAATGGCCATGTCCAAAGACTCTCTTAAAACAGCTGTCTGGGAGGGAAACAAGATGAAGGTGAGAAGAGATAAAAAGATAAAGATAGAGGGATGAGATGGAGAGAAAGGGAGATAAGGATGGAGATAAGATGAAGGGGGAAGAGATAAAGAGAGGGGCAGGGTTATGGAGAGAAAGGAAAATAAAAATGGGGAGAGGGAGATAAGATGGAGGGGGAGATGGGAGAGAGGGAGTGAGATAAAGATTGGATTAGTGAAATAAAAATAAGGGGGAGGGGGGTTGGGATGATGGAGAGGGGGGAGAATAAGATGATGAGGATTAGATGGAGCAGGTTGGGGGGTGATAAGATGTAGGGGGGAGATGGTTAGAGAGGGGGAGATAAAGATAGAAGAGGGAGAGGTGGAGACAGAGGGTGATAAAGATGGGGGACAGGATAGAGAATGAAGACAAAGAGTGTGACAGATAAAGAGAAAAAAAAATGAAGAAAGGGAGAAAGAAGAGGGGGGGGGAGGAAATGAGGAAGAGAGGGAGACAGAGAAAGGGAAAGAAAGAGAGCTCCTTGTCATTCCTCTCTGCTTCCCGCAGCCCGTTTAATAGCGGATCATTCTTCTCAGCAGTTACAAAGAGACGTGTGTCTAGAGAGACAGTCTAGACAGGACATTATTAGCCTGGAGTTTAAATAGTATGTTGAGTTTCTTGTGGAATGCAAAGCATAGGTGTCCTCTACAGAACGTCTAACTTACTTTTTTATATGTATAAATGTGTAGACGAATTCATAAAGCATCAGTAACATAAAGAAAAGGAAATAAAATCAAATTGCCTCATGCCCATGATAATGTGGGCATCTTATCAAATTGTTGTACTCAGGCACTGTGGCAAATGAAAGAAAAGAAATGTACTTTGGTCAGTTGTAAATCTTTAGGGAAAAAAATAGCCATCAGCAGCCTCTACTTGCATTATTGCTTTTAGCAGCCATAACAAGTTCATAATAAGCTGTGGAGAGGAAAAAAGTGATTTTAAATAACATCAAATTACAGAGTAACAATTCCAATATATTGTATACATATTTTTTATGAAAAAAAAACAATTTTAAAACTAAAGGCAAAACTTTATTTTTAGATTTGGATAGATCAGTGAGGGGATGGAACCCCGGTCAGGTTTGTATTGTTGTCTGTGCCCCCGTCAGGGAGATTTATTTCCTTTAATTTTACTGATTACGAATGACATTGGAATGAAAGTGAGAGTAAATCCAAAATCTTGAGTCACCACCAGAACAGGAATAGAGGGGAAACCTTCTAATGGGGACCCTTGTTCCAGTCACAAAAGTCTAAGTCGAATGCCCTGTACACACGATCGGACTTTCCGACGGAAAATGTGCGATCGGAGCTTGTTGTCGGAAATTCCGACCATGTGTACGCTCCATTGGACTTTTTCCATCGGAATTTCAGACACACAGAGTTTGAGAGCTGGCTCTAAAATTTTCTGACAACAAAATCCATTTGCATAAATTCTGATCGTGTGTAGACAATTCCGACAGACAAAGTGGCACGCATGTTCGGAATCAAGCAGAAGAGCAGCACTGGCTATTGAACTAAATTTTTCTCGGCTCGTCGTACGTGTTGTACGTCACCGCGTTCTTGACGTTTGGAATTTCCGACCAACTTTGTGTGACCGTGTGTATGCAAGACAAGTTTGAGCCAACATCCGTCGGAAAAAATCCAAAGGATTTTGTTTTCAGAATGTGCGATCGTGTGTACAGGGAAGAAGAGGTCATTTCTTTCACATTGGAAGGATACTGTCCCTTCTGTTGAATCTACAGGACAGGAAGTGAAGGCAAATCTCCATTTACAGACACAGATTTTCAAAAACTGACAGCGGTTTTAACTCTTCCCTACTCTATCAAAAAAGAAACCAAAAGTTCTGGCTTTAGATATACTTTAAATAAAAATTAAGCACCTAAATGGCCACTTTGCAAACAAAGCTGTAAGGTGATACAGGATGGAGTACACCCTCCATTTCAGCAGTATTAGATTTTAAAAGTGACAAGGACTACTGAGATCTTGCTAGCGTGTGAGAGATAACACTATGGGGGATGATTTACTAAAGGCAAATATACTTTGCACTTTGCAAAGTGCAGTTGCTCCAGAGCTTAGTAAATGAGGTAAACATTCACTTTGCAAAAAATACCCAATCACGTACAAGGAAAATATAAAAAACATAATTATTGCTTGTACATGATTGGATAGTGAAAGTCAGCAGAGCTTCTTCTCATTTCCTAAGCTCTGGAGCAACTGCTCTTGCAAAGTGCACAGTCTTTAGTACATTTGCCTTTAGTAAATCAAAGTGCATTTGCCTTTAGTAAATCAACCCAATGACCAATGAGGCATTTTTCCCTTGGGAGGGAAGAACTTGGCAGAGATTGATAGCATTAAAAAAACAACATTTAGCAAGACTTGTCATGTTTTTGTTTTATTTGCCACATAGTTAAACAGGTGTTGGCCTGTTGGCTGCCCCATAGTTTCACAATTGTATTTAACTAGGGATGAGCTTTGAATTTGAGTCAAACTCATGTTCGATTCGAACATCGGCTGTTCGCCAGTTCGCCGAACAGCGAACAATTTGGGGTGTTCGCGGCAAATTCGAATGCCGCGGAACACCCTTTAAAAGTCTATGGGAGAAATCAAAAGTGCTAATTTTAAAGGCTTATATGCCTGGTATTGTCATAAAAAGTGTTTGGGGACCTGGGTCCTGCCCCAGGGGACATGAATTAATGCAAAAAAAAGTTTTAAAAACGGCCGTTTTTTCGGGAGTAGTGATTTTAATAATGCTTAAAGTGAAACAATAAAAGTGTAATATCCCTTTAAATTTCGTACCTGGGGGTATCTATAGTATGCCTGTAAAGGGGCGCATGTTTCCCGTGTTTAGAACAGTCTGACAGCAAAATGACATTTCAAAGGAAAAAAAGTAATTTAAAACTACTCGCGGCTATTAATGAATTGCCGGTCCGACAATACACATAAAAGTTCATTGATAAAAACGGCATGGAAATTCCCCACAGGGGAACACCGAACCAAAATTAAAAAAGAAAAATGACGTGGGGGGTCCCCCTAAATTCCATATTCCATTCCATTCCATACCAGACCCTTCAGGTCTGGTATGGATATTAAGGGGAACCCCGGCCAAAATTTAAAAAAAAAAATGGCATGGGGTCCCCCTCAAAAGCTATACCAGACCCTTCAGGTCTGGTATGGATTTTAAGGGGAACCCCGCGCCAAAATTTAAAAAAAAAAACGTCGTGGGGTCCCCCCCAAAAATCCATACCAGACCCTTATCCGAGCACGCAACCTGGCAGGCCGCAGGAAAAGAGGGGGGGACGAGAGAGCGCCCCCCCTCCTGAACCGTACCAGGCCACATGCCCTCAACATTGGGAGGGTGCTTTGGGGTAGCCCCCCAAAACACCTTGTCCCCATGTTGATGGGGACAAGGGCCTCATCCCCACAACCCTTGCCCAGTGGTTGTGGGGGTCTGCGGGCGGGGGGCTTATCGGAATCTGGAAGCCCCCTTTAACAAGGAGACCCCCAGATCCTGGCCCTCCCTCCTGTGTGAAATTGTAAGGGGGTACAAAAGTACCCCTACCATTTCACAAAAAAACTGTCAAAAATGTTAAAAATGACAAGAGACAGTTTTTGACAATTCCTTTATTTAAATGCTTCTTCTTTCTTCTATCTTCTATCTTCTTTCTTCTATCTTCTATCTTCCTTCGGTTTCTTTCTCCATCTTCTTCTTCTTCTGGTTCTTCCTCCGGTGTTCTCGTCCGGCATCTTCCTCCGCGGCGTCTTCTTATCTTCTTCTCCTCGGGCCGCTCCGCATCCATGATGGCATGGAGGGAGGCTCCCGCTGTGTGACGCTTCTCTCTTCATTTTTTTCTCTTCATCTTTTTCTCTTCATCTTCTTCTCTTCATCTTCTTGTCTTCATCTTCTTGTCTTCATCTGTGGGGGATATTTTCTTGGCACACTTTGGGCCCCTTTTGAGCATCATTTAAATGCCATGACCTACCTGAGTATTTTTGCCAACCATGTCCATCCCTTTATTGTACCCATCTTCTGATGGCTACTTCAGACAGGATAATGCACCATGTCACAAAGTTCAGATCATCTCAAACTGGTTTCTTGAACATGACAATGAGTTTACTGTACTCCAATGGCATGGAGGGAGGCTCCCGCTGTGTGACGCTTCTCCTCTTCTGACGGTTCTTAAACAACGAGGGGCGGGGTCATCCGTTACGTAACCCCGCCCCTTATGACATCACAGGGAATGCCACAGGGAAGTTCCCGTCAAGTTCCCGTGCGTCAGACTTGACGCACGAACCGTCAGAAGAGGAGAAGCGTCACACAGCGGGAGCATCCCTCCATGCCATCATGGATGCGGAGCGGCCCGAAAAGAAGATGAAGAGAAGAAGATGAAGAGAAAAAGATGAAGAGAGAAGCGTCACACAGCAGGAGCCTCCCTCCATGCCATCATGGATGCGGAGCGGCCCGAGGAGAAGAAGATAAGAAGATGCCGCCGAGGAAGATGCCGGACAAGAACACAGGAGGAAGAACCAGAAGAAGAAGAAGATGGAGGAAGAAACTGAAGGAAGATAGAAGAAAGAAGAAGCATTTAAATAAAGGAATTGTCAAAAACTGTCTCTTGTCATTTTTAACATTTTTGACAATTTTTTTGTGAAATGGTAGGGGTACCTTTGTACCCCCTTACCATTTCACACAGGGGGGAGGGCCAGGATCTGGGGTCCCCTTGTTAAAGGGGGCTTCCAGATTCCGATAAGCCCCCCGCCCGCAGACCCCCACAACCACCGGGCAAGGGTTGTGGGGATGAGGCCCTTGTCCCCATCAACATGGGGACAAGGTGTTTTGGGGGGCTACCCCAAAGCACCCTCCCAATGTTGAGGGCATGTGGCCTGGTACGGTTCAGGAGGGGGGGCGCTCTCTCGTCCCCCCTTTTCCTGCGGCCTGCCAGGTTGCGTGCTCGGATAAGGGTCTGGTATGGATTTTTGGGGGGACCCCACGCCGTTTTTTTTTTTTTTATTTTGGCGCGGGGTTCCCCTTAAAATCCATACCAGACCTGAAGGATCTGGTATAGATTTTGAGGGGGACCCCACGCCATTTTTTTTTTCAATTTTGTCCAGGATTCCCCTTAATAGCCATACCAGACCTGAATGGCCTGGTATGGAATTTAGGGGGACCCCCCACGTCATTTTTTTTTTTTTTATTTTGTTTTGGGGTTCCATACTATAGACACCCCCCAGGTACGAAATTTAAAGGGAGATTACACTTTTATTGTTTCACTTTAAGCATTATTAAAATCACTGCTCCCGAAAAAACGTCTGTTTTTAAAACTTTTTTTCCATTGATTCATATCCCCTGGGGCAGGACCGAGGTCCCCAAACACTTTTTATGACAATAACTTCCATATAAACCTTTAAAATTAGCACTTTTGATTATTCATGTTCGTGTCTTATAGACTTTAACGGTGTTCGCGTGTTTGAACAAATTCTTTGCCTGTTCGCAAGTTCTGGTGCGAACCGAACAGGGGGGTGTTCGGCTCATCCCTATATTTAACATATACATTTGTAGTTGCTCCCCCCTAGTGGTCACACTTGAAGATAAGGGATTCTGAATAGCATTCTTGTTTGAAGTAAACTACTGGGATGGGGACATTTTCCAAAGTGGCTGTCTGTTATACGAGGATCTACTAAGCAACAATAAGTCAGGTAAGCAGGATGAAGAGTGGCTAGATACCAGGATGCTTGGCTGACAATTACATTTGAAATGCGTTCATGTTTTAGGTATCTCAGGGTTCTCTGCAGGGAAGCAGAGAAGGCACACAGGCACCTGGAGCTATCTACTATTTACAATAAGACCAGTTAGGAATTATTTTACACACAAGTTCACTTTAAACCCCAACTCCAGGAATATGCAAATTCTCCCTTGCAGTCCAGCAGTGCAAGGATCACCTGCTTGCTTATTCTAGGGAGAATAAAAGCACTTTTACTTACGCAATCCTCTGCTCCCCCAGCAGATGGTGCTCCCCTAATGCTTTGGCAGTGGACTATCCCTTTGAATCATCACATCCCATGCAGGGCTGAACCCTGCTTTGATCCTGATGACGTCAGAACCTTTGCCTGCTGGAGTATGGGGGAGAAGATGCTTTGGGGGCCAGTCTAGCAGTGGGGAAGAGGGGAGGAGCAGTGAAAACTGATTTTGTGCCCCCCTAAATAAGCAGTTAACCCCTGCAGCACCACTGCTAGGAAGGATTTTCAAGTTTCCTGGAGTTCAGCATTGAGGGCTGCTCAAATAAGCTTAATTTAATTTGTGTTATAGTGTATTGTTTGCAGTTCAGTCAGCCCTGACCCACTAAGTGAGGAGCAGTAAAATACAGTCATTATATAGGAAAGGAAGCCAAGCCCTAATATGCAATACGCAAATATGGCTGTCCCCAATGTGCATACAGTATATACTGTTTTTACACACTGTACTCAGAAACAAGGTTAGCGCACACTGATAAATGTATTGACATTAGGCTGATTACATTCGGATATATTTAAAAAAAAAAGTGAAAATAAAGTTCTCCTTTAAAATGTCCCCGGGAGCTGTCTGCTGCTGGAAACCAAAGCAGTGCCAAATCAGACCGGCACAGCTCCACTGAGAAGGAAAACTTAAAACCACACACTGCCCGCTCATTTATATTTCAAAATAAATAGGATTCCATTTCTTTTAATGATAGACTCTGTACAGCGGTGCTTATTTAAGAGGCTGAGCGCGCCATGCGGGGAAACGCGGTTTCTCCCTATGAAGGTTTATAGCAGAACCAAAGTCAGGCAGCGTAAGTAATAATTTCTGACGCACATAAAGTTGGGCTCCATACTACGAAGACCTGCCGGGCCGCCCTCGCCAGGGATTAGATGCTGCCGTGTTTGTGTCCTTTTAATTTGCCCACACCAAACCACAAAGAGAAAATAACTAAGGTAGAAGCAGCCCAAATGTTTAACTTGCGAGGTGCAGACATGGAAAGATCTGTTTGTGGGCACCTGAAACCTGCAATAAAGTTATAGAAACGTTGATTTAATGTAGACTTGTTTAAAAAATTTTTTAAGGAATATCACAAATATTTGCGCTTGGTTAGATGGGCACTTAAGCAGGGAGATTGGCACAAAGCAGCTTTGTTATCTGTCATCGCAAACATCTGTGGCATTGAGCCAGGATAGGAGGGGTAGTCCACCCGAAACTAGTACCTCAGTTTGTGGTGGATGGTGGACCGATAAACCACCCCAACCCTTCTTTTGTCTCATGGGCACTCTGTTGGTGAGTTCCCAGGGCTGCATACCTGCTGTGATCATCCTCATGATAGGCCCCCACTATCCTTTTTTATTTATTTATTTTTCATTATGGAGAATGTAACAGGAGAGGCTGGAACACCCTAAAGTGGATAGGAACCCTCTGAACTTCCAAGTGGCAAGGAGTCAGGGGGCCAGGAGGAGCAGAAGCCAGGGTCTGACTCAGCTCAGTAGGCTTCAACTATAGCTAAGACATCAATTACAGGTGGGCTGACCTTTTAGTTAAATGCATTTAGTTACGATTTCCTGTTCAATTACATTTTTTAATGAAATAAAATAACTTTAGTTTTTAAACTATTCTAATGGCACCAACATTGTGACCTATTTGTGGCCCTTGCAGACTGGAGCTGGATAACAGTGCTTTATTGACTGGAGCCCACCAATGCAGGCTAATGTTTGTTGGCACTTTCAAAGCCTAATTGAACTTTAAGTTTAACCACTTGACCTCAGGAAGGTTTTATCCCCTTCATGATCAGCCATTTTTTGACATTCAGCACTGTGCTACTTTAACTGGCAATTGCTACCCAAATTAAATTTATATCATTTATTTTGTTTACACAAATAAAGCTTTCTTTTGGTGGTATTTAATCACCGTTTTTTTGTTTTTTTTTACTATATAAATGGAAAAAAAAACAGAACATTTTTGGAAAAAAAACAACAATTTCTACTTTCTGTTATAAAACATATCCAATAAAATCAAATTTCTTCATAAATTTAAATTTAAATGTATTCTGCTAGATGTCTTTGGTAAAAAAAAAACAATCCAAATAAGTGTATATTAATTGCTTTGTGTGAAAGTTATAGCTTCTACAAACTATGGTATGTACACTCACCAGTCACTTTATTAGGTTCACCTTGCTAGTACCAGGTTGGACCCCCTTTGGCTTTAGAACTGTCTTAAAGGAGAAGTACAGCCAAAGCTTGTTTGGCTGTAATTCTCCTGTGGATCACAGGAATGCAGTTTGTTCTGCACTCCTGTGATCCTTTTTCAGCGTGCTGAAGTCTGCTGTCTGCTGACGTCACAGAGCCGTTCCAGGCTCGGCAAAGATCACAACCATATGGTTGGGATCCACCCACATGCCTGGACCGGCACCCTGCTCAGACTCTCAGTGAGGTGCTGAGAGCCTGACCTGGCCACTCCTGCCCCCTCCACAGCCTAGCACTCCAATGAGCACATTGGGCAGAGCAGAGAACCGCTGACTGACAGTCAGCGGCTCTCTGCTCAGAGAGCTGTGAGAACCGAGCGATCGGCGGTGTTTGATAGCTTGGTTCTTAGTGTTAGAGCCAGCGGGGGACAGGGGGACATTCAGCTAGATAAGTATGATTCTACAAAAAGAACGGATTCCCATACCTCTCATTAATTCTTGGTGGTTTTCAACAAGGTGTTGGAAACGTTCCTCAGAGATTTTGGCCCATATTGACATGATAGCATCACGTACTTCCTGCAGATTTGTCGGCCGATGATGCGAATCTCCCATTCCACCACATCCCAAAGATGCTCTTTTGGATTGAGATCTGGTGACTGTGGAGGCCATTGGAGTACAGTAAACTCATTGTCATGTTCAAGAAACCAGTTTGAGATGATCTGAACTTTGTGACATGGTGCATTATTCTGTTGGAAGTAGCCATCAAAAGATGGGTACAATGGGTACAATAAGGGGATGGACATGGTTGGCAAAAATACTCAGGTAGGTCGTGGCATTTAAATGATGCTCAAAAGGGGCCCAAAGTGTGCCAAGAAAATATCCCCCACAGCATTACACCACCACCACCAGCTTAAATTGTTGATACAAGGCAGGATGGATCCATGCTTTTATGTTGTTTGCACCAAATTCTGACCCTACCATCTGAATGTCGCAGCTGAAAATGAGACTCATCAGACCAGGCAACATTTTTCCAATCTTCTATTGTCCAATTTTGGTGAGCCTGTGCAAACTGTAGCCTCAGTTTCCTCTTCTTAGCTGACAGGAGTGGCATCCGGTGTGGTCTTCTGCTGCTGTAACCCATCTGCTTCAAGGTTCGACGTGTTGTGCATTCAGCGATGGTATTCTGCATACCTTGGTTATAACAAGTGATTATTTGAGTAATTGTTGCCTTTCTCATCTCGAACCAGTCTGCCCATTCTCCTCTGACCTCTGACATCAACAAGGAATTTTCATCCATACAACTTCCACTCACTGGATATTTTCTCTTTTTTGGCTCATTCTCTGTAAACCCTACAGATGATTGTGCGTGAAAATCCCAGTAGACCAGCCCGGGATGATCAGAAGGGCAATCAAAGCCTAACAAGTGTATGTGCCCTGCTTTTACTCACAGGAATTGGGCTGCATTTTCTCCCTGAAGTTGAATTCAGGGAGAAGAAACAGACAGATCGCTGTTCGGTGTTCTGTGTGTTTTTAACCACAAAACTCTGTGCTGTGATTGTCCACATCCAATCAGCAGGTATACAGCCAAAATCATTGGATGTAACCTGCTGACAAACTCATGCTGTGTCCAATCACAGCACAAATCAGCAGGGGGTATGCGCAAATGTGCCTAAAAACCAGGAAGTGAATTGCGAAGTACCCGTACTTTGTTTCTGTGACACCCACTAGCAGTAAATGTACTGTGAGCAGGTGATAAGTGGTTAATTCAGGTAAATCAGGTAATTCCCCGCACTTAACCCATCCCGCGGCAGCATTCCGGGCAGCGTCAGCTTCTCTTCGGGCTGTTCTCTCTGGCTGCTTCCCCTGCGTCTCCTCCCTCCTCCTGGCGGTCAATCCCATCAGATCTCCTTTCGGCCAATCGGGTGATGGGTCTCACAACCCGCTTCCTGATTGGCCGCGAGGAGAATCAGTGTTACAGTAGTGAATATTCATTCGCTATTGTCACACAACTGGGTGGGCTCAGAGCGCAGTTCTCTGCACCCACAGCCCACCCTTTTGTGAAGCCTAGTAGAGCCTCTGGCTCTAATTACGTGCTTCAACCCCCCCCCCATTGGAATCCATGCGTCTGGCATCCTGCATGTAGATTAGGGGGCTGGATGCATGGATAGGGGGGCCTAATGGATGGGCCGCCACTGGGTCCAATACACTCCCTGCTAAGTCAGAAATATAGTAATGCAATCAGCAGAGTTTATGCCCCTCCCTTTTTTGAGAGCCACCAATTCTAATTCAGCAAGGAGTGTGGCAGATCTTTGTAGACAGACAAGCGTGGTGGCTTTTCTACTCAGACTGTGACTGCTTTCTAGAGAAAACTAACAGTAGGACATTAAACAACTTTGGTTTTGATGCACCCGGAATGTATGTAGCTGATTTAAAGTGGTATTAAACCAAAAAGCAAACTATTGTTATATTGCAGATTACTAATTCTTAGATGTGATGGCTGCATCTGTTTTCTTTTTTTTCCTTCTTTACCTTATTTTTGCATGGTGATCTGGCCAGTAAGTCTGTTGTATTTTTAAAAGAAAAAGCTCTCTTGCTGATATATCAGTTACAGGGATGAGACAAACTACTTACCACTGATATGGGTGCCTACAATGATCAGCTTTTATGTATGTAGAACCTTTATCCCAAAAGGAAAAAAAAAACTGTTGCTGTAACTGCTTATAAAGTGTGAGTTGGAATTTGGCTTCAATTTGTTATGCTAAATCTGATAGTGCATCTACCAGGAAAAAACAGTGATTATTGCTAGCGTCTATAGCAGCCACTAGTGATAATCGCAAGTAAAACACTGCATGCTGGTTGTACCCAAGTTGATCGATCAATCAACTTGGTACATTCAGCCTGCCCATACACGGTTCGAATCGCGACCTGTGCCTGCTGAACCGTGTATGTCCTGCCTAAAACTGACAGAGTCCGGCCTGTCAGGTGAAAGCATACGGACATGACGTCACTTCCGGTTCATCCTGTCACTTTCCCCGGCTAGCATTGCCGGGAAAGGAATGTATTGCAATATGATTTGCATTGCAATACATTCAGTGGAGTCCAGATGAGACAAGCAGGATCTTTTAGACCCTGCATATCTCATTTAAGAGCCTTTTACCAAAAAATCACCACATAGGGGACTCTTCGTCCCGTATGTGATGAAAATGAAAAGTTAAACAAAAAAATAAAGTTACACCCAATCACATGAAATCCCCCTCCCCCCCCAAAAAAAATTTTGAGCTCCACCCCCACACATACACACGTACGTACGTGAACAAATGTGTGTGGGACTCCTGCGCATGAAAATGTTGATTGCAATACAATACACATGTTACATGTGACTCTGCATACGCCGGAGGGAAAGCAATAATTCTAGCACAAGAACTCCTCTGTAAAACTAAACTGATGACCTACAGGGGGTTTTGAAGCTTCGCCTATAGAAAATATAGGGTACTGAAGGTTGTTGCCATTTCCCAGGCCCACACAAATTTAAGGTTCTGCGTGTTGGGTATCTATTTACTTGGTGGAACCTCGTCTTTTATATTTTACCAAAATGTGGGTAATTTATTGCATTTGCTTGCCCTAAAATTTGTTTCCTAAACCTTTGCAGTAATATCTTGTTACATAAAAAATTGGAACTACCGCTATTTTAGTCTAGGGTGTTTGCTTTCAGAAAATATTTAATATTTGGGAGTTTTATGTAATCTTCAGGCCTAAAATGATTTTTTAAACATGTGCAAAAAATGCAAGGATGGGTCTGACAGTGAAAAACTGAAGGTTCAATTGGGCTTTAAAAGCATCTCTAGGGATTATCACGCTATATAAGAGTTATGCCGCGTAATTGGCAGAATGCGGCACAATTTCCGACAACCAAACCATGGATTTATTTTCGACAGATGTTGGCTCAAACTTGTCTTGCATACACAGTCGCACAAATGTTGTCAGAAATTCCGAACATCAAGAACGCGGTGACGTACAACATGTACGACGAGCCAAGAAAAATGAAGTTCAATAGCCAGTGCGGATCTTCTGCTTGATTCCAAGCATACGTGGACTTTTGTGCGTTGGAATTGTGTACACACAATCGGAATTTCCGATAACAAAGTTTGTTGTCGGAAAATTTGAGAACCTGCTCTCAAGCATTTGTTGGCGGAAATTCACACAGTCGGACTTTCCAATAACAAGCTCACATCCAACGTTTGTTGTCGCAAAATCCGATCGTGTGTACACGGCATTAGAAAGTAAGGGAGCCAGTTTGTCAGATTTCTTTCATAATTATTATTGTAGATGTAGCACCCTGGAGTTTAGGCAGGGTTGCTCCTAAATTTAACTGGCAGGAGTAATTACTGTGGATAAATAAGTCTGGCATTGCTGCACTTTTCTCTTCTGCCGCTAGGTGGCCGGGTACCTAGTGGCATTAGATACGAGGACGATGCAAGGCCTGATTATGGGTAAGGGGCATCTTAGCCAATGCGCAGGGGTTTTCTTGAATCCCTTGGCCTGCTGGGAGAACCTATTCATTTGGGTGAGGTCAGGTGATCTGTGTTCTGTGCCACCTGGATGGCTGTCTGGGCGGATGTGTGTTGTACTGCCCGGGCTGCTAGGCTGTAGATTGGGCCTATCCCGGGCACATCTGGCTGCTAGGCTGTCTGAGGGCCTATCCAGAAGCAAGAGAGCTGCGCAGGGATGGGATTGCGGCTTGCAATACAACCAGAAGAGACGGTTCTGCCGGTATTAAGCCAGGGACCCAGCCAGCGGAGGTGACGCTTGCAGAGCAGCCTTGTGTGTCAAGCCAGGGACCAAGCAGTCCAGTGGGGTGAAGCTTGAGAAGTATCTTGAGTGCCAAGCTAGGGACCCAGCAGAGAAGCGGGGGGGTGACACTTGAGGAAGATTCTACCGTGAAGATTGGAGGAGCTCAAGGTATTCAGTGGCAGTGAATCATTTAGTCTAGTGAGAGACTGGGAGCTCAGTGGGCTGAAGAACTACAAGAAGTGATTGTAGTGGAAGTGAAGGAACTGTTAGACTTTGTGTTAGAAACTGTTAAAAACTGTTGCCATAGGAGACAGCATTTCTACACATGCAGATGTGGCGTCCCGCTGGATGCCTTTCCCTGCATGGCTGTCCTCCTGTTGAAGTCTCGGAGTCTGCTAATTAATCTTGCAACTACCTAAGGGTGTCCTAGCCATAACCCTCTCTCCCAAAGTTCTGTTAAGAGAAATAAAATCTCTTTTGCATTCAAGAAGTGTCTGGCGCCCAATGAATCTAACTGCTTTGCTCCCACCATGCCTCTACAACCCACCATATACAAAAGGATGTCAGCTATCTCTGGCCCTGGAGGTTCTCATTAGACCAGAGGCGGCTAGGGACCTTGCTACATAAAGATTTTTTATTTTTTTGCTACAGAACAATTATTGCCTTATAAGAACAATCCTCTGGACAAGCCGATCAGGGGCAGATCTTGCAGTTTGACAATCATAATGCACGCAAGAGTTGCATACATTAGCAGATTTTGTATATTTGGCATGTATATATTCTGCTCAATTCCTCATAAATTTACACTGAATTTAAATATCTGATCAACAAATCTCAGGTGCAAGGAGCGTTATTCTCAGGAGAAAAGAGGATTACACTTTGCTACAAACACTCGTCTTCAAGTCAGGCAGCCAAAATAGCATTAAATTCCAGGCCCGGCCAGTTTGCCAAAAGTGTTTTTCTTTCTTTTATTTTTTTTCTCTGTCCTCTTCTTTTTTGGCACTGAAATTCTAGTAAAACACTGCATGATAAGTCAACAGAGAACGAACCTGCTCAAAGAATATTCTGCCGAAATAAAAGTAGGATGACCACCCAGAGAGGTCAGAAGACACATGAAAGGACTTCACCGCCATAGTTATCCCCCAGACAGACGGACAACAAACGTCCTGTTGCTTTCACTTAACACTCAAGTTTTCCTGTTCCACATTTTTAGCTCTCTGACATGATTGCTGCTGCTCTGTTCTCATTATTGTCCCGTTTAGTTACTTTTCCTTCCCTCATTATGTGACTCTTTACTTTGCTGTGTCCATTTTTCCGATGGGTGATCTGAACAGGCACGGACACCCTACATTTATGAAAACTAATGGCCACTGCAATCCCTTTAGTAGCCTGTATCTGCTGGTTATGAACAATGCAGCTCACAGCAGCCTCAGAAGGCAAGTACAGTCTGTCATTTGTGCCCTCATTTGACCATTACTTGACTGTTTGATAGTCAAACCACGTAGCTCTCCTGCAGATTGTGCAGTATACCTAGGCTTCAGATCATCCCTAAATCCTGCCTGCAGCTGGTTAATGCCGCGTACACACGGTCGGACTTTTCGTCTACAAAAGTCCAACGGACGCTGACGGACTAAAGGTGGCTGGTAATCCGATCGTGTGTGGGCTTCTCCGGACTTTCAACGGACTTTTTTAGCCTCAAATCCGACGGACTTTAGATTTGAAGCATGCTTCAAATCTTTACGTCGTAAGTACGACGGACCCCGAAGTCCGCTCGTCTGTATGCTAGTCCGACGGACAAAAAAACGACGCATGCTCATAAGCAAAAACTAAACGGAAGCACTCGGTCTAGTAAAACTAGTGTTCGTATTGTAGGTAGCACATTCATCACGCTGCAAAATCTGTGATCGTTCAATGCAGCGCATTTTATTTCTTCTTTACGAAGGCTCTAAAGAACGAAGGTGTTTTGCTGTTCATAATCAGAGTTCTCCCAAACTGATTTCTGGATTCTTTTTCTCTTTGATCTCATGAATGATATAGTATGCCTTTTTAAAACAATGTTTCCATACTAATAATACTTTTTCCCCTTTTTATTTTTTATTTTTTATTTTTTTTATTTTTTTTAGGTTTGTAAAGTTAACACAAAGAACCCATTATTATTTTTTTTTTTTTTTATAGTGTTTATTTTTTAGTTTTTAGATAAAGTTAACCCAAAGCACCGTTTTTGGTTACGTAATTTTTTGGATTTTCAAGACTTACCACTTGAACATTATTAACATTAGTAATGTATTTTTGGTGTGTTTTTTTTCAAACTCAATGAGATTGTTGTCCCTTGTTAATTTAACATTGTGTGTAAAATCAATGATTTCAAAGAAAACACATAAAGTCTTTTGCTAAACTCAAAAAATATCCATTTATTCATGGTCAAAATAAAATAAAGAGGAAGTCAACGCTGGAAAAAGTCGGTGTACCAGAAAATTGGGATCTTGAGGAGTCCATATAAGAGGGAGCACAATCTGGTCCAAGAATCCCAGAGATCAACAGCACCAGCAGATGATCTAGATGTCCCCAGACTGTGGTCCTACAACAGCCTGCGTCTTCTGTCAGACCAGACTGAACCCAGGTCATCATTTTCTTCTCTTCCCTGCAGCCTTTCCTCCACGCTGCCCTGCAGCCTTCCCTGTAGCCTTCTTTTGAGGCTGTGGCTCTGGTGTTTCAGTTGTGGCAGGAGGAGGAGGAGGAGGAGGAGGAGGAGGGGGGGCTGCCTCATGTAGTTGGGTGTTTTGTGTTAGCGTGCCCTGCAGCCCCTTATGGATTGTTTCCCCAAATAGGCGCTCACAAATGAGGCGCTGCTCCCAATCCATCTGAAGAAGCCTGCTGGCTAAGTAGCAGCCATAGGATTCTTCCGCTTCGGGGGGGCTTTTTAAAAAACGGGTGGCCTCTTGCATGAGGCGCAGGGATGCGTCCTGTGTGACCATCCCCTTCCTGGCCCTTTTTTTGGGAAGGTGGAGGGGAGGCA